>NC_135252.1:3643215-3986132 GCF_964204865.1 Styela clava
ATATTGAAAAAATAAAAGTAGTTATTGGCCAACCTGTTGAGGCAACACACATGTGACCATCATTCCTGAAGGAATATGGCTGACTCCTCCTATAGTTACTTGTTCACCTATGACTGGGATAGCAGAGTTTGTACTGACATTCAGAGGAACAACAAAAGTGGGTTGACCCTGCATTGCTGGTTGATATGTTGGCAAAACTGTGCCGTGACTGATTTTCGTCAAAGTGGATGCCGGGGGTAACGCCTTTTCTGTATAGTTTGATCCTTCTATTATAGTAGTATATTGAATATTTTGATATTCAGTTGCAACAGGCATCGAATAGGTGAAATGTTGCGGGCCATGTTGAGATTCAACCGTCGTCAGTGATATAGATGTAGAATGATCAGGACTTTTCTCTTCAGTTTCATCTGTATTCAAATAAAGCAAGATTGTTTGTGGATACAATACAACAAAATATCAAAGAACTTGGGCAATATGTATTTTGAACACTGACTTGATACAAAAGATTACAATACACAACAACAATGTACAGGAAAAGAATTCAATAAAGTTGCCAAAACTTAGAATAAAGTTCAAATCATGAAGCATAAAGTCTGGAACACATAATACCACAGCAGGTTGAAAACCTTATTTTATAAATATCTTCTTAGCATGAATGAAGCATATATTCTGTGCTTAGGCAATGAACTCGTATGAATTAATATCTGGTTTAGAGCGCTAAACTTAACTGTGTTGGCATCGCAGGCTACACATGTTGACTTCAAATTCCATGTGTTCTACCTAGGGTGCAGTAGTTTCAAAAATAGAAACTCCTTACATATAAGTGGGAGCTTGTACAGAGCGCTGCTCTGGAAGAGAGGAGTGATATTGTCGTATATAAAATATTTAAACAGATATCGCAATTTTTTATTTTTGACAAAGTGCAATATGGAATTTGCAACTTGATTCAATTAGTTAGTCCACCTTAAATATTTATAATACAAAGAAATATGAGCCAAACAAAGATGAATGAATTACCGGTTGAAATGATATCAACTTCCTTCGCAATATTATTGATTATATTTTCTTCTTCTGCATTTGCATCTTCAACAATATTTTTTATTTCGTCTGGATCAGGAACAGGAAAACTGAATGTTGCTGTTACCTTAACCTGGAGTAGAATGTTTGAATTACTTTGCTTTGCCGATTTATTCTCCCTTCTCACATAAACTTTTAAATTAGACTGGTAAAATACCAATGAGGTGGAATATTGTTGTTTCCGCAAGTTGATTCAAAATATTATAAAATACCACAATTTTGATTATGATAAATTCTCTATAAGATACCGAGATCACAAATTGTGATTATAATATAGTTCTTATTGAACAACAAAAAAATTTGATATATACATAAATATAAAGATAGAAAATCAATCATTGGCACAGTTGATTACATATATTCATTATGTGATGAGATAATGTACCGGTAACTCCGAAAATTAAATAAAATTAAACATTCCAGCAATGAATATATGTCAACACTTACTAATTTGACAAGGTTCAGAAAATTGCCTGAGGCAACAAGTACAAGTATGAGATTCGTAATGGAAAATCGCTTCAACTGCAACTAGGGCTTGGGAGATGGTTAGAAATTGAAATGGATCCAATCCAACCAAGCCACAGTAGGCTTGTATAGGGTATGAGGAAAGTATAAATGTGAAAAAAGTATTAGATGGTTAGAAGTCAGCGCCAGCCTCCAAAAGTTCTGGTAGCTCAGGATCCCCCTCATACATTATGGTAAGCCTGGCTCCTGATCCAACAAACTAACATTGCCTCCACAGTCCCCATGCACGATTGTACCAGTAACTCATAAATTTTCAACTGTATGTTTGTTAGAATTCTACTAATGAACAATTAGTTGTAAAAATACTCCTCATCACCATACACATCCATAGCTTTACACTACACAGAGCTACTAACCTTTCGTTTCTTTCTCATTGGTAGAGGCTTCTTCATTTCGGCAGGAGGTATTCCATTCCTCCATATACCAACTTCATAATCGTTTACTACTAATTTATGTGTTTTTTTCTTGTGCTCTTTTAAACTCCTGTTCGCTTTATACCTTGCGCCACATAACCCACATATGTAGGGCTTCTCACCTAGTAATATTTTGCAGCATATGATAAAGTAGAACAGTCAAAATATTAGGCATGCTACGTTATTAAATTTATGTTGCAATAGAAATGTCCATTTAGTAATGATATTTTTTAAATTGAGACTTGCGCTAATAATATAAGAAAAAAAGTCCACCTATTCCAGAATCGGATTTTTAGTATTTATCCCAGAGAAATAAGAAGGCGGAATAAGAAGGCTTAATTAAGAGGGTGAACAACAACCCGCTCCTGTCTGAGCAATTAAAGCAATTCGATAAGTGTTATTTCTAAAAAAAATCATCAAAAAAATATATACCTGTATGACTTCTTGTATGTTCAACGAGTTTTGTTTTTCTTGGAAAACTTTTCCCGCATTGATCACATACATATGGTCTGCTTTTATAATGAATATCAGCAATATGTCTTGATAATCCACATTTATGAGCAAACATCTTCATGCACAATTCACACTGAAATCTAAGTTTACAATTGATTGTTTGTTATTTGTATTTGTTAATATTTGTAGCAAAAAATGTCACTGCTGTCCGAAACACTTTCTATTATGTAAATATTGCATAAAGCGAAAATGATATTTGTGTGTTACAATGCAAAGGCGGTTAAAGCTAAACTTTATAGACCTAACTGTGTTGTAATCTCAAGTTTCACATCTTGGGCCAAATCCCCATGCTCACCACTTTACCAGGCGCTCCATAACTATGTGTATCAATATGGAGGTAACTAATTTTGTTCGCATATTTTACATCAAGATGTATAAAGGAACTGAAACCAATGGGCAGGGGGGATATTCACTCGGCAACACAAACAGTCAATATATCATTACATGACAGTGGCTGCATATACAGAGCCTTGTTGGGAGCGAAAGGCAAAAATAAGCGTCATATAGAGAAATTGGCTAACTCACAAATCCCCAATAGAATGTCTTGTAAAAATACCAAATTATTACAAAACAATACCTTCGTATTCCAGCATGTTGTAATTCATGTTCTTTTGCATGAATTTTTTGCACAAAACATTTTCCACAAACAGAGCATATGTAAGGTCTTTCACCTATGAAACAAATGGAGCATCCATTTAAAAATTTTATTACATTGAAACTTTACAAATTCAGCAAGTTTGGTTGCCTAGTGGTTAGTTAAATCGTTCGACTGAACTATGAAGGCGTCACAGAATAAAATCTCCGGCTCAAATCTTATGATCACCACCTCACACAGGATGTATTAAATCGGGTGAGAAATGCAAAAAGGAAAGATTCTGTTGTTTTCTATCGCAGCAACTCACCTACACTGGATTCTAGTGTGATTCCAATATAGAAAATTTCCATAAAAACCGGTATTACTTGCAAAAATTCAATAGTACAGTGCTGTAATAGACACTTTTAATGTAACGTTTTATCCATACTATAAAGAAATACAGTATGCTTTTTGCACCTAACAAAACAAACAAATGCGAAGAATCGTTGAAAGTTTGATCTTTGTAAATGAAATCGGGATTCTATACATAGCATTTTCTATGAATGAGATCTTTTACTCCTTACCTGTGTGAAGCCTCATATGCATTTTTAAACTGCTCTTATATGGAAATTTCTTCCCACAAAAATCGCAAACAAATAATTCATCACCACTGTGAGTTCGCATATGAAGCTGCAATAAACAAGAAGTCAAATGATAAGTAATAAATAGGAATACAAATTTCAAACCAAATTGAGCATCTTGAAAAAATTGTGAGTGTAAAGCAAATTTAATTCCTAGTATAAATTGAAGACGACTAGAATCTTTTCCGAATAGTAGATTATTCGTTTTTGGCCATTCCTACTTGAAAATTAATATTTTTATACTAATAACATGGTGTGATATTTAATACACTATGCAATGTTGCTGTTCAGAATATTACTTGCTGAAGAAATGTTGTCCTGAAGTCCTGAATAGATTATCATATTTTGGCCATGAGTAGCTAGAATAGGCGCTCTAGAAGTATGTATACCAATATGGAGGTAACTAATTTTGTTCGCCTATTTAACATCAAGTTGTGTAAAGGGACGGAAGCCTATGGGCAGGGGAATATTCACTTGGCTACCACAGACAGTCCTCGAACTCATAATAGAACTAAAATAAGGAAAATCACAATACAATTATGGCCTAACCCTAACCTGGTACACATACTATGGGATGACTGTTAAAATATACATACAAACTTCCAACACAAGACATACCTGCATCACATATAAACTTGTAAATGATTTCTGACACAATGTACATTGTGTTCTCATTTTTTTAACATTGTGAGATGATAAATGTTGAGTCATTTCTTGTTGAGTATGAATAACTTTGTTACAAACATGACAATTCTGTCCTTCTCCTGTGTGCCAACGTTGATGACGCTTCAATGCCGATCTTAAACACAAATATCGTATTTGAATTGACAGGTTTTATTTAGTCATGTATTTCCTGGTTTGTAATACAAGAGTTTCAACACATGAGAGACAGTGTTGGAATTTAAAAAAAAAACATTTGAAAAAAATTACAAAAAAATGGATGCTTTTTAAGCAATTTTTCTAACCAAAACAAAATTTAAAGCAAAATTTAGAAACCCAACAACTGGGGTTTCAACACGAAAGAGCAAAACTTAAAAAAATGAGGCAAACCTATATTTTTGATTTTCAAACTCCTTCAACTTTTTATTAAAATACTTGGTGGATATCGCTTCAAATTTTGATTAAAAAATCAGCCTAGAAAGAATTTACGTCTTTATCATTTTTTCAAATAAAATTTGTTTATAATTTCAACATTCGTCCCTTTGTCTTGAAACCCCAAGTTCCTAATTTTGATAAATAAATTTGCTATAAGAACTTACTTAATTTTTTGACATATTTCAGATAGGATTTACAAATATGATGTAATTGAAAAATGCTAGTTTGGATAATTCAAGTTTAGAAATATCGATTTTAATATTAAATACACAAAAAGATTCGTTGAACTTACCGATATTTAAACTTTTGGTTGCAATAAGAACATATCAACTCTTCTCGGTTATGAGATCTCATGTGACTCTGTAATGATGACATGATTAGTCAACTGAATATAATGTCAAAAAATTTTGCTAAAACAATAGCCTTCCATGAAAAGTAAGATAGCAGGTAAGTAGAAAATGGAAAAGCCGCATTATTATCAATTACGCACACCTACCGAAATGAAATTATTTTAAAACAACACAGCACAAGGAAAATAAAAAAAATAAAACACAAGTCCTATTTGCTACATGCTACATAATAAAAAATTGGTGTATCAGACTTACACTATCAGTTTATTTTACAAATTTCTACACTTTTTAAAACAAACTCCATCAACTATAAAAGCATATTAAAGTTTAAACCAGCAGTATTGAATATATACCATCATGTTTTTTGCATTTGAAGTAATTTTGCCACAAAGGTCGCAAGCTTGGGATTCTGGAGTGATATTTTCTTCAGAATCTTTCTTTTTTCCCTGGTGAAAAATAGTAAGATTGCATCAAATATTTTGTCTTAACAATAAGTTAACATATTACAAAGTGTACAAACTGGTTGAGTGCACATAAAATTAATGAAGCGGGCTCGCGCTGGTGCATAGATGTCAAACCAATTGAATATCCAAACAGATTCAAACTTGATTTTATGAAATATTCGGTTTTAGACATCTATATATGGGATATACTTTTTTCATGACTAGCAAAATAAGCATATGAGCAGTTAGAATTTTGACACCACACATTGGAGTTACAACGTTCACAGCCAATACTATTTTACATGACTAAACTAAATAAATAGCTCGTGGCAGCGTAAAAATATGGGTAGGTTAAAATACATTATGTCGCATTTCCAGTTTGGTGAAATTATTTTTTAGGTTAGCTTTAGTATACCTTCTTCCTTTTTGCTTTCATGCCTCTTTTTGTTCTAACATATTCTGAATCATCATCATTGCTCTCATCATCATACTGTAATGAATAATATAATTTTGATCATCATCTCAAAGTAATGACCCTTGACTCCAATTCAAATTGTCAGGAAAAATCATAAAAATGTAATTGGCCACTGACATTTCTCAGAGCCATATATATGTTTATCAGTGCGACACAGATGTCAGTAATTTGTGCTTGATTCAAGATTTCAAGTGAACAGTATCAGGGAAACAGCTGGGTGGAGGAAAACCCCACACGGCAAACGTTCTTGAAAACAAAACTTACAGTATAGAAATTTTGCTGATATTAGTAAATTCAACAATGAATGATTTGCAATTGGCGGTTTAGAACGCGGAGCAATGCAAACACTTTTTGTGAGTAATAAGGAAAGGTTATCTATAGCCAATAGATCTGTGAGTTATGATACAAAATAAACTTATATAACATGGAATGACATTTGAGGTCATTTATTCTGTCATACTAGAACTCAATTAAAGAAAAACTTTAAGTTTTCAACAATAACATACTTCAATATCCTGGTTTTGCTCTAGAATGACAGCACGTTCTTCAACGGGTTCCTGCTGATTTCCAATTGCATCCTTAAAAAAAGATAGAACAGACTGTAAATTTTTATATTTAAATAATGCATTATTAAAGTCTTCACCTAGAATTAGTGGAAACATTTTGAAAATGACTAACTCTGAAAGGGTGATATCTGATCATCTAATCCAGGGGTCACCAAACTTATTTGACCGCAGGCCAGGTATGACTCAAACTGTGTTGAAACGGGCCGGACAAAAATTTTTGTCAGTATGCAATACAATAAATTCACAAAAGTTGGGAAATCCATTCACTTTATTCAACAATATAAATTCTACATTTCTGAAGATTTGAATCAAATTCTTTATCGCAGAACATATATCGATTAAGAACATCATAGCAAAACAAATATACAAGATGTCTAGATCTAGAAAACTATCCCAAGGTTAGCTATTAGCAAAACATTGCTGTCATGCATAGCCGCATGTAAGCAGTGAGCTACAAAAGTTAATGAGCAGTGCACAAGAGATTACAGTACTATAAGCACAAAATGCACGTTCGACATTCATTTTAGTACAAGGAACGTACGAAAATGTTGCGTTCCGGTAGAGAATTTCAGCCTATTATATCACAGCTATTTCTAGTATAATTTTGGATTACTGCAATTACACTACAACTCCTAAGAAGGCAAAATGATGATTGACTCATTTGATTCATACTTAAACAACAAAACCAAAAACTAACGAATCGCATACAAAATCGCAAAAACGAGGTATTGTTTACAAATACAACTGAAAATCTATCTTTGAATGTGAAAAGGCTTGTTACGTCACTTTTTGCATCTTGCTGATTAGACAATGTTACGAAATAAACAAGAAAGTCGATTCTCGAAACATCTCCTGGAAACAAAATTTCGGACAAATTCCTGTTCATGTTATTGCGGGCCAGATGAAAGGACTCCGGATCCGGCTTGCAGGCCGTAGTTTGGTGACCTCTGATCTAATCTAACATTCAAATAATTTGAGAATAGTCTAGAACAGGGGTGTGCAACCTTTAATATAGGCAGGGCCAGATACAAAGAACTGAGTCAAACGTGGGCCACACCTTTATTTAACATAGGCTCTCTAGTAGTTGCAGGCACAAAAAATTTGGTTATTGACCTTGTGCGTTGTTCGCTTCGCATAAGCTTTGTAACGCAAAGTGATTGGAATTACTCGCACATACTAGATTACCGTATTTATTCGATTATAACGCGCAAAATTTTGAACTGAATTTTAGGCAAAAATCAATGCTGCGCGTTATACATGAGGTCTGAGAAATACGGTATTGAAAATGTGGTTTTAAACATCTGAAACGTGCGTGCGCTCGCGCATGCACATTCCAATGCAGGACTATTTCGTGCAAGCACACGCACATGCGACAGCTCAGCGTGCGTTTAACATTCGTGCAAGCGTTCGATTTTGTGCAAGCACACGCACATGCGACAGCTCAGCATGCGTTTGACATTCCCGCTGCGTTGAGAATATTTATTTGCCATTATCGTACTGTACTGTAGATACCCATTATATATTACCCATTATCTATTATGGCAAGACAAAAACGTTCTGCATATAGGGCTGCATTCAAACTGGAGGTTGTTGATTATGCGGAAAATCTCATGGAAATAGAAAAGCTTCTAGAGAATTCAATGTACCAGAGACAAATGTCAGAGATTGGAGAAAGCAGAAAGTTGTTCTAAAAGATATGAACAAAACAAAGAAAGCGCGGCGAGGGAGACAAGCCCGGTACCCAGAGTTGGAGAAGGAGCTTTATGATTGGATAGTTGATCAAAGATCTAGTGGGTACATCGTCACTTCGCTCCATATTAGACTCCGTGCACAAAAGATTTGCAAAGATTCAACCTTTAAAGCATCTAATGGTTGGGCACAAAAGTTTATGAGAAGGCATGGACTTGCACTACGCCAGAAAACAAAAATTGCACAAAAGTTGCCTCAAGATTTAGAAGAAGAGTTTTGAATTACTGTGTGCTTTTGATAAATTTTTGTTCATGCTGTGAGTTGTTACCTTATGTGCTTACCAGTAGTTAGTAGAGAAAAAATAAAAAAAGAATTTTATACCAATTTTCATTCAAAATTTAAAGGTGCGCGTTATACACGAGTGCGCGTTATAATTGAATAAATACGGTAAATTTAAAAATTCACCGCAGGTTGCACACCCCTGGTCTAGAACACCAGTTTTTAAACCACCTGTTTGATTTGACTGGCTGCGATCAGAATGTCTTGCACCCTCCTGGCTCGATGTGAACAAATATACAATGAACAACTCAGAAAATATTCAAGTAAGATTGACTACTAGATTACATATAGAAAGCAAGATAAAGTGCTTACATTAGAGTATCCAGTACCAGTGATTGTATATTCTTGAATCACTCCGCTACTATTCAATTCTTGTGAATTCTCAGTATTATGCTGTTAAATGTAAATATTGTAATGAAGTAGAAAACGAACAGGATGATTATCAAACTCACTCATTTTTATGCTTACCCCAACCATTCCAATTCCATCATTAGTCACAGGTTCTAATATCTGGTATTCCATTGCAACTTCTTCTTCAGAAACTAAATTCAAATTACTCACAATGGAGTCATCTCTTATTTCTGGTACTACACCAACCATTGTTTCTGATGAGATTAGTTGCATATTCACCGCTTGTTCTGATTCTGGATACAAGATTACAGATTCAGATGATATCTGTTCTTTTTTCTTAGATTTCTGATTATTTTTCGCAGTTTTTATATCACTGATAGATTCGTTAATCTCAATAGCAAAAGTACTTCTCATCATATCTTGGAATTTTTTTGCGGATGCCCGTTGCGGAGGCCTGGTTGGACTCAGAACTTTAGAAGATGTTGTTGTCTGGTTTTTATCTGCCTGGTGAAGCTGTTTAGTTGATTGTTTGTTCGAAACTGTAAAAACCACATATATTGAAATTTTAGTTTATATAGGTTGGACATCTAGATTACGAAGCTTGGTTACTGATTGATCATAATAAAGCTGGCCACCTCACAATAGGCATAAGAAATGGGTTAAGTTAAGAAAAATTCAGGCCCAGCTAAATGTAGTATATAATATTGAAATCTATACATAACATTATCAATAGATGAGAAGTGGGTGGTGCGGGATCTCATAATAATCTACATAGCGCAAATTAATAAATTGAAAGCTAATTATGCATACCAGTCTCTTCTGCCACTTGTGCACCTCTTTTCTCCTCTGTTTCATGTTTTTTCATATGAAGCTTCAAAACAAAGCAGACGAATGATAATAACTTACAAAATGAAGTAAAGGTTTGCATATAGAGCATAACCAACACAATCAAAGATTAAACCGCTGATCAAATTTCTCTGAGATTTAGCACATAGAAAAAAAATTGATGACAATAGCCTGTCAAAAACATGCTTCATTTTTTTATCTCATAAGTATTTTTTTTTTTCGAAACAGTTTCACTGTCCCAGAATTTTTTTGTGTTGGGACATGAGCTAAAATGTATTTAGCATTCATATTGTAACACTAACCTTCATAACATAAATACTTGTAAATTTTTTGTTACATACAGAACAAGACATTTGTTCAGTGTTTTGCGCTCGCATAGGAAAACTATCAACTTGTTGGACTTGTTCATCACTCGTATGCTGTGACAAATGTCTTTTCAGAGCAGATCTAAATTGAAAAAAAATATATTGAAGCTCTTCCTGAATACCACTGCTCGAGTTTGTTTGGTGTTCAATTTGGATACAGTAATCAGGCATTTGGCTATGATTATTAGTTTATTACAATAGTTATAGAAGTCAATTTTATACACAAGTTAGGGCACAAAATATAAGTCTGGTTCATATGATGGTCTGGTGATGACACGGGACGAATTTTGTTATTTTGGAGAGAAATTATTAGTACTTGGTGTAGTTTCACTAATATTGTTTAACACACAATGTAAACTGTTCAGATTGCGCAAGAGCTAAGAATCCATTAAAGAGTTTTCATACATAGTGAGGGATGAATAAAGAGATCCAAAATAAACAAAAAGAGGTATTTGTCAAAAAAGTTTGGTGTATTGAGCCTAAATAATGTTGTGATCTTAAGTTAGATTTCACACGATGCCCACCAAACTTAGAATCAAAAGATCAATTTTGCAGGCTCTGTTAAACTAGGAAGATTCTGAACCTTTCGAAGCCTATTAAATACATCTCAATATCAATAACTAGTTCACCAGAGTAACATGTACAGGATTACCATTATATGTATAATTAAATAGTATTAGTTATTAGAGTTGTACTAAAATAGCTCCAGTCATTGACAATTTCAACAATCAAGCTCCATATGACATACCTGCTCTTGAAGGTTTCTTGGCATTTGTTACAAAAAAATTCAGAAGATGAATTGTCAGCAATTGTAGACTGCAAAGTAAGAAAAAAAAACTTGAAATGCTAATGTGGATAGGATCTACAAAAAATATACTTCCATCAAAACTAAGATTTCAAAATACACTCACATGTTCCACCTGCTCATCAAAAGTCTCCTCATTCTCTTCCAAGTCTTTTTTGAATTTTCGGTCGCTGAGTTTCGTACCGGACTTTTCGATGTTTAACATTAGGTCATTACTTTCATCGTTTTCCAAAGAAAGGTGTTTCTTTTTCTTGGCTTTATGATTTCTGCTAGAGGACGCTAGAGGACGAATTTCCTGAGATTTTTTATTACTTTTGCTCTTACTTTTCTTTGTTCCACCCAGAACAGCAGGGGTATTATCAGATGAGGAGGAGGAGGATTTCGAAGAATCAAATTTAGAAGCAGAAGACCTCTGTGGTCTTTCAGGGCTCTGTACCTCAGTCATTTTCATTTCTGTAAGTGTAACAGCAGACTCAAGATGCTCTGTTAAAGTTTTGATTTCCAGACATCTTGAAGCTTTCAGAAAGGCATGTAGCAAAGATGAATCTATACTTGTATCATCTACAGCTGTTGATGACGCTGAAAAAAATACAATAATTGTTTAAACAAAGAAAAGAAAATACTACCTCCAATAAATACATTATACGTTTAACCTAGTGTTCCGAGTGTTGGACTCAGAGGTTACTGACATCGGGCTCAAGCATGATGACCGCCACCTCACCCACAGTACTTTGAATAGAGTAGGCAACGACGAACCATAAAGATTCTTATTTTCCAAAAATGGTAGCACATTACATATTTGTGACTTCTTGTGCAAGGCCTTGTTCAGAGTAAAGGGGAAAAAAAAATCGTATGAATTTGCAGCATACCTTCAACATGTTTAATCTTTGATGATGAAATCCTCTTTGATTTTCTAACGCTGGATATGATCTTACCTAAATAAGCAATTGCAATATAACACTAATTTCATTTGTAAAACATTAGTTTGAGCAACAAAACATTGATAAAATGCAGTGCATTTAATATTTCAGTATTCATCTTAAAAAACTGCATGCAGATCAGCCTCTACAAATGTATAATTTCATTTCATAACTAAGACTCATAAAACGAAAATAACTTTCAACCTACAATATTCTGAAGGAATTTGACTCACCTTTTTGAGGGGATTTTGTTTGGAATAAATCGACATTGCCACTGTATATGTAATTCAGAAGGCTGTCCATACATGAGCTCACAACATCTTTTGGAAGTAAAACAAAAATCTTCCCAATCGAGCCCTCAGGGGAGGTGACCTAAGAAAATTGCCTTTTGTTATAAATGGATAGAGATAACAAATATGCATTACAAAATTCATAACAGCTAAAATTTAGTTGGGTTTGTAAAGGAAAATATAAATAAAAAAGCAGTACGCATGAAAAAAAGGGAAAAAACATCTGGCTAGTTTTCGGCTATACAAATTTAAACGAGTGAATATAATAAGCCATGCATACAACATCATTTAATGGTCTTCAAAACTTATATCTGCAACAAATAACTGGTTAATTATTCCCATACCCATGGACTGAAAACTAAACAAGAGGATGTGGTTCGCTATATGTTTAAGTCATGTCATCGACATTCTTCTATTTCGAAATCCTACATTTAAGTAGATTTTTTGGTGTTTTTTTCATTTGTTACATCTAATTGAATACATGCAGTAAACGAAGCATGAACGGACATGTGTTTCCTGGTCTTATTAAACACTAAACAGGCAAACATCGCTTGTTTGCATATGGCCTCATCAGCTTACAAGCGTCAGCTTGATATTGCTTGTGCACAAATTCCGGATATTAAAAAATCAATTTTGTGGCACGAAGTCTTGAAAACTAGTCAGTTCTCATTATGTCATTTATGTGTGAGTGATAAACATTGAGTGAAGTGGGAAAAATAACTACATAACTTTGCAAAAATTGTTCAAACAGTAACTGATACATGCTTTCATCCTTTATTAGCTTAGCAATCAATAAAATATTCTTTACTTGTAGCTTTCCATCCATCGAATCTTGGAGCAATTTGTCAAGAACAGATGAAGCGGAAGATAAAACACAACTATGAGCATTGAATGTTTGATCAGAGTCTATGCATTTGAGCACAACATCACAGTATTTTCCTTGCTTTTGTTTTTCATGGAGGCTAGAAAACATTGTCGTCTGATGTTCACTCCAGTTATCTCGATGAGTGGTTGATACCATCATTTTGCACCTGCATAGATTTACATTAACCATTATATCAATATTTTAGTAGCCAATTTATTAAGAAAAAATGTCTGAGTTCTTTTGTAGACTTGGTGATTTCTTATTTTTTGTGTTAGACGGTCAGGTCAATAATTTTAAAAATTTGTCGCAGTCCAAAATATTGAGGGAAGAAATTTATCATCGTTTTTTTGAATGCATTCTTTAGTGAGAGAAGGGAATAGATCATTTTGACTTAGATGCCAGATTCCCAATAACAAAATTTGGCCAAAAATTATTTAATTATCACTTACACGAATTATAACATAAATGAAAAAAATACCCAAAATAAACATCCAAATACAGAAATATAAAAATTAATAATCAAGTGCATTTAATTGGACTATTCATTTAGCTCATCACCTATCAAATCACAATTAAACAGTATCAGAGTATGCTGATATTATTTGTTTTGATGAAAATGAGCTATTGGGCAACAAAACTACAGTCATCTCCTAATCGTTTGCAAGGACTAGCAAGGCGCGTGAGTTTTTATCTTATAAGATTTGTTTTGAATACGGGTGCCGTATCTAAATTCTAACCCTGCACTCCAACCATCAGCTGAAAGACGCCATTACCACAGGGTTAAACTGAACCTCACAATGCGGATTCCTAAATCTGAAATACTGGTTGCAATCTGCCTGACATTTATGAAAATTCTAAAAGTACGTGAAGTTATATAGACTATATTTATATATATAATTAATTAATACTACCTTTCCGTAATCCTTCGGGCGAACTTCACTATATAAAATCAGCAAAGAACACGAGGCGTGAATGGCTTATAAATTGCTTTTTTTCTCAAACCCTCTATTTTTGTGTGACGTTTGGGCGGTGCGAAACCACGTGATCGGCAGCCCATTCGTGTGTATCGTAAACAGATGCAAAGATATCCGGGATAAAAAATTCAATATTCGATAATTTCTGCGTTTCTATTCAACTACAATCAGCGCGGCGTTACAGCAGTGATTGGCATTTACAGATTTAGCCTGCAGTCAAATGAGTGCGGATTTGGTAATGCTGTAATGGAAACAAATGGCAAGTTTTTATCCATTATTTTATCGTCTTTTATGCTGATTATGGAGTCAAAATAAACTTTACGCATATGAAAAAAATAAATATGTAGCATTATAGCCTTACCGTACCGGTAGTTCTCAACCAATCACAGAATGATCCATGGCACACTGCTCGGCCACAAAATATGAAAAATTACTTAAATACAGAAATAATAAATTTAGTTCATTTGTGTCACTATACACAGATAGATACATCATACAGCTATAGTTAAATTTTGATTGTAGTAGCAATGAATAATGATGGTGCTTCTAATTATTAAAGTTGGAGTGCCCGTTTTTTCGAAGAGTACCGGTACCGGTATTTTGTTTGTTTGTAGTTTTCCCTGGCATGAAAATGTTAATGGGCCACAAAATTAATCGGTTGAGAACCATTGGCCAGATTTTTATTTATTTATAGGAATCATTGGTATTGAGCTGGACCAGTGGTTCCCAAAGTGGGGTCCGCAGATCTTGCAGGACCTCCTGTGGCAGGGAATCATTAAAAAAATTACAAGGGGTCCGTCATGGATTTTTTTTAAAAAGTTTGGGAACCCCTGGGCTGGACCATCGGCCAACATAGTCAACACTAATATAGGGTTGAACTCTGATCTGCTTAAAGTTGTTTATCTGGACAATTCAATATCAATGGGATGGGACCACAGTTTCACATTGCACAATTTTGTTAGAATTTATTCAAAAATGTATTTAACATACTGATATATGTATATACGGTACATATTGCAGTATTGGATGTAAAATGGCATTGGGGCCACTTTATTTCCTGTGTGCTGTTTTTTAGACAAAACAAATAACAGTTATTTGGAAAGTATAGCTCGTAGTCGTATACTATGATTTTTATCGATAATGTATGCATTGTTATTTTTTAGGATACAGTTTAATTATAAACTGATGCAATAGTTACCGAAAAGATGACAACTTGTATGTGCTGTCCTGCTTTTCGTCCTCGTTACAAAAGGCTTGTTGATAATATATTCCCAACTACGCATGATGGAGGACTTGTTCGTAGTGAAATGGAAAAATTGACTTACTATGCAGTTTCGGCTCCTGAAAAACTTGATAGAATAGGAGAATATCTTGCCCACAGACTAACAAGAAGCATCAGCCGCAAACGAGATGCATCTGTTTTCATAGCAATGGAAGCTCTTGATCAACTTCTTTTAGCTTGTCATGCTCAGCAGATTAACTCCTTTGTTGAAAGCTTTTTAAGAATGGTTGCCAATCTTCTAGAATCTGACAACCTTGATTTCCAAGCAGTCGGAACAAATTCTTTCATCAAATTTTCTATGATAGAAGAGGATACTGCATCTTATCACAGACGCTATGACTTTTTTGTATCAAAATTCAGTGCAATGTGTCATTCTAACTTAGATAATATGAGAGATAGAAAAAAGATACAAAGCCATGGCGTTCGCGGTATTCATGGTGTGATTCGAAAAACTGTAGCAGATGAGCTTCAAGTCAATATATGGCAAAAACAACACATGGACAAAATTGTGCCATCATTACTTTATGTAATGATGCAAGAACAGACACAAGAACCAAGTCCTGGGAGACGAGAATCTTTTGCACACAATAAAGACACAGTAGAAAATATTGGCATCAATGCCGGAGATTGCTTACGAGAGTTGTTATCAAGAGCAGCATATGGTAATGTCGGCTCTGCTCTACGTCCAGCCCTTGCTCATCTCGATGCCCACAAAAAGTGGAATCCAGTGAATACATTTGCAATCAAATGTTTCAAGGTGTTCATGTTTGCGATTCAAGCTCAATATACTCATGTCATTGTAAAAATGCTGCTTGACCATTTGGATGATCAAGATATTGATCAAGGAAAATTGAAAGCGAGTATGCTAGAGGTTCTTTGTGCTGTAGTTGTTATTCCATCTTCATCACCTATAGGGCCAGCAGTAGTTGAAGTTTTCAGTCAACTTTCGCGCCATCTCAGATATTCAATTGAAAGTAAAAATCACAAGGAGCAAGAAATTTTTCAAAAGGCTTTTATAAACACTATTGGGGTTTTATGCAATGTTCTACCAGACTTTCAAAAGTTAGAAGCTATGGTGTTTTTTGTAACCAAAGCAAAAGAGATTATAAATAAAAACTTACACATTCCGGATTCCAGTGACAAGAAGCATCAACGACTGCTGAATTTAACCCTAAAAAGTCTATATCGGATCACCGAAAACTATAAAAGTAAAAATCTGTCGGGCCTCAGCTCAAGTTTACTGGACCCACTCATTAAAGTGTCAACTGCTTCATCACCCAGTAATAGATTGATTATACAAAATGTTCTTATACGTTTACTCGATAGAGAAAAGAATTCTGATTCGTTAATTGTTTCTAATTCAATTTCTGGTGTAGAAAATATGAACCTAAATATCACAGAAGTAGGAGTGACAGATACAGACTTCATAGAACGAAAAGTTCCCACTTTGCTGCAATATATATTTGAAAGCTCTTGTCAATATGATAACATCTCTGCAAACTATGTGGCTTTATATAAATGTGCAAGTATGATATGTATTAGCCTTTCTTCACCTGATATTCTTGTCGATGCATGTCGAGTCATGCTCGCTTTGCAAAATGAAGCGGTGGGCTCACATCCAAGTATGGAAGAACAAGAAATGGATGGAAAAAACAAAACATTACTACTAAATATGATATCAGCAAGCATGTGTGTTATTGCATTTTCATCGAAAGTTTCTGGATTTGTGAAATATGTAACTAGTGTAATGCAGGCACGGCTGAAGGATGACAAACTAGAATATTTAGATCCATGTTTCACATTCAATGAAGAAGGTGACATTATCCCACTGCCTTCAAATATCAATGATAATTTGCTGTTTTCAGCAAAGCCAATCCAAGCATCTCTAAATGATTCAAGCATGTACAAATCAGAAAGGCTGGCACAAACTTTTATCCCAACATACCCAGGTGAAGCTGAAAGTGTTCAATTAAAAAAGAGCTTTGTTGATGCAGACTCTGTTAGAATTGAAATTCCTGGGCCAGCTGATGATCAACCAGATTCAGATGATGGTAGAGTGACATCCAAAATGATAACTTTTGATTATCTGAAAAGAAAACTAATGGAGCCAGCACCATCACCCTCTGATGTGGAAGAGGCTAAACGGAAAGCAGCACACCATATTATGACATCCACCTTTGAGCAGTTGGTTTCTGAAGTGCAATCAAAGACCCCATCGAGTCAACATCTCATTGATCTGATTAACAAGAGCTGCTCTTCACAAAATGAAAATAACATTACTATGCTGCCCTATGCCATGCCGGAAGATTGTAGACCTGGGTCTAATAATCTAGTTTTTCCTTCCATATGTGTGTTGTAAATTGGGTGCTCCAGAAGTATGTGTACCAATATAGAGGTAACTAATTTTGTACGCCTATTTCACGTCAACTTGTGTAAAGGGACTGAAACCTATGGGCAGGGGAATATTCACTTGTCTGACACAGACATTCTTGTGATAGAACTAAAATAAGAATAAAATTATGGATTCACTTGTCTGACACAGACATTCTTGTGATAGAACTAAAATAAGAATAAAATTATGGATTCACTTGTCTGACACAGACATTCTTGTGATAGAACTAAAATAAGAATAAAATTATGGCCTAACCTGGTACCCGTGCTGTCTGTTATGCTAATGATGAAAGGTACTTAATGGCACATCATGGATATTCACTTGTCTGACACAGACATTCTCGTGATAGAACTAAAATAAGAATAAAATTATGGCCTAACATGGTACACATACTACGGGAGTACTGTAAATTGTAATATGTCATCACAAACTTGCAGGACTGAGAGATTGTAAAGATGAAATATATAACTGTACATATTTCATTAAAACTTGTCAGACGGAACAAATTTATATAAAATTCCTGGCTCTGTCACTGTGTCCATTTTAAATCAGGAAACTTGATTGCTCTTAGGCTTTAGTATAAACTACCAGCACAATTTAATATAAATTTGTTGATTTGTGTTTAATAACAAAACTTACTATTTATTCAAATGTTGATAATCACTGATAGAGTATTATTTTAGTTGTTTATAACATGAAAGTCGTAAATATAATTGTAGGACCTGATCGGAGTTTTTTTGCATTGGGTAAGATGAGGTAGGAAAAAGCAACCACTATAATTGTTTCGGTGAAGTCAAAATGTGGGATTGATAATAAATAATTAGAACATTATTATATATATATATATACAATTACATTAATAATAAAAAGATGCAGGGTGACATATCACTGCTCTGGCATTTCCAATTGATGACGCCTTTGCATAGATCCTTCAATTATTGTTGCTGATAATTATAGATTAGCTGACATCTTGACCCAAGCCTTTTGAAGCTGATGTGCGATGGCATGCTTTGGGGGAACTAGGAGGCCTTTATCTTTCGTAAAGCCCCCTGCAAGTGCTTCTGCAACTTCCGATCTCGTGAACCACTTTGCATCTTCAAGCTCTTCTTGATCTACAGTTATTTTCTCTGAGACTGCATACCCAACAAGACCTATCATTAGCTGTCCCGGAAATGGCC
This sequence comes from Styela clava, assembly GCF_964204865.1. NCBI lineage: Eukaryota > Metazoa > Chordata > Ascidiacea > Stolidobranchia > Styelidae > Styela > Styela clava. Next base: position 3,662,184 of record NC_135252.1, read on the forward strand.
ATGGCTGGGATGAATGATATTCCAAACGACCAACTTCAACACCACTTTCCTCATGTACTTCACGCCTTGCCGCATCCTCAACAGATTCCCCTGGTTCCATGAATCCTGCTAAGCAAGAATACATACGAGGTGGAAACCTTGCTTGTCTACCAAGCAAGCATTTCGTTCCATCTGGTGACACAACCAGAACGATTACCACTGGGTCAATTCTTGGGAAACATGTATTGTGGACACCATTATGGCTTCTACATTCTGAATTTAAGCAACTTCTTTTGTATCCAGATTCAGCCATTTTAGTTTTACTTCCACATGTTGGACAAAATCTGTATCGATCATGCCACGCTAAAATTGAGCGAGCTTGGGCAACTAGTCCAGATTCTTCGACTGGTAACATCATCATTCTGGTCGCATATCCTTTTCCAGAAAATTCACCGCCAAATTCCTTCGCAGGAAAGCCTTCTTCACTGGGAAAATGTCGGTAGTTAATTGCAAAATAAGCAATAGTATCTGGTTCAATACCAGAATCATCACTATTTTTTCCCAAGCAACCTTTGCCAATGTAAATGACATCATATTCTTTATCAGCCACTGCATTCAACTGGTCATATGACAGAAACAACACTGATGGTTTACTAGACTTGTTTGTTGAGATCAATAATTCCAATTCAGCAAAAACTGCATATCGAGTTGATCCCAAAGTTTTAAGAGACTCAATGTATTGAACATCTTTCCGCTGATAAGACTGTCTATTGGCTGCATTGGTTCCGAAATAGTTGACATGCTCCAAACGAGATGATGAGGGTTTTAAAAACTTATAAAGAGTGTCAACAACACCTTTTTGATTCCAGAATGTTCCAATGTCAGTGACACTTTGGCCAGTCCTAGTAGTTAAACTAGGATCCGCACCATTCTCTAGCAGAAACTTCACTATTTCTTTATGACCATTTCTTGCAGCGAGCATTAGTGCGGTCCAGCCATGATCATTTCTATGATCTATCGAGACTGAACGAAAGAAGCTGAGCGTGTTTCGGATGGCATTCACATCGCCATCCGACGCAGCCCTAAAAAAGCGTTCGGTGAGTTCAGCTTGCGCATTGCTTCCCCGCAAATTCGAAACATCTTCCAAAGCATTGTTCATGCCAAAATTAACGAACGAAAAATGAGTTTACTAGACCTGTAATTTGCAAGTTGAAAAATCACTCATAATTATATTTCCATACCAAAAATTGGGAGGGAGTAAAAATTGGCAGGGAGTACAGGGAACAAGTCAACAATGCTGTATTTATGAAAGGTAAATGTTGTTAATATTGCAGTGTGACGCATCATGCTACAGTCAGACAGTTCTAAGCGTCAGGAATACACTCGCCACCGCACCTCTGATTACCCTGCGTGGATTCGAATGCCATGTGGGGATAGTTATGTGCGAGAGGATTGCTGGACTCTTCGCCGACATACCGTGGATAGGATAGAATTTACAGGATTACCCTGCGTCAGTACGTGGGTTCGAGTCCCATGCGGGGATAGGCCTAGTAGTGTGCGAGAGGATTGCTGGACTCTTCGCCGACATACAGACATAGGGTGGTTCACAGTTTCCTCCCCCATCAATTCCACGCTTCGGAAAACAAATAACTGGCTAAATAATCTCATGTCATATCGCCACCGAGGCCGTGGTTCGCCATATTACTGTATTAGGAATTTTCCTGGGAATTGGGATAAATATGTAAATCATATTCTGTCCTAATACAGATACCACCAATACATATCTCTATGGCGCGGCGGTTTTGCTCATCCTGCTAAGCGTTAGGAGTACGCTCGCCACGGCATCTCTTATTACCCTGCGTGGGTTCGCATGTTCGAGTCCCATGCGGGGTAGTTATGTGCGAGAGGATTGCTGGACTCCTCGCCGTCGTAGGGTGGTTCACGTAACCGCTGGTCGGTTACGGTACGGCTTCCTCCACCATCAAGTCCATGCTTCCGAAAAAACAAATAACTAAAACTAATCCCATACCCGACATGGACTGGCAACCGGACGAAGGGCCTTGATTAGCCATATGGTTAAGCCGGCTTTCCTCTCCCCGGGATAAATATGTAAATCCTATCCTATGTCAATCAGAGGTGTGGTTGTGAGTCCCTCAAAACAGAATCCGCCCGAATATATTTCTCTCATTTCAGAATTCCGGATTCCTTGAGGAATAGATACCTCCACTACAGGAGTGGTGACTCCTCTACGGCCCATCTAATTGGGCCACATGGGCCGTGGCCCATAGCTTGATGGGCCGCGGCCCCATCAAGAAAAATTCAATTATCTTGACAAAATTTTCAATTTTTACCAAATTGTCAATATTCGAACCAAAAAAATATACTCCTGTAGTATGTGTACCAGGTTAGGGTTAGGACAAAAAAATTCAGATTTTTTACATTATAGTTCTATTATGAGTTCGGGGACTGTCTGTGTTAGCCAAGTGAATAGTTTCTTTACACAACTTGATGGGCCGCGGCCCATAGCCTGATGGGCCGAGGCCCAATTCGATGGGCCGTGGCCCCGGCCCATGGGCCGCAGAGCGGTCACCACTCCCTACCTCCAAGCCTCAGTGAACAGGTTATTATTTTTATTTCAATATTGTTCCCATTAGATTGAACTCATTAAAATTGATTGCTATACTTCGTTGTGGGGTCGCGAAGAAAAAAGTTTGGAAACCACTGATTAAGGCCATAGTCTCTCAGAGTGATCCAGATAGTGCCCCAGGACTCCATGCAGGGCCGGATTTGGACGATGGAAAAGGTTATATATTGGTTTTATGGAAGGCCTTTTGGGTGTGCAACCCCTAGCATGCGTGAGGGTTCCGAAAACTATTCGGTTAGGTTACTCATTAAAATACTGACTTGGCTAATTCTGTAACTGTCCAAAAAAGCAATAACAGCATCAATAAAATTTAACAACGGTAGCGTCGAAACAACAAGGCGGTAATTAACCCCTCCCCAAATTACAAACACCCCCGGTAACACCGGTATATTTTGTATACGTACCAGCATTAGGATTACATACGACAGTATTTTATCCGCCAAACAAAAACTTGACACTGATAACAGACGTTTTTTAGATGAATGTCAGCGTTCTTATTTCTTTATTGAATAGAATCAAACTTCAGCGATTTGTCCTGTCCAACAAAATATTCCAGTTCTGAAGGAATACATTAATACAACATTAGCCGTCATTATGAGACTAGGCAATCTTCAGATTATGATCAGTTGACGCGCGTACGACATCACATACGACAGTACTTCAAGTATCAGCCGTATATTAAGAAATCTTAAAGATGTCACAAAACGAAAACTTGACACTGAAAACAGACGTTTTTTAGATGAATGGCAGCGTTCTTATTTCTTTGTTGAATAGAATCAAACTTCAGCAATTTGTCCTGGCCAACAAAATATTTCAGTTCTGAAGGAATACAACATCAGCCGTCATTATGAGACGAAGCATTCTTCAGATTATGATCAGTTGACGCGCGTATTTAATTCATTGCTAAATTCATACAGACGTCAAACAAACATGTTCAAAGAAATATCAAACGAAAGTGAATCTACGTTATTGGCCAGTTATATTGTAGCCCGCAACATCGCTAAAAAGATTCGCTCGTTTGTTGAAGGGGAATTTTTCCGCGAATTTATGCTGCAAGTTTTGGAAGTCATTTCTCCTAATATAAAAAGTAACTTTTCCAGCATCAAGCATCCTAACAACACAATTATGAACCTTACAAATCAAAATTTCAGTTCAGACTGACAGACAATCTTTTGAATGCGTTATTCGTTTTTTTATATATGTAAACTTGGAATGTTTTTTGTGTAAAAAAGCAAGCCACAAGTAGCCATTTATACGGGGCCGCATGCTAGTTCAGCAAATAACTTCATTAGTCACTATCAGTTGCAAATTTATTGTTGAAAGTTGTGCTTGTTATTCCTCGGTTGTTCTATCACCTTACTATTATAATTATTAATTTTATTACATGACAAACTGCGATGCTGAGTGTATCTAAAATCAATCTTGTAGCCTATTTTAATGCCTATGTTTCAAAATTTTCTCCGGGCGCTTGAGCGCGCTCGGAACCCCAGCCGTGCCGTCGGGCCCTTTTTGTCGCACCCCTTTCCTGGCCCCCGAATATTCTTCTGCTTCAATTTTTGGTCCGCGATCATATCAACTTTCGGAACCACCTGGTGTAGATCGTTTGCCAAATGCATAGCCAATTTTTATAATTTACAAAATATTTACCACCCCCTGAATTTCAAAACACCCCCTAAAATGAAAAGCTGGGGAACATACTGTCTATAACAGTGGTTTCCAACCGCCGTGCCAGAATTATTATTGATGTGCGACCAAAAGATTTCATTTTTGAATATATTTCAAATGATTCCAATAGGCAGTTGAAAGCGAAAGTTAGCATATCGGCTTTTTTAATTTAAATCTTGATGATGGGGAAAATGTTCAAGTTTTGTGACAGGTATGCCGCGAATATTTGCAGACCTCAATAATGTGCCGCGATATAAAAAAGGTTGCGAACCAATGATCTATAAGTCCCAATAAATAATGCCATATTTCAATTACCACCTGCTGCCATTATTTGTTATTTTCAAAATACAAAGCAGCAAGCAAATACATCCGCGTCATCAAATAAAGTAATTTTAATTTTCTCAGAAACATTAATCGGTAAGTAGCAATGTGGATTTTTTTCTATTATATATTAGAAATTTTTTTCGTGGAGCTCCGTAAATAATAGTCAACATCTTCACGGGCTCCATAACACCAAAAGTTTGAGAATCCCTGCTTTACTATAGTGGTGGTAGCAAAAAAATGCAAAAAAGGCCAGAATGTCAACATAGGGATGGCGAACTGCGGTCGATGCGTGCCAAAATAGTGATGAGAAAATGCGGTAGCCCACATGCGTGTCAGTTCAGGAATGGCGAAACAACGCCGTTTATAAATCTAAAATTGAGCACAAGGTTAGCATGCAGTTTGAAGTTATAGGGACTATCGTATGCTATCTACCCCAATCGACCATATTTTGACATACCCTTTTTGGCTCGACCCCATATCGCTATCCCTATTTTGACTCGCATTGACCGCATTTTGACAAGCCCAATGTGACTTTTACGCTAACATGTACCACCTCCTCTTGCTCTACGGCAATCTCGACTAGTCCTTGTATCTCGTTTGTGTTTACCACAGCACTCAGATCACTGAATTGGAAATATTTATCCTTGTTCTGTGGCTCGGCCCACAGATATATAGAGTGTGCTTCTGTCTCATTGCTGCGGGATCTATCGAAGGCTTTCTCGTTTGACGATAGACTTCAAATTTCCGTGGCGCGTAATGCATTTCTTGTGGTATTTGACAGAAATTATTTATTCGCCTGATCTTGATTCGTTTCTGTATGAAAGTATGGAACGCAAATAGCTCCCCCGCCCATCACAGCGTGCTAATTTCGGCTTTTTTAAAATTTGCGTAGGTCGTGGATGAATAATTATGGCTAATGTATCAGTGAAAAAGCGAACATTAACGACCACGGAATATTATCCAATGTGACTTATCGGAATCGCTCCCCCATTTACATGTACTTGGCCATATTCTATTGCCTGACTCCAAATTTGCGTGGTTATCTGGATTTCATTGCGCGGCCTTGCTATGCAGTACCAAAGTTATACAAATAAATAGAACTAGAGTGCGCTTCGCTCTCGTTTCGCGAGATCAACTGAAAACTTTGGTGAAATCTCTCCAGTGAAAGTTTTTGGTTTTTTTTATGAGATTAGTCAAAAACATTTGTCTCCACTTTTATCCATAGTGTAATCGCCCAAACCACCACGCTTTTTCATAAACGAGATCCACATCAGGCTCTAAATTCCAAACTTGAATATAATAGTATTTGAACAATCATAAAGTGTCGCATGTATCAGTGCAGATGGTAGATCAAAAAGGTAACACCCGTTTTATGGGTTACAACTAGCAAAATAATTACCACCCCTAAGCCATGAAATTTATTATATTTGATATGGTAGCTTCTTTGATTTCAGAAAAATTTTAAAATGTCCGAATTTGCGAATTGTCGATTTTGAGACCTAAATTTGGCATCAACCAAGCAGGGCAAAGCATAGTTTCATCAAATGCATGTAAATGAAATGTGAAAACAATGTTCCTAATATTTGTGCTATTTCAAATAGAATCAACGCAAAGATACAGAATATTGTAATTTTTTGAATAAAGTTGTTTCCAGTTTAGAATATATATGGGAATTTTTCATCAGCAATATGAGACTTGAAGAAAGAAACCAAAGTCAACCTTGTCTTCTCGGGAAACGTTTCTTTCAATGTATGTTCCGCCTGCTATTAAATTCAATTCAATTTGCAATTCTTCTGTTGTGGTGTAATTTATATTTTATTTATTATATGAAATTATACACTTTTCTTCGATTGCGATTAGAATGGAGTAATACATGAGCGATTATCTCGATATTGCGACAAGCAAGCAATTAATCAGAATAAAAAAACACTGAGTGTTGAAACAATTAAATCACTATATAAGAATACTTGTATACCTTTGATGAAGTTTAGGGCAAAACATTTCAACTTTTGCCGCCAATACGTTTGAGTTTGGCTATTTTGATCCGGTGGTATTGAAATAATCGCTTTTTTCAAGTGCGTTAGCTAACGACATAAAATATCTTTATTTGTGACGTCGCAATAAATATATTTATTAGTCAACAATCGTAAATACGGCAATATTAAATTTGCAAATTGACAAAAAATGACAGTTTTATTAGTAACCAGACTTTGACTTGTATCAACAGGTCAAAATGTCGCAAATGCTCGCGTTTTTACACGCGCTCTTGCGTGAGCGAATCAAGCACTTCATCAGCAGCGATTTCCCTACCCCCCGCCTAATTTTAAGGTGCGATTCCACACTGTAACCCCTAACTCAAGTATAACTGTATTCAAATATAACGACTATGGCATATTTATCAGTGTAGATGAGAGTGTTCCAAACCGCGGTCTGCGGGCCAATTACGGCCCGCGTAACGATTTAAAATGGCCCGCCGGACTTGAGTCAAATAGTTTAACACCTCCTGTGGGACTTTTTATGTTTTAGATACCGTCTATCGTTACATCATTATCACAGTTTAAGCACGTTTATTTCGTAATATTTGAATTATACCGGTATCTTACGTATTATACACTGCAATATTTTAGTTATCAGTCGTATATTAAGAAAGGTTAAAGATGTCACAAAACGAAAACTAGGCACTGAAAACAGACATTTTTTAGATGAATGGCAGCGTTTTCATTTCTTCATTGGAAAGAATCAAACTTCAGCGATTTGTCTTCCTTGCCAACAAAATATTTTAGTTCTGAAGTAATACAACATTATGCGCCATTATGATCAGTTGACTCGCGTATTTCAAAATTTAATTTATTGCTTAATTCATACAAAAGTCAAACAAACATGTTCAAAAAAAATGTGAAATGTGTAACAAAACAAGCCATAGGTAGCCATTCATACGATGCCATATGTTAGATAAGCAAGTAACTAAATTAGTCACTGTATCAGTTGCAAATTACTTGATGAAAGCCGTGCTTGTTATTTATTTCTCGGGAATTCTATCAACTAAATACATAACAAACTGCGATGCTAGGTGTATCTAAAATCAAGCTTAGAGCCTATTTTGGTGCCTATTTCTCAAAATTTTCTTCAGACACGACCCCAGCCGTGTCGTCGCGCACTTTTCCTCGCTACCGTTTTCTGGCCCTAAAATTTTATTCTGCTGTGTATTTCGGCTCGCCGTCAATCAACTTGGGGTACCCATCATGCACATCGTTTCTTAAATACATACCAACTTTTTAGGAATACAAATAGTTTTACCGCTAATAGCAAATTACTTACCACCCCCTAAATTTCGAAACACGCCCCCTAGAATGAAAAGCTGGGGAACATACTGTTCCCCAGTGCCTTACAAGTTTTGCTGGCATTCGTTAATTTTGTATCTGAAGTATTATTCTTCACCGACGTTAATCACCCGAGAAAAGAAAACAATCTGTATGTTGGAGCAGAATTATTTTCGGGCAGCATCGGAATTCCTCATGACGATTACATACTGGAAAATTCTGTGAATAGTAAGGACATTGGTGGATTTTTGCATCATCTGTTCAAAGATCCCAGGAATTGGTTATTTTGGCTGATAACATTTCCTTTAACTAAAAAGATAGCGTTGCTTTTAACCGCAATACTTAGACATGATAAATTCTCGATCTCGTTCATTGTTCAACTGCTAGGACAAACTGTAAAGAGTCTAAAAATCAGAAAAAGATTTCATAAGACTTTGATTATGCGTTTGACAATACGTATGTATACTCATCCTGAGGAATGCTTCAGAAAACATTAAAAAAACTGGCTATTAAAAAAATTAGCAAGAAAATTTATTTGTCAGGCAGTGAAACGTCATGACAACATCGCTTCAGAAAGTCTGAGACTACGAGAAAAAGAACAAATGCTATCGTATATGACTGAGAAACAGTTTTGATCGCTCTGAAACAAATCGTAATTACCCGAATAATAAATCTAAGGACAACAGCATCAAATTCAGGCACGATGATAGACCGTCGAACGGCAATGTTGTAAATGCAAATCTACCGCGTCTGCAAGGAAGCATTCATCCGCGACCTGGAGAAGAAAATCTTCATCCACCCACTAAAAGCGAAACATATTCGTGAATCATCATATTACATCACCATGGCGACCGCGGCCTGTCGTGTCTGGAGTTGCTTTCTTTCGTTATTATCCGGGTTAACGGGTCGCTTAATGGCGTCTCAAGTCCGGCTTTTGTTAGTATTTTATGTTTGACTTCTTTCTCATTATGATTTAATATTAGACTCACTGCCTCAAAGGTGACGCTGCTCGATAACCTTCTCTGGTTTATCGCGTCTCCCTTCACACTGAAATGTAATTTTTCATTTTTTCAATTTTGTTCGTCAATGTTTACATTCGGTTTGTGATAAAATAAACTACTGACTGACTGACTGACATCAAGTTACCAATGACTTTCCGGTTAATTAATAGAGAGAATCTACCACAAATGTATGAAACCAACTCGAGTCCTGAAATCTATGAGAAAGACGCCGAAAGGGAACTTTCTGCAACAGAATACGATGTGCTTGCTGGGAATACAAGATTAACGTCAGTGTCTTTTAAAAATGTGATCAATGGAGTTCATTTTGATATTTTAGATGTATCGCCAATAAGAGAACCAACTCTATACTGCAGCTAAAAAGCCGTATATATATATAGCTAGAAATGTGAAAAAAAGTGATGAAGGTTCGAAAACAGTTGAAAAACAACCAGAACAATTCGGATTTGATCAGTAATTTTAATGAATGTGCTTCTGGATTCCATGTTACAGATATTTGCCAAGAATATTTACTCAAAATTGAAAATCCAAAAAGGCGAAATATCTCCATCATCTTATTTTCCCGAGGATTACAGCGTTCAGCCATCTTCTGTAGTAGGATATTCGGGTCATTTTCGTCTTCAGTCTCACTGTATACAAAGTGTTTTGCAGCTTCAATCATTTGAGCACCTGCGCAATATAAAATTATGGCTCATTGTTCTTTATTCAACTTGCTAGTAGATTTGCTGACTGACATGGAAAAAAAACATCTTTCTCTTCCATTTCTTAAATGTTTCTGCTAAGTTTTCATCATGCAGATCAAGAGTCGATGGTAAGTAAATTCAGACACCGCTGCCACCATGTTACTTATGTCTTGGAGAATAAAGGTCGAACGGAATATGTTACACTTCTTTATTGCACCAGCATAACACACAACTTAGTTGCTCACGACAACAGTAGGCTACAAGACAACAGTAGGCTACAAACTAGCGAGTGACGCGACTGCGATAGGTTAACGCCAGGCAGATAGCACAATCAATTATTAGGGACATTACTCGACAAGGCATTATTATTGGTCATCATCAACAATTAAGTAAGAATATTACCCCATCCTTCTATTAATTTGATTTTAACGATGTGATAAAGATAGTACCCACACTAAACCTGACTAGATTTTGTCGGTGAATAAAGATAGTGGATAAAACAACATTAACTAAGGACAATATACAGGGTGGCATGGGATCTTAAAAACCTATTCCGAGAAACATAAACAAAACCCTTAGTCTATTTACTTATATTTTTGTGTAATGTCAATATTTTGCTGATATACGTAATATTGTTTAATTCAATTATGACCATGACCGTCATCTCATACCAGAAATGATCCCAAAACTTAGACGTTCCCGGCGTGTGTTTTTCTTTGGACGACGAATGAATAGCACGATTAGATTTGTTATATATTATGTTGAGCTTACTATCATAGCTTGTTTACTACTCTATCTGCTTGTGGGCTATATTGTTACGTCACAATGCTGTCTAGTGCCGTAAGTTGTTTTTCCTCTGTTTAGAGGTCTTTTGTTCTGAACTAAGTTGATGGACGGATGTCCAAATAAATCGCGTGCAGTTTTGTAATGAGTCTGTATTCATTACTTGTTATAAAGATATAACAAATTGGCGACGAGGATTAAAAAGCCTTTTTGTGCCGGTTTGTAGCCATTTCTTGGGGAAGGAAGGAAAATATATCGAAGTTACAGCTTAATTTCGAGGATAGATAAGAGAACAGTCGCTGGACTGCGACGGAGTTAGAACTGATTATTGCAGCATAATCAGTGACTTTGGATATTCATAGTGAACAGCATTCACTGGACTGGGAACCCAAGGCCTGTTATTATATTGAATTAAACGGCAGTAAATTATTTGAGCATCGTTGAAGCACGATTGCAACTGTTAACAGAATAATGACGTCAGCATCATTGGAAGTTGCGCAATTCAACATTAATCGCCCAGACGAATGGCAACAATGGCTGCGACGATTTGAAAACATGTGCCTCGCCATGTCGATTGACAACGCAGAGAGAAAGAAAGCGTTATTATTACATTTTGCGGGACCTGAAGTTTTTGACCTGTATGAGAATTTGCCCGCACCGCCGAATGCAGATGAAAATGATAATGTTTATGCCAACACCGTTAAGAAATTGGATAATTATTTCGTGCCAAAGATAAACATTGATTTTGAATGTGATGTTTTCAGGAATGCAAAACAGAAATTTGGCGAAAATATTGATACTTATGTGGCACGTTTGCGTAAATTAGCTGTTACCTGTGATTTTACGGATGCTGATCGTGAAATAAAACAGCAAGTTATTTCTGGTGGATGTGATTCTAGAGTTAGGGAAAAAGCTCTACAGCAGCGTATGTCTCTTCGAGAACTTCTGGATTATGCAAAAAGTCTAGAACAAGCAAAGCAACAAACAAAACAAATTGAACAACGTCACACGAGACCAGAGAAATTATATGAAATTGATGTGCAGCGTGAAAAGAATTCCGATAGCAAATCCAAGCCTAGAGCACCACAGCTTTCTTCGGCTAGAGGGGGTAAGTCTCTTAGATGTTTTCGCTGCGATAGTTCTAAGCACTTTGCCCGTGAATGTCCATTTAAAGATGCCAAGTGTTTTTGTTGTGGTAAAAAGGGCCATACCAAGAGTGTGTGTCGATTCAAGAAATCAAGTCAGTATAGACACGGCCAGAGAAGTAAGCAATGTAATTCTCAATGTTGTATCGCTGGTGATAAGAATACGCCGGGCGAAAGTGAAACGAATGAAAACTCTGGTTCATCATACGAATTACATCATACAGTGTCGTCCGTGCAAAATAACAATGTGGGTGTGAAATGCAATCCAATCTATCTTGATCTTGACATCGATGGCAAAAACATTTCTTGGGAAGTAGATACAGGGGCTACACTATCTGTCATGTCTTTAGTGCAATATAAAAAGTTGTGGCCAAAAGCAGAATTGAACCACACCGATGTTAAACTGTCTACATACACGGGGGAGTCTATTCCAGTAGAGGGAGAAAGGGATGTTACTGTAACGTATCAAAATGGTAACCCAATGGTATTGCCAATCACTGTGGTAAGAAATAGTAACCGCTGTAAACCATTGCTGGGGAGAAATTGGTTGAAACATATCAAACTTGATTGGAATTCAATTTTCAAAATAAACTATTCTGATGTTAAAATCAGTACACTGCTTGATAAGTATCCTGAATTGTCTTCATCTGGATTAGGTTGTGCAAAAACTGAAGCTAAATTGGAGATTGATGACAGCGTTAAGCCTAAATTTTATAAACCACGACCTGTACCTCTTGCACTCAAAGAATTGGTCGAAGCTGAACTTGATAGACAAGTTGAAATCGGTGTTTTGAAGCCATGTAAAACATCCGATTGGGCTGCACCTATGGTTACCGTATTAAAAGCTGATCAGAAGTCAGTTCGGCTCTGTGGTAGTTATGACTTGACTGTAAATAAAGCAAGTCGTCTTGAGCAGTATCCATTGCCAAAGGTGGATGAATTATTGACTAAATTTGCTGGTGGGGAAAAATTCTCTGTTATTGATCTGAAAGAGGCATATCTGCAGATACCATTGGCAGAAGAGAGTCAAAAGTACACAGTAGTTAATACACATAAGGGATTATTCACGACAAATCGTCTTGTTTATGGAATATCAAGTGCCCCAGCTATATTCCAGAGATATCTTGAAACACTGCTGGGTGACATAGCAGGTGTAGGTGTTTTCCAAGACGATATTGGAGTAACCGGTTCTTCTGATAAAGAACACATAGCCAGATTGGAAGAAGTTTTCAAGCGTCTTACAAATGAAGGTCTAAAAATTTCTCCAAACAAATGTAAATGGATGGTTTCAGAAATTACTTATCTTGGATATCGTATAAATAAACTTGGAGTTCAACCAACTGAAGATAATCTGAGAGCTGTTCTGGATGCCCCAGAACCACAAAATATACATCAGTTGCGCTCATATCTGGGGATGCTTAATTATTATGGTAAATTCATTAAAAATTTATCAACTGTTGCTGCTCCTTTGTATGAACTTCTTCGTTCGAATGTTCGATGGCACTGGAATAAAAGGCAAGTGGAAGCTTTTAAGAAAACGAAATCGCTATTGTGTAATGCTCCATGCCTTGCTCATTTTGACGGAAATGCCGCCGTCATTGTTTCTGCAGATGCCAGTCCTTATGGAATCGGAGCAGTTTTATCTGTAATAACGCAGGAAGGAGAACGTCCTGTGGCTTTTGCATCCAGATCTCTGTCAAAACCAGAGCGTAATTATAGCCAATTGGATAGAGAGGGATTAGCTCTAGTATTCGCTGTTACAAAGTTCCATTCATTTTTATATGGAAGACCGTTTGTTTTGGAAACTGATCACAAGCCACTTCTCGGTTTACTTGGGAATATAAGCCACTTCCTGATGCAGCTCCACCGAGAATGATCCGTTGGAAAGTATTACTTGATGGATATCAATACGAATTAGTGTATGTTCCAGGTAAAAACCAAGCCAATAGCGATGCACTAAGTCGTTTGCCTTTGCCTGTTAAACCGGATTATATACCGCCTTGTGGTGATGTAGTGAATCTTCTTGAAGCAGTCGATTCTACCCTTGTTAAAGTTGATGCAATTCAGTCTTGGACGAGAAGAGATCCTGTACTGTCCGCAGTTATGCATCATACTCAAATGGGCTGGCCAAAATCTTCTGACATAGACCCAGAATTACAAATTTATAGAAGCAAAGAGACGGAACTAAGTGTCCATGAAAATTGTTTATTTTGGGGTTGTCGAGTAATTATTCCGCCACAAGGAAGACAGAAAGTGTTGCAATTACTTCACGATGGTCATCCTGGTATTTGTTCTATGAAAAGAATTGCTCGTAATCATGTATGGTGGCCTGGGGTTGATGCTGATATTGAAGAGTTGGTGAAATCTTGCAGTTTGTGTCAACAGTTACGTCCCAGTGCACCTCAAGTTCCTGCTAGCCCATGGTCCTATCCTAATGGTCCATGGCAAAGAATACATATGGACTATGCCGATCCAGTTGATGGGAAAATGCTTCTTGTTATTGTTGATGCGTTTAGCAAATGGCCAGATGTGTGGATTACATCGTCAGTTTCTGCTCATGAAACTATTGAAAAAGTCAGACTTTCATTTGCTACACATGGATTACCACTAGTTGTAGTCACTGACAACGCTGGTTGTTTTGCAGGAGACGAATTTGCAACATTTCTAAAGGCAAATGGAGTGAAGCACTTGTTTTCACCACCGAGACATCCGGCTTCTAATGGCCAAGCTGAATCAATGGTAAAACAAGTTAAACTTGGATTGAAGAAACAAGCACCAGCATCTTTGTCAGTCAGACTTGTTCGGTGGTTATTTAAATACCGAACTACACCACATACAACGACTGGTCAGACTCCGTCGGAATTACATTTTCGTCGTAAGATTAGAACGCATCTTGATCTAATCGCACCTTCATCACGTTTGAAGAAGTCAGCAGAGAATGTTCCAAGTGGAATAATAAGAACTTTTCACATTGATGACCAAGTTTTTATTACAGAAGTCGTTGGATCTCGTTTCAAATGGTTACCTGCCACAGTAACTGAAGTTATGGGTCAAATGTGTCGTGTTCGTTTGAACGATGGAAGAATTTTTAGACGTCATCTTGATCATATTCGACATCGATTTTCTGCTGATGATGTAATGGTACGTGAAGGGAATCAAGATTTTAGAATGAGTGAGAGAATACCAGCTGCAATTCCAACAGGAATACCTGATGTTGATGTGGGAGATAGAAATTCAACTCCTACCTCTACTGCTACTGAAGAGACTGATGAATCTCAAAATGACAGAGACAATGTAGACCCAGTTCCTAATTTTCCAGAATCGTCCAGTAATTCAAACATACCTTATAAAACAAGATCTGGCAGAATATCAAAACCGCCAGAAAAACTATCTCTATAAGAAGTTTTATAATTTTGTACTGGACAGAATTATAGTTGTAAAAGTTTCTTTGAATTTCTTAGTTTCTTTGTGAAATTCTGTGTGTTGCTTGTATATTTGTTTTTGCAATATTTTATACCATTTGATTGGGAATGTTGGAATTCGGGTAATTGTGTTGTACATTTATTTTTAATATTTGGTTCTTGAATTTGTACAATATTTCCCAAAGGGGGGAAGGAGTGTTATATATTATGTTGAGCTTACTATCATAGCTTGTTTACTACTCTATCTGCTTGTGTGCTATATTGTTACGTCACAATGCTGTCTAGTGCCGTAAGTTGTTTTTCCTCTGTTTAGAGGTCTTTTGTTCTGAACTAAGTTGATGGACGGATGTCCAAATAAATCGCGTGCAGTTTTGTAATGAGTCTGTATTCATTACTTGTTATAAAGATATAACAAGATTTTCTGACACAGTTCACCTAACCTGATCGAGCAACGCAATGGTAATACATTGTCAGTTGTAAACATCAATTAAATGTTATACTAACCCGTAAAAATGAGAAGATTTATCAACAAATCTAGTGTGGGCGGATAGTTGGAATGAAATTACATGTGCATAAAACCTAATCCCATCGTAGACGTTCTACTTATCTTGAAATTAGATTCGATGTTGAACGTATCAAACAACAATGTCGAGAAAACAATTTATGTTGTCATGGTTTGACGCAGGATACCTTGTACTTATACCCGAATACAGGGGCGTAGCCAGAAATTTTCAAAGAGGGGGGGGGGTCTGAAATTTATTTGCCAAGTTAGATCGAAACAGCTAGCGGGTCCGGCCGAACGCCGGAAGATAATGTGATTCGCTTTATAAGATTTCTAAAAACATACGTACACATATCACAAGCTCCTAATCAATCAATCATCATTTTATTCGTCAACACAAAATGAACGTATCATAAGAAAAAAACATTTCAAACACAATAGGAACTTAAGTTGTGTGACAGGAGTCGCGAGGGACCTCATAAGGTCTTCAGGCAGCGACACCTTAAAAGCTCGCTGATTCAGGTTAGTGAACACAAAAAGTTAATGAAACACCAAAACACTTCAAAAAATATTATAAGAAAAAAAGCAGCATTTCGGAAAACAAAATATTAACAAATATGTTTCATGAATGGTTTGTAAAAGCAACTTAACGCACTGTATAAATTCATCAGATATTTAGAAAGGAAAATAAATATAAAATAATATACTGTATTAATTACTCAAACGGGATCAGCCATTGTCCTGATCACTGGCATGGCGTAAGCAAGCAATTAAAAATTTGATTCTCAGAAAGTCAGACTCCAGACAAATTTCCCCCGTTTCGTCACTAATAACCTCATCTCAATGAAACATCAAGGCTCTTCTCGGTGCGCGAACCTATAAATTACTCTTCATACACAAAATAGAAAGAAAAGCACCCCAAGGGAAAATTTATTAACATGTTTTTAGATATTCCATGAAGTGTAATCCACATTAGCGATGGAACGAATCTAAGGTGGTAATGAAATCATGAAGGCTCGGGTTCAGAATTTGCTATCGATACATGCGGCTACATTTGAAGGAGTTTTCCACGGTAACACGTTTTTCAATTACATTTTATAGCGCGCAATTTCCTTTCTGAAACGTATAGAAAGCTAACAGCAACAAAATAATGCTCAAATCAAGTTAATGACTTAACTTGAAAGAAAAGAAACAGCAACATGTAGCATTGAATGGACGAGTAACAACTGAGTGCTACTTGCAAAGAAAAACTTTATAGCTAAAAGCAATCATACAGACGTATCGTAGTCAAAATTGAATTTCTTTGGATTGACATGTATGAATGTTAAAATTTCGACGTTTTTTGGCTTCAGACGGTTGCGTAACGGCGTTGTTACAACGCTAGCTGTGCTAAAAAGACGTTCAGAATTAACTGAAGCAGGAAGCATGAGAGCAAGCTTATGGCCAAGGCAAACATCGCTTGTTATTCGTTTCTGTATTGTGGTCAGAAAACAAGTTGGAGACTTGTGGGTCGTTTAAGAGTATGTGCCGCATGATATTGTCTGACAGCAGTTACGATATCAACATCCACATGCACCTGTTCCCTGACAAAACCACCGTTTTCAGGTGCAACGAAGACAACACTATCTTTGGCTTCTGCTAAAGTACACAATTGTCAAGAAGATACGGTAGACGACGTTCGCTGCTGACCGTGCACCATTTTCAATGGTTGCAACGGAGTCTAAAATGAGTTTTTTGCGTTTACATTGTGACGTCACGGACTCGGCTCGACTCCTTCACCTCAATCAATCAATCATTTATTTCGGTACTCTGACATGAAAATAAAAACAGCACAAAAGTATACGGACAAACAAAATGCAGATATACCCGGAAGGATTCGCCGAATCTCTATAATACCAGACTCGTCCCGTAGTAGTATATATTTACGATTTACGCCTTAACAAGTCATCGGTATGTTAGTCGTTGCAAGTCATCGATAGTCCGATTCTGCGAATTATCCCTGACCCTTGACCCCCTGAAATTCTTGTTTGGGATACGGTAGGATATTTCTGTATTTAGCATATGAATTTTGTAGTTCAGTATTTATTCCGGGGAAATTTAGGACGAAAGTTTTTAGATTTTGCCTACTTTCCTCATTTTTGATATACCGTATGCCTTTCTTTTGCCCTTTGTTTCTTCTTGGTTTTGTCCAACGAAAATCGAAATAAACTTGCTTACTTACCAGCTATTACCGTAGCTGTATAAAGTTATAAGTTAGCTGTATAAGTTAATCATGTACGGTACCGGTAAGCATGTTCCGGTAGTTAATCGTGTACGGTAACATGTTAATCACATGAGGCTCGGCGGTGTGGCGTATCGTGCTAAGCGTTAGGAATACGCTCGCCACCGCATCTCTGATTACCCTTCGTGGGATCGCAGGTTTGAATCCCATGCGTCCTGCGGGGATGATCATGTGCGAGAGGATTGCCGGACTCCTCCCGCCGTAGGGTGGTTCACTTAACCGCTGGTCGGTGACCGGTACGGCTTCCTCCACCATCATGACCATGCTTCCGAGAACAAATAACTGGCTAACTAGGTCCATACCCGACCTAGACTGGTAACCGGACGAGAGGCCGTGGTTCGCCATATGATTAAGCCGTCTTATCGACTTTCTTCTCCTCCGGGATAAATATGTAAATCCTATACTATGTGTGGTATGTGTCATGAATGTCCAGATGTGAGGGGTTTACTGGTTTCGCTTCTCTTCAGTTTATTGCACAATTTCATTTAAATGTTTTTGGGGTCTGGTATAGTTTAGTACCACATGTACTTCTAGTTGACCTGGCTCAACAATTTTTGCATATGTCAATCCTAACCCCCACCTGACTACGTCACCTAAAAATTACGTCATTTCCACGTCACAGTGGTGTAATAACTAATAAGGCCCACCGAAGTATGCGGATGGTCGTCCAAAACGCGCAAACGATCACCCAAAATCGAGCAAGCAATTTCTCTCGTTTTCTCGTCACAACGATCACTACAGGAGAGAGATTGCCGGCTTTAGCAAGTTTGTTATCGGCGGCGCAAATGTCATTTCGGGCGATCGTAATTATACTTTGGCAATCCCTATGACGTGATGGTGACGTCGTAGTGACGTAATTTTTGGATGGAATAGTCAGATGGGGGTTAGGAATAGCATATGCAGAATTCGTTATGCTACGCCCACCGGAAGTACTTGTGGTACTAAACTATACTAGACCCTGTTTTTGTACGGTACTGATATTAGGATAGGATTTACATATTTATCCCAGGGGAGAGGAAAGCCGATAAGACGGCTCATTCGTATGGCGAACCACGGCCTCTCGTCCGGTTACCATTCCAAGTCAGGTATGGGATTAGTTATATTGTTTGTTTTCGGAAGCATGGACTTGGTGGTGGAGGAAGCCGTAACCAACCAGCGGTTACGTGAACCACCCAACGACGGCGAGGAGTCCAGCAATCCTCTCGCACATAACCATCCCTGCATCGTATTCGAACCTGCGAACCCACGCAGAGTAATTAGAGGTGCGGTGGCGAGCGTATTCCTAATGCTTAGCCCGTTGAGCCACACCGCCGCGCATGAACATCGGCGCCGCGGCGGTCAGACGTTTCTGAAAGAAGAAGTCTATATGCTTCGTTTAAATGGGATTCTCCAACACTAGGCAATGTCGCTTGATCTGTGAAGTGTGCCATACTGTATATATATATATAACAATTTTATTCATGAATACCAATGGCAGAATGGAGTATGCATTCAACATTGTGGTAAAAATTAATTAAAAAAATAATGATCACAAAACAAATTAGAATAGATTTCTGTAAACAGGTAAGGCAAGCAGAATATTATGAAATTTGAACTGATGGAATCGCAGAAAAATTCCCACACAGTAACAATCATAATGTTTCCACTGATTCATTGTCAGAACTGTATGAAGTGTATTGTTATATTTTTATCAATCACTCTAAGATGACCGTGATTACTGAATTACCAATATATTATTTCCCATACTAACTGGAAGTACAGCAGCAGCCAATGCTTTATTTCAATTTTATGATTTTTATCCGCATGTATTCAACTGTTTTATAGTATTCAGTGTATTCTGATATTTTTTAGTAAAATAAAATTTGAATACTGTATAAGAATGTGTGGAAGAACAGCTTGCACATTGAATCCTCATGAAATATCGAAGTCAACCCGATATGTAAATTCAAATGGAAAACAGGTCGATCCAAAATGGCGGAAAGGTGACGAGGACAAATATAGACCGAGCTATAACAAAGCACCAATGTCATTTTGTCCTGTTTTAATACATTCAGATCATCTTAAGAAAAAAATGACTAAAAAAGATGATGATTCAGATGAACAAGGTCATGAAAGAGTGATTACCTCGATGAAGTGGGGTCTGGTGCCTCTGTGGGTAAAAGATCCAAAGCAAGCTCAATATAAAATGAACAATGCAAGAAGTGATACAATGCTATCTAAAGCTTCTTATAAAAAGCCACTAGAAAAAGGGCAGAGATGTGTTGTTTTGGCAGATGGATTTTATGAGTGGAACACAACAAAAACAGAGAAACAACCATATTTTATTTATTTCAAAAATAAAGATGATTATAAAGTAAAATCAGAGATCAAACAAGAGAATAACGATAGCAAGTATGACCTTGAAGAAAAAAATAATAATGTTGATGCCGATCTCAAAGAATCAAATGATCTCCAACCTGAAACAAAGGATAAGGAAGAAGGTAGCAACAAAATAAACTGCCAAATCATTAGAATGGCTGGCATATTTGAACGTCGAAAATCAGAAAATGATGAAGAAGATGAATTGTTTACTTTTTCTGTCATAACTGTCGACTCACACCCCGCATTTGGTTGGTTACATCACAGGATGCCAGCAATGTTAGAAAATGATGATCAGGTTCGAAGATGGCTTGACTATGGTAATGTACCATTGAAAGAAGCAATAGATCTTATTGCACCTAAAGACTGCTTGGAATGGCATCCAGTATCTAAATTAGTCAATAATTCCAGGAATAATTCACCAGAGTGTATGGTAAAAATTGACCTCACCAAACCTGAAGTTAAAAAATTATCCAATGAAAGTAAGAGAATGGCCAAATGGCTTTCAGGATCAATAACCAAAGTTAAGAAAGAATCTGAAACACCCCTTAGTGAAGATGAAAGTCAGACAAATGAGAACATTGTTAATAATAGTAGCAATGATGATGTCATACTAAAGAAAGAAAATGTACCATTGATAGCTCAAAATACTTGGTCGCCCAGAAAAGAAGTTACTCCCACGAAATACAAGAATTCAACCAGTCATAAGTCCCCCAAAAAAGGTGTGAAACGTCCAAGCAATGGTTCTATAAATTTAATGGACACATGGCTAAAAAAGGCAAAAAAGGATTGAATAGATATGGGTGAACTGTTTCTGTTTTTTGTTATGTTGACCACAAGTTTATCATTGTAATTTACATACATTCATATTACATTATCATCACATGGTAAATTAATTTTTTGTTCCATTGTCGATTACCTTGAGTTTGTTGAGAATAGCACATTCTACTGATGCAGCCAATGCCAAATATACATTTCCTACATCAACAAATTTGAGTTTAAATTTCCATTTCATAATATTGTCATTTAAATTTAATGGTGCTACATATCTACGAAAATAATTTGATTCTTGGATTCATAGTGTTAACGAAATTCATTTCAAAAAGAGGTTTTACAGCAATGGAAACTGTAAAAATATCATTCATATATTTCTACAATCTTACTATTCAATCATATTACTAATTTTGTTTTGTTCAATTTCTTTTTAAGGTTTTATTGTTATGTGTAATAGTTGAATAGTATTATCATTTATTTGAGAATGAAGAGCATTTATGAATATGACTCATGAATTTCTTCAAGCGGAAATCTCGTCGTACGACATTGACGATATCTGATCAGACCAAATCATCCAAGGCTTCACTATCTAGTGGTGACGGAAAAGCATCACAACAAGGCTCAACAGGAAATTTGAGGAAAACAAATAAAGACTATCACACAGCTGAAACAATAGAGTTTAAGGTTTGGTTATTCATTTTTGGTAGCCAAAAATAGTAATCTAGGACAGTTTAACAAAAGTTATGTTCTATCTAGAACAGGGATATCGAGCCACCATGTTTTTTCAGTGACGTCGAAGTCACAAATCAATACAAAGAACGGTCAGTGTTGCAACAGGGCTGCTATTTCTCACATCCCCCCCTCTAAATTCTAGGTTGACTGAAAAAGTCGCTATTGGTGCGTTTTAGGCCTAATTTTGTTTTAAATCGCATGAACACTTTTGTCAGCGTGACAGCCTGGTCTAGAATGTGTTCAAACGACTTTCTTGTCTGTTTATTTTTGGTCAGACTTTATTACCTAAAAAACAACTGTTATTAATATCTGTATGTAATCAATCATTTTTCCACCTCACTTAATTGAATTTTAAATCATTGATACACAATGTAAAAAATACACTATAATTATTTGGCATATCTTTGATGCGTGATACTCAATGGTTGGCCCAAGTGTGTTGAGTTATTAGTTGAGCGACAATCCCACACAAATTTGAAGTATATTTAATTAATTTACAGGAGAATAATGCCATCAAAAATTCTTCAAAGTTACCACAAAGAATCAAACAGACCCGCTTCTCAGATGACACAAGTGAGTATTAATTTCACTATGGATGAGTTCATCTGTTTTATAATGCTTTCAATTATGATTTCCATCAAGGAAATATGTATTCATAAGGAGATTTAATTAGTACATATTAGAATCTTTAAATCATTTGTGCCAGTTGATGCAATTTTATTTCGATCAATGCTTGTATGGGGTGAAGGCTGAACTGCTTTTTTTTGTTTATATTAGTATGACAGCTTCAGGTTAGTGGGAGTTTTTTTAATATTATAGATTGGCATAACTTTAGTGTCTGCTAATTTGCTCTGTTTTTATTGTTACTGTTACAAAAGGAGTCAGTTCTTTGAGAACTGGTGCGCTTTATTATTTGAAATATAGTTTTGGTCTCCAGAAATCCTGATATTTTTTTCAGTCTGCCCGATATTACGAATCTATGTCATTGTATAGAAACTGGAGTAGATTTATTTTTTCCAAGGAATGTCTGATTATAGAAAGGATTTATAACTTTTGATTAAAAATAATAATCTTGGATTGTTCAATTCAATATAAAAAATAAAAAAAAGTTTCATTGCTTTGAAAGCATTTGTCATCTCAATATCATAAATTCAATATCTTCAATGGGGAAAGTTATTGCAACAACATAATAGATCATGCCAGAATTTTACTTTTTTCCATTATAATATACGGGTAATGCATCTCAAAATGCCTTTGTGTTTCAGTTTGGAGCTGTAGGTAATTATAGATGTATCATTATATAATTGGATGCGACTATCTTAAGCATAACTACCATATTTTCTAGATGAGAACAACAATTCATCAGCAATTACCAATGGCCATGACTTTGACAACAATAATGAAGCCCCATATTTAGGATCACCCAGACAAAGAGACAATAATATGCCTCTGCTTGCTCACCCTGTGCCCAACCTTGTTCAAGATAATTCTGCAGATGATAATTCTGGAACTCCAATGTCACTCTATGCTTCTGTCATTAAAGGAGATAAAGCTGAACTCAAGAAAATTGTTTCTGGTATTTATAAAATATATCTACCGGTAATTTCAATATAATATCCGTGATTTACTTACTCATAGCTATCATACGTTTTATAATTCTTGTGGCCAATAATTTCTCAACTTTAGGACAATGAAAACACGTAATAATTTTTTTGCATGTTGGTTTTTTTTATATGTATTTATATCACAGTATTTTGAAATCTGTTAATTAAAAAACAAAAGTTTGAATCGACGAAATTTTTGTGATATTTTTAGAAATATGATGTATTTTTCAATTTTAGGACGATACAAGAATTTAGTTACTTACCCATCAAAGATTTCTTTTCATATCTTTCTATCTGAATAAGGCCCTATGCCAGGGCCACTGATATCCACAATATGTAAAAGGCCCGGTGAAATTGATCATTTAAATTTTTTTTTTTTTTAGATTACTTGCCAATTATTTGTGAAGTCCTAATTTATGTTAGTATGCTTTTATGAATGTTTTCCAACCAGATTCAAACATGATGCTTTTTTATATTTTTACTGACCTATGGTATTAGTTGGGATTTAAATCATTTTGTTAAGTTAAAATAATATCAATCTTCCATTGTAGTGATTCACTCTTCTATTACTTGTGCTATATACTTATGCCTATCTTTATTTCCATTGCTTCCCAATTCTCCTTTTAATTTATAGACATTTAAATGATCAAGTTTCATATAAAGAATGGACAAAAAACTAATTAACTCTGCGGAATGTTTTTTGTTGCTGAGCAGACATTTAATATCATAAGAGTAGATTTTTTGTATTCATACTAGGAGAGAACAGTCGTTAAGATTGCCTAATCATATGGCGAACCACAATCTCTCATTCGGCTACCAGTCCATGTCTGGTATGGGAATAAGAAACCAGTCATTTATTTTAGATGCATACTTGATGATGGAGAAGGCTTTAATTCAAAGTATTCTATGACAAAGAGAAGTCTAGAAATCCTCATGATTATCCTCCAAACCAGTAAACCTGCACAATGGCGCGGCATGGCGGTGTTGCTCATCGTGCTGAGCGGTAGGAATACAATCGCCACCGCACCTCTGATTACTCAGCGGGGGTTCACAGGTTCGAATCCCATGCGGGGAGGGTTATGTGCGGTAGCAGTAGTAGGGTGGTTCACGTAACTGCTGGTCGGTCACGGCTTCATTAAGTACGTGCTTCCAGGAACAAATAATCCCATACCCGACATGGAAGCCGTCTTAAAGGCTTTCCTCTGCCCCGATATAAATATGTAAATCCTATCCTATGTAATCAGAGATGTGGTGCCGTGTTCCTAACTATGCACCAACCACTGGTTTGTAATAATCTATATATGTATCGAATTTCAGCAAATCCTGAGTTGTTAGACACTGCAGATAATTTTGGAAGAACGCCACTTATGTACTGTGTGCTTGCAGATAGACTTGATTGTGCAAAATTTCTCATAAACATGGGCTGCAATCTTGATCAGGTTGACAATGCAGGGCGCAGTGCTATACACTCTGCTGCTCATAAGGTGGGATTATCAACATATATGTGGTGTAATTGACCAGAAAAATGAGCCTCGCCTATTTTGGGTTTAGTAATCTGTCATGTTTATCAAAAGCTGTGACCCTGCTATTTATGCTTGTTAGGTGCACAAATAATTGGTTTATACCTGGAGTTTCTTTATACAAGCACTTAACAATATTCCAAACCACTGTTTAGAATTAATCTTGCATGATCTAAATTGATCCATTGTTATTTCCTAATTATAAATATAATCCAAATTTTACTTCATGAAATTCATCGTAAATTGTTTTTCTACTTCATGAATATGCACAAAATATTTAGTAATTCTCATTAAAATTATCTAAACTTGGGTCAAATTTCGGGTGAAGCGTTGTTTGATAATTGAGAAATATGGCTTGCTAATACAAGTAAAAATATCATAACATATCAATTCCACAGTTAATCATGTTTTGTGTGTTATAACCAAAATACCATAATTTTCTACGTATACCATAATTTTCTACTGTTTTTCTATGATTGAGGTATTATATTCATATTTGTGCAACAAACATATTAAATTCATTATTTTAGGGAAGTTATAAATTTCTTGAACTGTTACACAATCGTGGTGCAAGTCTTGATATAAAAGATAACGATGGTCAAACTGCACTTCATCTTGCAACTAGAATCAGAACACCGAAATGCTTGGAATTCCTACTGAGAAATTTAGGACCTGGAATGGTGGATGTGCCTGACAATCAAATGGTATGATACAGTTCACACTCCATTTTTTTGCAATATTATCTTATTGCTCTTTAACTTAACATTCTGCTTATGTATTTTGATGTGAATTGACTGAATATATTTGGAACGGTCCAAATTGTGGCAACATAGTGGTAATTGGAATATTGTATAATCTATTGGGACTTATAGTTAATGTCATATTTGAATTAATGCCTTGTTGCTGCATTTCGACGCTACCTTTTTTAGAATTTAATTATTGCCATTATTGCTTCTTTGGAATGTTGCAAAATTAGCCAAGTCAGTAGGCTATGTTAATAAGTAAACGAATGACTGACATAGCCCCTATGTTTCTGTTACAAAACTCTGGGGGCTTCGTACTGAGCACTTTGAGAAGCTATGCACTAATGCATAAAAAAGTGTCACTCAGTCACAGAATTCTCCACCGAATTGAATTAACTGCTGGTTGTCAAGAGGACCAATTGCCTAACTTCAACAATCTCAAACCTTGTTACATCATCTGGTTCAAATGGTTTTCATTTTTTCCAGAGAACAGCACTTCATTGGGGTGCTGCATTTAACAACACTGAATGTGTAAAACTCTTGATAAAATATGGAATAAATATTGCAATACCCGATGGGGATGGCAAAACTCCTTTACACTGGGCAGCAAACAATCATGATCCATCTGCAGTTCATACCATGGCAGCATTGCTGGTGAATTTTTTGTTTTTTGTTGTATATTAGATCTGTAATTTAACAGAACTAAGTGAAGGTAATTACGGCCTGAATAACACGCCACGCTAACAAAAACAATCTGGGATTATAACAGAATGCAGTCGCAAGCATTCTTAGAGACTTTTTTATTTTTTAAATTTTTTAAAAAGGTGGGGATGCGCCACTGGTCGGGCAGGAGACTGGGTTGCTTTCACAAGGATTCTGGTATATTCAAAGTTGAAGTATTTTTACTGGTTTTTGAAAAAAGCGCGAACTAAACATTTTATATCACTTTGAATGACATTGTTCATGATATGCCTCTGTTATTCCTGACATTTTATCTTGCAGGAACGTTCACCTGGTGTACTGAATTGGCAAGATTATGAAGGTCGAACTGCTTTGCATTTTGCTGTTGCTGATGGCAACAGTGCCGCTGTTGAATTTCTCGTCAATTTTGAAACAGTAGAATACTCAGAACCATATATTTGTGACGTAGACAGATCTGATAATACTTTCCGCACTCCATTGCACTGGGCCGCTCAATTAGGTAAGGAGGTAGTGGAATATGAAATCGCTAAATTAACATGTGAACAATGCTCAAAGAGCATTTAAAATTTATACTACTGAGAAACTTCTCACAGATACAAAAACCCAGCTACTACAGTACAAGGGAAATTCTAGAGGCCGTGGATCAGATAAGTTTTCGCAACAATCCAATGAATAAAAATATAAAATTTCATTTAGCAAAATAAGAAAATGGCACACAAGGCTATTCATGAATATGTGAAAAGTGACAGAGAGATATTGATTTCTTTCAACTTTTAGGGGAAATTGAAATCGACTAGTCCATTCATTGTAATGAAAAGTGATCACAACAAGCCCAACATTTCCAAAAATAACATCAATTTAATAAAACAATATATAGGCCCACTCCTGATCTAACAAACGAGATTAATCTGCTTAAAACTGCCCTTTCAGATTTGATTTTAAAGCAAAAATTTAAATGAAATCTCCTCTGTTATTTTGATAAAATACATTTCTTAAAAACCTTGTTTTTTTTTGTATCTTTAATTCCTGCTATTGAGTTTGAATAAAAATAAATTTTTTCAATGAAGACATATACAACATTTGTCAAATGATTTTGAGTCCAAAGATAAAAAATTACGAAAATATGATTTTTTTTCAGGTCACACTCATATAGTGAGGTTGTTACTTCAAGGTATTGATAAAATTGCAAAGAAAAAAGTAGAAGAATCAACAGAAAATAAAAGTAAAAGTGAAGGGAGTAGAGATGGCGATGAAAAAAATCTTAAAAATATATCATCAGATGGAAATGGTGCTACACCGTTTTTATATGCAGCTCTAAGCGACCATCATGTAAGACATGTTATAAAAATCTGTCTATCTATGAATCTATGAATCATAATATCTTATGTAAAGGGTTGAATACGCTTTCAACAACTTAAATATCGGTTATTTTTACTGAAAAGTGTTCACTTATAGACTTATGAGTTCAACAATGTTAATTTTTAATTTTCAACTCATTTACTGAATTATTATCCTATTGCCAATGTGAAGTCAATAACCACAGTACATATTTAAAAATGTATTTTAATAGTATATCAAGAACCCCACTTGACAGTTCACAGATCAGTCATCTGTGACTAATGATATTACTTACAAACTAAGCCATTTGTAAAGATGATGTGGTTGCCATAGATTAATATTTTTGAGTCTTTTAATTTCCTGAAATCAGGAATTAATTTTATTTGCTGCTTGTTCTCGCCTTTCGCTACAAACAAGTGGTCACTGATAAATGACAATAGATAAGGTATGTTAAGCGCTATTTTTGAAAGGACCAAAATGTTACCGGTCTGGTATTGGGACGTCATCATCTGTTTGGCTTGGGATTTGAACCCAAGATTGTGATGCCTACAAAACAAATGCTAATCAATGGAAATGTTTATTATTATTGTACAGAGCGTTGTGGAAGCAATGATCGTGCATGATCCAACCGTGACAGAACAAGAAGACATAGAAGCAAGAAACGCTCTGATGTGGGCTGCTGGAAAAGGGTCAAACAATGTGATCAGGATATTGCTAGGAATGAAGAAAACCATTCATACCGAGAACCCAACAGATTTGTCTGCAAAACAGGCATCTGGGAAAGTTGAAAATAGAAAAGCCACTCTTAAATTTTCCCCGATTGATATTGATAAACAGGATAGAAACGGAAATACTGGTGAGATGAATAATTTTAAGTGGAGATGGTCTTTCTGTTTTTTTAAAGCTTCATTTCATGGCATTTTAATTTATATGGCCTAAGTAGTTCTGATCAGGAAATGCATGTGTATAAGACTACTAGTCTTGGCTTATTTGGCTCAAATAGTTTTTGTATGATGACCTCAACTGTTTCAGTGTCACATTCAGTGTTCAAGGAAATTATGAGTGCAAAGGTGCCTCACAAGCCAAAAATAAACTGTGGAAGTGAATTTATTTCTTCACCGAATTATGTTGTGCATAATATCAAAGCCTCTCAACGAAAAGAATCTGTAAAACTTTCGCTTTCAACCTATATATTTTCAGACATATATTTGCACTAGCGAATCATGCTTAATATTCACATGTTCACTCTCTTTTTTATTCCCAACATGGTCGTTGCGGCCGATCGTTTTTGCAGGAGTATTAGAGTTGAAGTTCTTGAAAAGTAAAACATGATATTGTAAACAAAAATTTTTGGCGTAAATACATTATCTCAGATAGCTATATTCTTCTTGTCTGCTCCGCATAACTTATTTGTCAACTTTTTTTCTTTTTGAAAACGCAAAAAAATGGTGATTTCGTAGTCTCTAAAAAACTGCAAAAGTGCCTCACAGTTTTCGCAAAAAAGTGGGTATATAAGGAACACTGGTCAGTGGTCAGTGGTCACATTTTAATTTCATTTTCAGCATCACTGGTCACTAATTAAATTTGGTAGCCGATATGCTGAACTAAAACAACGCTGGTCCTTCCAGATTTCTAAACTCATACTTTTTCCGCATGCACAGATATGGAGTAGATATAGGAATTCAAAAAAAATCAGTAATTATGTTTCACTCACTTCAACTTTTCATGTGTTTTTATTTATCATTTCAATTTTCCATCTTTTTTCAGCTCTTCATGTTGCTGCATGGAATGGTCATGGCAGCTCTGTTGAACTTTTGCTGAGTCAAGGTGCTAGACATGACAAGACAAACAGTGTTGCTCATACTCCTATATTTGGCGCATGTGAAAAGGTAATTATGTTATTCATATAATCTAAGTCAGTGGTTCTCTAATGATGGGGCGGGCCCCACAAGGGGGGCATTATTTACATTCCATCCACGTATTTTCAACATGTTTTTTGAATAAAACATACTTTCACTTTACTATCTGTTATTTGTGGCTTATTGTTAGCTGGTTATTTTTAAGTTGGGGCGCGAGAATTGACAAATTCTAAAAGGGGACACGACTCGAAAGGTTTGAGAACCACCGTTTGAAGTATAGAAAAACAATTTTATGGTTTTCGTGAGTTGTTTAACCTCAACTGGTATATATATGACTGTATATAATATACAAGTAAAGATTATGGTAGTTCAGTTGAGATAACAGGTCAAAATCTGGGGCTCTAATCACACGCCCACCACATCCCCCAGGGTGTAGTAAATTGTGTAGGCAATGCCAAACCAGGAAGATTCCAAAATATTTGTTATACACTATGAAGTGTCTGAATTATCGTCACATGTCTTTCAGATTAAATTGTGCTTATGTTAATTCATTTTTAGGGTCATCTGAATGTTGTCAAATATCTTCTTGATTACAATGCCAGCATTGATCTTGTTGATTCTGAAAGTAGGACACCACTACATTGGGCAGCTCTTGGAGGTCATGCTGAAATCTGCGAACTTCTGATAAAAGAAGGTTGTTATATTACGTTTTTATTGTTTGTTTTAATATCATTTCATTTCTGCAGAAGGTGATCACTTATTATGCAATTTAAAGGCGTGATGGCTATGAATTCATAGCCTGTGTTTAACAAACATTGCCTTATTTTCAGATGCTTTCAAATTTAGGCTGTGATATTAGTAGAGATAGGATACCATTTTCATATCTATTCTGGGGAGATGGAAGCCAAAAGCTGGCTTCATCATATTGTGAACCGTGACCTTATATCCATGTTGGGTATGATCTGTTATTGCCGCACTATGCGCCAACTGCCTTATTGGCTTTTTCTGTTCCTGTATTATGTATAATCTTATCTCAATATACAAGTATCCCATTATTTTTTATATTGTGTACAAAATAGCAAATTGTATTATGCTGTCGCATTAGCAAAACTGCATTTGCATGTCTTTAGCTTTAGTACTTGCTTCTTTGCGGTCAGTTTTTATGTGTTGTTCAATGTTGTCAACAATGTTTTCTAAGGTTTGCATGTTGATGTTCGTGATACACTTGATCGTACACCGTTACACTGTGCTGCATTTGGTGGTTTCATCAATTGTATGAACCTTTTGCTTGAAAATGGAGCCAATGTTGATCTACAAGATCAAGAGGTATGCATGATTGTTATTGCATAAGAAATGAATTAATGAGATACATAAATATTCCGTATGATAATCTAGGGCAGGGCTGGTCAAGGTTTTTCGATCAGGGGCCAAATATTTGGCCCATCTAGACTGGCAGACCATGTTAGTGTGACGTAAAAAGTTACATTTCAAGATATGAAAGTTATGATATTCAATGACTTTTATACGTCTGCCAGTACAGTCCCTAGGTTTCGCCAGTTTACATTTAAATCCGAACGTTAATATTACTTGTGGTAATATTACAAATATCACTTTGCTACTATTATCAAACATTTTGAAGTTAATTTTGTTTTGCGAGTATTAGTTTTGCTTTTTTATACATTTATAGTTTATACCAGCGGTTCCCAAACTATGGGCAGTGGGTCACAAAAGGAATCTTAGTGGGTCGTGAAAAGATGTAGAAAGCTTTGATTAATATTATACTGGTTATTAGGAAGAAACTTAAAGAAACTAAATTGAATTTAAATTCTAATCTGTGAAAGTTTCCTTTTTACGATCATCTCAAAGGAAAGACACACACTTTGCTACACAAAGAATGACCATGTGGCGTATTTACGCATAGCAGTTTTGTACACTGTACAGCACTTCTTCTCATATGTGACTTTTAGTGTCTTATTGCCAGTTTTGTTGTTACAGGGTCGTTCAGCTCTTCATTGGGCGGCTCAATCTGGACATCTGGATGCAACAAAGTTATTATTTCAATATGCTGTATTTCCTAACCCTATGGAATATACAGAGGAACGACTCACTCCCTTGGATCATGCTTTGCAAAAAGAAAAAGAAGATGTTCTTCAGTATCTAATTGAACAAGGTTTGTGATTAGAAGAGTTTCAAAATTATTATTATAAAGCATATGGTTAACAAATACAGGAAAATCTTGTTTCCTAATTTTTTTTTACGAGATGGATGTAGTTAGACATAGAATAGGGTTTTCATATTTATTTTGGGGAGAGGAAAGTGGATAAGACGGCTTAATCATATGGTGAACCACAACCTCTCGTCCAATACGAGTCCATGTCGGGTATGTGATTAGTTAGCCAGTTATTACTTTTGGAAGCATTGAATTGATGGTGCGAGAGCCGTAACTGACCAGCGGTTATGTGAACCACCCTATGGCGACGAGGAGTCCAGCAATCCTCTCGCACATAACTATCCCCGCATTGGATACGAGGCCACGCAGGGTAATCAGAGGTGCGAGAATAGCAAGCTTATTCCTAATGCTTAGCACAATACGCCACACCGTCGAGCCATTTGACTGTGCGACTCTGTGATCTTTATTGTTGAATTGAATTCTTTGTGAATTTACGATATATGCCAAATCGGCATGCTACTCTTTACATAAAAAAGAAATGCAGCAGTTTAAACAAAGTCTGTTGAACATGCTTTTGTCTTCTGCTAGCACATAATAAGTAGAGTTACAATATAGCAAAAACAGCTTATATAAAGTTACTAATAATTGTCACAGGATCACATTTTTGCTGATGCATTGTGGTAAATGACTGTTATCTTGGTTATCTGCAGTAATTCAGTAGATTGATGTTCTCTAACACCGATAGGGTTCATTTTTTAAATGTAATTTTATCCTATCATGTTTCGATTTTATAGACAACATAATTTTGTTACAGGAGCGTTATCTGCCGAACACATCCGCAATATTGCTGCAACGAAAGTTCAAGCATATTTTCGAGGTTATCAAGTTCGAAAAACATTTCCAAAAGAAATTCTAATGAAAATGTTGATTCTCAGAAAGGAAAAGAAAAAGGAAATGGAAGAAAGGTAAGGAACATTGAAATAAATAATTGTTTTTCATCTATATATCGAAAAAGAAGTTCATTAATTGAAAGTTGAATTCTAATTTCTGGTTAAATAATAGTATAGTAGGCTGGTAGCCATCCGTATGTGAAGAATACCATTTACAAATGTACTTGCACAGTTGAGGTTGATCCATATGGTAGTTAATTGTGTAAAGTTGACAATACAACTCAGTTCAAGGTCAATACATCGATTAATACAGATTAACGAAACCACAAACTAATAATGAGCATGCTGCCCAAACAGTCAAAACAGAAGACAAAAACAATAGAAAATTATTCACGCCTGAGCGAACATGATAAATGAAGCAAAACGAAAGTGAAAGAATGCAGTGCTTGAAATGAATAAAGCAGAACAGTAACAAATTCACTGTGTTTTATTTTAAGTTTAGGAAAGACGTAATTGTCCGAGGGTAA
The DNA here is from genome assembly GCF_964204865.1 of Styela clava. Taxonomy (NCBI): domain Eukaryota; kingdom Metazoa; phylum Chordata; class Ascidiacea; order Stolidobranchia; family Styelidae; genus Styela; species Styela clava. Next base: position 3,695,168 of record NC_135252.1, read on the forward strand.
GCGTTTGAACGAGTCGTTCAGGTGATGCCCCTTTTTTGGTAAGAACATCAGCCAATTGTTTTTTTGATTCGACCCAGCTTATGCTGTTGATTTCTTTGTTTTGAATCATCTCCTTCAGCATCCCTATTTCAACTCGTAAGCGTTTGTTGGAAACATTTTTACTGGATCGGAGTGCTTCACATAGTGATCGATTGTCGGTTATGACATCGAGTTGTAGGCTTTTGAGTTTTCCAAAATATATCTCCGCAAACATATCTTTGATAAAAACAGCATTGTCAACTGCGTCTGACAATGACAGTGTTTCAGCTGTGAGAGTACTTTTGGCAACGCGACGAATCCTCTTGGACTGCCAGCTTAGCAGAGAGCATTCATTATTTTCTCCAACCAAGAACACCAAATTGCCACCTTGGCTTCCACCATCTCTCAGATTACCATAAGCAGCATCAGCGAAGACGACAATCTTTAATAATTCATCATTTCCTAAATTTTTGTATTTCAATGATAATTGCTGGTTTTTCAGTCTTCTTATTATCTTGTTTATATAGAGCAAATCTTTTTTCTTCCCATCTTTAAGGTTAGAAGCAAGCTGACAAACATCATAGCTCACGTCAGGACGTGTCTGATTGCTTGCCCAAAGAAGACGGCCAATATTCGCTCTTAAAATATCTATTTGAGAAGACGAAAGACACTCTGCATCATCTGAGGTCACTTTTATGGTCTCAAGGTTTTTTACATACAATTCTTGATTGATCAATATTTCATCGGCTGATTGTTGTATGTCTAGTCCCAAATATTTGAATGCCTCGTTTTTCTCCGAGCTAATTAGAAATGTTGACCTCAGTTTCGAAATCAAATTGTTCTCAAAATACTCTGTGCCAGACCACAGAATATCATCAACATGAATCCCAGCTATACCTTGTAATTCCCCATTGCAGTATACATAGAATACTGCTGAATCAGATGCTGATACTTTTGCTCCTTGGTCAACGAGAAACTTCTTTAGTCGATTGTACCATTTGAGTGATGCATCACTTAATCCATAAACACATTTGTTTAATTTCCATAGCTTGGTAGTTCCAGCCTCTTTGGGAGGCTTTAAAAATATTTCTCTATCCACACAATTTCCCTGTAAGAAAGCTGTTTTAATGTCAATCGTATGAAGCTTCCATTGCTTTTGTGCGACAATGGCAATAAGAACCCTGAGTGAATCTTTTGAACAGGTGGGCGATTCTTTAGCAATATCGTCAGTTTGTTCTTCAAAGCCTCTTGCGACAAGTCTGGCTTTGGGAATGATTCCATCTTCAGTATCTTTCATTGAACACACCCATCGTACGGAAATTGTTGGTTGACCAACATTTTCGACTTCATTGTACACCTTATTTTGTCTCCAGCTTTTCAACTCTGACTTCTTTGCTTCTAAAAAGTCAACATTTTCCAAGACCAACACATCTTCATGAGTGTTTTCATCCATTTCCTTCTCGTTCAGATTTTCCACTTTATCAAAATCTTCGTACCCAGATTTTCCTCTAAAACTTTCTGGATTACAATATTCAACATTGTAGCTTTTCCCATATTTCCCGGTTGATTTACCTGCACGACTAAGGATTTTGGCTTCATAGTCTTCACCAGCTAATGTAAAAGAGACAATTTTGCCTTTAGTCAAGTTGAGATTACGTCTGCCACCAGTTGCTGCTTGAACTGGACTGCCAATTGCACTTTGGTCATTATCCATATTTTCAGTATCATTGCTTTCATTTGAAATTTCTGGAACAGACTGTTCCTCATCTTCTATATGATCATTACCATTAGACGAAGCGTCAATTCCATCATTAGAATCTGTTGGAATGCAAACCTCCTTTGTCTGAGGAAAATCCTGAAGATAACGGTTGGCATGCTGGACTCTGCATGAATGTGCTCTGATTAGCTGTCCGCCATGTCGTATAAAAATAACCGGTCCATCTTGCCCAATTACTTTTGCAGGGCCCTTCCAACGTTTTTGATCCTCTCTCTTATAATAAACCTCTTCTCCCGTGAAGAATTCATCCCGAGTCTGTCGGGTTTGTGTTCGTAATGCTCTTCTTATTTTTTCGGAAGATTCTGATTCAATAACTGCTTTTCTGGCAGCTTGCATTGCAAATATATTATTGGCTACAGTGAGACTTATAGATTCACCTTCCAAGGCAGGTGGGTCATCATGAGTAACTGATGGCAAAGTGGGATTCCTTCCAAACACAAGCTGGTTAGGGCTGAAACCATTGTTATTCACAAGTGAGTTTTTTGCGCTAACAGCCCAAGCAAGTGCAGTTTCCATATCACATTTCTCAGTTGCCTTAATCTTCATCAATGTTTCTGTCAATGTCCTATTGTGTCGCTCGCAGAGTCCATTAGACCACGGTGAGTATGCAGCTGTCGTCGTGAATGTTATATTAAAATTTCCACACATATCTTTGAACACTTCAGAATCAAATTCTCCGCCGTTGTCACTCAGAATACGAGCCGGACTTCCAAAAATGCTGATCCAATTTTGCATGAATTTCTTTACAATTGTTGATGAAAATTTATTTCTCACAATGGCAGCTCTACTGTATCGAGTGAAGTGATCAATCATATGCAAATACCACATATCAGAACCTAGCTGATGTAGATCGACCGCCACTGTTTGATTAAAATCATTTGCCCATGAAAGTCCTACAACTGGACGTGGCGAAGGTTTTTTGTAAACTTTACATATTTCACAGTCACTGACTGTTTCTTCAATCAGGCTCGAAAGATCTGCATTCCATTTTCCTGCATTCTGAATGAGCTTCTTTAATTTGTCTTGTGACGCATGGCCGAACTGTTTATGCAATTTTGTAATTTCAGCTTTCCCAAATTCTTTATGCCCAGTGCTTTCTGATGCAAGGATTTCATTACGACAACCAACTTCTGCCTTCATTTTAGGCAGTATATCTACCGCATAATGTCCATTGGTAGATAAATGCAACTTAAGATCTTGCTTGAGCATTACCGCACGATCGTTCTGCATGTCAAGTACAGTGCCTGCACGCTTTAGTGTGCTTTTGCTGAGTAACAATGGCAAGTTTTCTTCATTCACAATTTCAACCTCCATTCTCAGCAACGTTCGGCCAATTTGTACAGGAATTATAGCCTTTTTCTCAGCCTGAATTTCTTTCCCATTTCCAAATTTAAATCTCTTCATTGAAGGAAAAATCTCAACTCTGCTCGACAAGTTTTCGTTTAAGAGCCCAAGATAATTCCTGAACCATTTTTTACCAGCTACTGTCTTCGTGCAAGCAGTATCTACTATTGCAGCCTTGGCAGCTTCAACTTCAAAAATATCTGAAGAATTTTCATCTGTTATCAAAACCATTTGTATTTGTTCGCAAACACAATCTTGCGCATCGGAACAATAAACTTGATTCTTCTCATGTGGACATTGTTTGGCCCAGTGCATTTTTGATTCACAAATTGCACATCTAGATATATTTTCGTATTTGTCCCGTGGATTCAGTCGAGCTTTGATGCTTGTATCGTTGCTTTGCTCCTCCGCCACTACCGGTGGCATATCTCGATCTCTCTTTGAAAAATTCTTTCCTAGATTTTGGCCTACCAGTACCAGTACCGGTATCACGAGTCACAAATGCATTTTCCTTTTTAATATTCGATGCAACATCATCTTCATCAAAATCATAATTCTTTTCATCGCCATCTTGCTTTGAAAGAATCCTTTTTAAGGCTGATTTCATAGATTCGAACTTCAAGTCGCTTCCAACAGTAAGAACCATTTGGCGCTGTTGATCAGTTAGGCCTGCAGCATCTAATATCTTAAAAGCCAGAATGGTATCTGGTAGCTTCATGTCATATTTTACAAGTCTAGCATACCGGTGTTCAAACTCCAGGATAAAATCCACCATTGAAATATCAGAACTTTTATGATATTTACTAAATAGCGTGTAGGCTAAATAGGCCTCATCAGTTTTCTCTGACTGAAATGCACCATCAAGTTTTCCAAGAAGTTTGTCCAACCCATCATCAGCTTTCAACTGTTCACTAGTTAACTCTGACACAGCTTTCTCAGCTTTATTATTTCCATCAAGCGACTGCAGACGCACCAAAATTGCCTGCTTTTCCTTTGGCACTTCTGTTATGGAAATCCACATGTCCAACTTATTTTTCCATTCTGCATAGCTAGTACCGCCTCCGGAAGTCATTTTCCTCTGCTACCATGTAAAGTTGACAATACAACTCAGTTCAAGGTCAATACATCGATTAATACAGATTAACGAAACCACAAACTAATAATGAGCATGCTGCCCAAACAGTCAAAACAGAAGACAAAAACAATAGAAAATTATTCACTCCTGAGCGAACATGATAAATGAAGCAAAACGAAAGTGAAAGAATGCAGTGCTTGAAATGAATAAAGCAGAACAGTAACAAATTGCTCAATAAAAAGCTCATTGATGCATGAAAAAATTTAGCCTACCGGTACTTTTATTTTAAATATATTGATGATTTACCAGATCAGCTGAACAAATACGCAACAATGCTGCTATTAAAATCCAAGCACAGTTTCGAGGATACCAAGCAAGAAAATCTCGTAACATTAAGACAAAGAATGAATCACAAACACAAGAGGAAGAAGCTGATCTCAAAGAAGATCCCAAAAAACAAAATGATGGCGAATTGTGAGAAATTGTGTAACTTAAGTCTAGTCATTTTATATCAGTGTTACAATTTATATTTTTGGTTTTTTTTGAATACAAGGCCTTCACTCAGAAGTAGAGGAGACTCATCTATGAGCAAAGTTACAAGCACCACTGAAATGCCAAGAGATACTAAAACTGTGTCTAATTACTATGGTACATTATGCGTCAGTAAATGTTGATTGACGTGAGACTTGAAGCAGTTCAATTCAATATGGTTGGAGAAACAGCTATACATAGGCTGTATGCCATTAGTCATTTAATTTCTTTGCAACATTTTGTTCATGCCAAATATTATAAAATATTTGAGCAAAGATAATACATCTGATTTAATATACCTCTACTCAATAACAAAATAAAAAACAAAACTTTTGGACTAAATTAACCCTATTGGTTGCTAAACAGGCTGTGATCTTTATTTTAGTCTCACCAAGAATGAGGCAGATAGTGGATCTCATTCACCAGACAATCTGTCACTGCCAGAAATTATGTCAAATTCGACTTCTTTCATCACTCAACAGCCAATATCAACTGATATGAACAATCCTCCATCCCATGATGAAGGTGTTATTTGTGATCAGATTTCTGTTGCATCTTCCTCTCATTCATCATTACATTCAACGCCTAAAATCAAGTTGAAAACTTTGGAAGGAGAAATAAGAGAAGAAAATGAAGGTTGGCATTATTGTTTATGCGTTATAGTGCATATTGTACTAAAGTATCAACACAATTAATATGATTGATTGAATTGATTTATGTGAAAAACAAATCAAAAAGTATACTGGAAATGTATCTGCCTACTCATGTGACTGAATAAAATCTTTCAAAAGGATGTTTTTGTTCAAATGAACGCAGCCGCAGGAATATCCTTTTTTGTGTATGGAAATATTCTCATAAGCAAAAATCTAATATTTAGCTAATTTGAATAAATTCCAAATTATTATTTGCTGACAAGGAATGTATTCGAATTTCGGTTATGGGCGTCACCAATGTCAAATGTGGTTTGGCAATTGCTTGTATTGGAGTCTTTTTCTTTTCTGATGCAATCATGTATCAATTGTTCATTATTTGATACAGAAGCTGAAGATAATTTATTATTTCAACCTGATTTGATCAGAGTGACTTTTTAAAAAAAAGTATAATTCAGGGATTTAGTCTATTATGCTTTAATGGCTACACTTAGATTCTAAGCATAATATTTTTTTATATTAGTTCTGTAATCACTGTTCATTACAGGACTCGCTAAACAACATGCAGATGATCAGAAAACACAATCATTGAAAGAGCAAAAATCTCAAGTTATGGAGGATGAAAATATCGAAAACACACAAAAATCAAACGAGAAGAAAAAACATAGAAAGACTAGAAAAACTCGTGCTCAATTATCAACTCGTCCAGAAGTCTCGGACACTGATTCATCAAAAGATAAATCCAGATCTCCTCGAACTCGGAAATCCTCATCTCCACTTCTCTCATTGAGAGGTTCCTCGACTTCTTCCGTTCATAACAAAAACACTCCTGCAGTAAAACCGAATTCTACCTCAAAAGAACGAAATCCAGTTCCACCAAATAAACCTAATAAGAAAGAACACAGAAGAAGGAGAAATACAAAACCAAACATAGACAGAGGGTATGTTCACGTATATTAACATTTGCGGAGTAATAAGTATTCTTCTTATTTTGAAAACCTTGATACTTTTTGTTTTAGAACCTAACATGACTATATGAATCTTTTTTTTTTTCAGTTTTTGTTGAGGTTGTAAAAAACAGCTTTTCATTGCCACTATTGGGTCGAACAATTTCTAATTTTTAGAACCTAAAGATTGCTGGAGTCTTTCGGGGCATGATATTTTGCACCAGATTTTGCTGGTTTTCATAACTTGCAGGCACACGTTCATATGGCATTTGGTACAAACTTTTAAGCATATAGCTGCAATTTTTCTAACATTGTGGCCGTATTAGTCATTCGACCTATGTGTTCTGTATATTTGAGCATTTCACCCTTGTTATTATGTGAAATACAAATAATAAAATGGCCCTCTACCTTGAATTAATTATTCCATTATTCAATATTGTTTTAATTAATAATTCATGATATAAGCTTATAAATTTTTTGTTCAGAACTCCAGATTATTCTGCGCTTGATAAGATTGGAGATGAAAATAATATTCAGAGTCAAACTGTCAAGGGTATAGCTTACAGATCACAACCACAGGACAATTCCTTTTTTAATGATGAAATGCCAAGTGTTCCGGATTGCCCTGTTGCAAGTCCAAGGTTTGGATTTGTTATAAATATATATAAAGTAGAGGTTTTCAAACAATCTCTGTATCCTTAGACCTGACATGGGCAAACTACGGCCCGCGGGCCAAATCAATTCGAATAAAAACCACACTTACATAGCCCTCCAGTCCGAGTGGCAAAATTTTCGGCCCCTGGTCCAAAAACCTTGCCCAACCCTGTCTTAGACAGTGGTTCTCAAACTTTCATGATGTGCGGCTCCCTGTTCTTCAAAGGATTTGGTTCTAACGAGTTTCTATCACTTATTTTATTCGCTGTGTTTAATAATAAAAATCTAATCACGGGTGTTAAAGAATAAAGCATTATGGTCAAAGAATTGAACAAGTAATCAATTTATTTTAAATTAATATAGTCATTGCAAATGGTACCTAGTAGAGTCCTTTGCTTTTTACCCTTGGAGAATTTGTCTTTGACTTGCTAGGTTGCCAGAGCACAGTTTGAGAAACTCTGCTTTTAGATATGTAAATAGGCCTTTTCTGTCTCCATATGAATAAAATTGTCATCTTTTTTATTAAAATTGGCTGTGTTCTTTTCTAGAGTAATAAGATTGAAGTACTTTTTAATACTCGCCTTTTCTCTCCATAATATGTTACTTTCTTCCTAACAGTGCTAGTTTGAACATGTCAGAATATATTGAAAGTTTGATGAAGATGTCGGCAAAGGAACGGAAACTTTTAGTAGAACATCAAAACAAAAGAAAAGAAGCTTTTAAATGTGCTCAGCATTCTGCCAGGATCATTCAAAGAGCCTGGTTAAGGTATTTTATCCCATCAGATATTTAATATCTTTATGATGTCATTTTATGTTATTATGCTGTCCGAGCTAATCCCAATAGGTCTAGGTTTGAATAAGGTGAACAAAAACTTCAAAACAAATCTTCCAGATAATAGCAGTCGAGATGTCAGGAGACCAGCTATTGCCTTTTATCATTTATCTAGTTTTTGATGCTAGTATAAAAAAATTAAGGACTGATAATAGTTTGATATATAATACTTAGCCGCTGCATCGGTGCTGGAGTATGTAACTTCTTTTTTTTTCAATGTGGCAACAATATCCCAAACTGATTTCTATTATTTTGTTGAAGAATAAATACAAATTTCAAGCATGTTTTAAGCATGATCTCTCGCTATGGCATTCAGGCTGAATTGCTAAAGGTGTGTTATAAGTATAACTGACGTCGCCAGGTTGGAACTAATGCAGTGTGAAATGTAACCCCCGTTGTATTAACAGAAAATATTATTATGAGCACAACTTCTCATATAGAAGGATGATCAATTTCAAAACATCATTGCTAAGGGTGGTTAGTCTTGAAGTTTGATTATTTTCTATTGCAGATACCTGCAAGCTGAGAATCCAACATTATATAGAAAATTTCAGTTTAACAAGAGAAAAACACCAGTTGAAACGAAAATTGTAAAAGTCAAAGCAGATACATTGGAAAATGATACCTCTAAGAAAGACCCCACTTCTGGCGTTGTTACAAATGATTCACCAAAGCAAGAATCATCTTCAAGTATAAAATCAGCATTAAAACAACCCTCTGTTGAATCGAGTGTAGGAGCCACTTCAGTTGCTTCGTTCGCACAGAATCGGAATTCTCGTTCTGAAGGTTCCAGATCTTCTATATTGTCAAGTTCTGATGCAAGATCTTCAGGGAGCAGAATTAGAAAAAGGTAAATTAGGATTTAGATTAAGAATGGCTTAGTACCGTAAATTCCATTACTATGGGCATTGATCGAAACAAGTAATAGTATGTAATGTCCAGGGTTGTGGGGTTGGGGAAATTTACTATAGGGTTGATAGAAATTTGACCCCGATTTAGGGTTAATGAGAGTTTTAACTTTCACTCCAGCTCTGAACTTAGAGAAAGTCAAATTTTGATAACAAAAACAACAGTGAATGCAAGCCGCATTTTATAAACTATTAGCAAACTTGATCCATTTTTTTTCTGAAAAAAATTTTGACTTTTATTTGAAAGTATTATACTCCGACTTTGGGGAATTCCAAGTCTCTATTGCCATTGAAATCTGAGCTCGAGTTATTTCTTTTAACTCCCCGGAATAAAAAATTCGAAATTGTTGGGAGTATGAATTTCAGATTGCTAATGGTAATTTGTTGATTCTTCTGGAAAGAATTTTTAAGTAAAATATTTTATTAAAATTAATCTCTCTTTGGCACTTATGTTCTCTTCATAATGCAATCGTATCGCTGGAGGAAGTGATCCTAGAAGTTTATTTATGTTTTAATATTTTCTTTTAGTTCTAAAACGAGGAGACCAAAGACTGTTGGTTACCCCGATTCGAATGTTTACATTTCTGTAGAAAAATTAGAAGAACTTTCCAGGATATATGGTGAGTATGAGAACGTTCAGAATGGAATGCTTATTTCAAGTCCAACGTATGGTGGAGTCCCTAAATCCGGGTCAAAGGTCAAGTCGGGCCACTTGCTATCTAAAAGTCGAGTCTGAGCTTGAAGTCAAGTCAATCACTGATTTAAGTTAAATTGGCTGGTGACAACTGAGTCATTTTATTCAGATTAGTATAGGATAAGATTCACATATTCATCCTGGGGGAGAGGAAAGGCGATGAGATGGCGTAATCATGTTTAGAACCTCGGTGTCTCATCCGGTTACTAGTCTAGGTCGGGTATAAGATTAGTCTATTCGTTTTTGGAAGCATGGACTTGATGGTGGAGGAAGCCATAATCGATAGTCATAAACCACAGATGAGGAGTCCAGCAATCCTCTTGCACATAACTATCCTCGTATGAGATTTGAACTCGCAAACCCATGCGGGGTAATCATAGGTGCGGTGGCGAGCGTATTCCTAACACTTTTCACGATGCGCCACACTGTTGAGCCCTATTCTCTTACTCTAGTCACTTTGATAAATGGTGGCCCAAGTCAAACTAGAGTTGAATCAATAACTGAAGCCTCACTAACACTGTGTGAAACATTGGTGAATTACTTCTCAAGTCGTCATTCATCAATTGAATTGTATTGTTAATTCAGTGTCAGGACGTGCCAGTGCAACAAATTTAATAATAATGTAGTTGAAATAAATATACAGATGTCTCTTTCAGGTCACCCTAAAATAATGAGAGATATGTTGTCGGCGTATGGAAATAAATCTTCTACAGGGACAAGCTTACCATCAATTAATTCAAGTCCAACTAAATCAGCATCATCATCAAAACGATCTACTATCTCTATGTCAGAAAGTATAAGACAAAGATTTGAAGCTGATTTGCAGGGTAAATATTACATAGTTCGATATTTCTGAATTTTGTCAGCTCGTCCATTCGGGGAATACGAGCCCTGATTATTGTCTTATTTAATCTCCAGTTGGCGTTGTTGGTTGGTTATGCCAATAGTAACAGTAAAAATGAACCTTATAAATTTTCATTAGACATTAGAATTATTATTTGGTCTCGCTGCTTAATAACAAATTTTGGTTCTTCACGGCTTTCCTACCCCAGTTGTGTGTTTGATCTCAATTTGTTATGCTGTTTTTTTATGGACGGGTTTATTTATAAAATAAACTTGACTATGCTTATTGTGCTTTGAAGTTTTTGAAAAGCTGAATTATGAAGAATGGTTTTTGTATTCGCTCAAACTGAATTAGCACATCCGTGATTCAAAATCTTGATGTGTAATATTTGTGGAATATGAGTCAGAAGTTAGCAGAAATTGCTAAAATTCTTAGAAATACAAAAATCTGACACATTTCCATGGAAAAGTAATGGATCGATATCATAATTTGTGATTTATTTTCGTTTATTCAGGACCAATTCCTACTCATTCACCTAGAACATGGGCAAGTTCATCTAATGTTCAGAAAAACAGGTAATATTTTTATTTTAGTGCTGTCCTGTTTATAGGAACTTGTATGATTTATTGGTTATGATTCGCAGACTTTATTAAAGTCTGTTTTTGTTCTTGAGATCTAGAGCGGGTTTTTCGAACTGGGTGACCCTCAGTCCTCCAAGGGAACCACAGGGCTGCTCTATGGGGTTACATAACCTTTGCTTGGTATCATTCGCCATGACTACATGAATTTGGACTAAATTGACTGCAACGCATTTATTCTTTTGCTCTTTTGGCTTATTATTAAAGATTGCACATAAAATAATTATGGAGAATCGTTAAAAACAAAGCTAGGTATATTTTTAGCTGAGTGGGGAGCTGCTTCAGATGTTGAGTTTTTCGAAGGGGCCCCATGAATCATGAAAGTTCGAGATACACAAATCTAGAAAAAAATGTTGAAGCTACATAGGGTTTAAAGCTCAGTCAGTCCATCATTCAAGGCTTAGCTATATTGAACAATTTTGATTTTGGTAATTTGAAAACAAAACAGCAGTGATTTATTGTGAATCCCTATGTTCAAAGAGAAAATATTATCTAACACTTTAACTCAAAAAATTGTAGAACAACTGATACTCCAATGGCGACTAGAACTCATCCGAGATCAAAGAGTGGACCACCAAATAAAAATATTGATCTTAGACTTCTACCACTGCAATGGCAAAGATTGTGTAAGTTCAGAAATCTCTTATAGTTCATTTTTAAATTAACCGCCGAAAGTTGTCGACCACTAAAGAGTCTGACATGGGATTGCTTGCATCCTAATGAATTCACTGTCTTATAACAATGATATGTATAAGTGCTGGGCTTTTTCTCTCTTGGAATAAATAACAGAAACAATCTTAAGACGATTTTATTCATTTCAAATTATTCTAAAATAAAGTTTGTAATACCTAACTAGTTCGGCTGGTGAACAGAATGTCAAATGGGCATATAGCTGCCTCATTCCGGCTGTTTAATGGCACCAGTTCATCTTCTAATATTTTTATAATTTGTTTTTCTCTGATTCAATTTCAAGATGGCGAACTACAAAATGCTAATGCTGCTGATGATGCAAGAAGAAAATATTCAACAAGGTTTTCATACAACATGGATCAATGATATTCAAATTACCAAAAAACTAAGCTTTCTCAAGTTACCTCGTCCTAGCTGAAGGAATTGTTGAATTCAAAGATGCCTTCGTAGATTTGCATTCTACTCTGCATATTCATGGGATTAAGCAAATTCTTGTTGTTGATTTCAGGGAAACCACATTATTATGACACACAAAGAGTGGCTGTTTATCGTATATAAAATAGATTATTACTTATTAGTGCGTAGACTTTTTTATTTTGTCTTTCAAAAAAAACATCAGGTAAAATGTTTTCAACATAAAACAGAAATATTGCAAAACTGAACATATGGTATCCATCCAACATGCGATGTAGGGTCACACATAACTATTGAATTATTTTTATCTGTTATTGCTTGTTAAATTCAAGCACTTTACTTTTTTTAACTTGCCAAATTTTATTTTTTCACTGTGTATTTATAAAGATGTCATAATTTTATTAGATCTATCTATCATGTTGTGTCTTATCGTTGGTATATTGTCAAATGAAATATATTGCTGCAGAATAACTTGTGTTTAAATGTGAGGCTTCATGGTGATAGTTGTCAAATTGCACTCGCAGAATGTATTGGCAAAGTTGCCAGGAGTTTTACCAAGCGCCATCATTGAGAATTTTTATGTGTGTTCTGGCATTTGTGGATCGGTTTGTATAAGTAATGGGCAGGCACAGAAAGCATCCAAATTTCGTAACCTAGGGTGGGCAAAATTAAATCTTTTTTTAATCGAATAGTGCGAGTGTTTTTAAAGAACGATCAATATTTTTAATATACAACACTAGTCTAGAGCAGGGCTACTCAACTGGCGGTCCGAATCCGGACCTTTCGGGTATTCGATTAGCACCGTGCATAATTCTTTATTTTGGATCATTAGCCCCAGTTTTGAATTTTCCTTTTATAAAATCACTTTTATAGATTTAGAAATATATATGAAAAGAATTATAAAGCCATAACAAACAATCTTGATTATCTAATAATTAGTCGGCCGAGGAATTGCGTGTTTAAGGATGCCCAAATATAATTTCCGGGAAGTCCGGACCCAAATATTTTTAAAGTTTTGTATGCGGACTTCCGTAAAAATAGTTGAGTAGCCCTGGTCTAGATAATTACTAAAAGACTGAAATGTTGACAGCCAGAGGGTGTATTTACGTGGTAATTTTGTCATAAACGCTGACTGTATTTTGTCAATCGCGACATCCTATTCCTCCTTTTTAGAAGTTTTAAATCTTACGCAATCCCGGATATTCAAGTTTGAATTTCATATTTTGGGCAAAACTGTGTTGACATTGGCGACAGATGTTTAAGACAACATTGAGAAGTTAATTTAGAACCAAGAATATATTTTACTTCGAGGCGACGATATTAACACTACTCTCACCGTGGCGCAACCATGAGGGGAAGTTTATGGGGCAGTCCATGTATGTCCAGAGATTGCCCTGGCATTTAAGAGTAGCAATAATTTTTGCAATCTGCAATAATAATTGCAAGACCTACCGTATATTGAATGATCGCATCAGTCATGGATCGAATGATTACCGAGAGATGGTGCTGCAATATCTGGAATTGAGCATGCCTCATTACGGGGTGAGTGGCGATCACGATACCCAGGAAAGGTTTAAATACTACCTTACCTCCCAACGTAAAACGGCCTTTACCCTTCATATAAGTGCAAACCCAGCCCTAAACACAAGATGCTCTATTGTTGTGAAGGGTGATTGAGCATTCATCATTTACAGCTTTCATAACTTCCTATAAAAACCTCACACATAACTAACAAAACAGCTTTATGATTTTTCAGTTTATTTACAAATAACAAAAACAAGAATCAGGCTGTTTTCATCTTCTTTGATGTTTTCTTCTTCTCTTTATCAATCGCTTTTCTTTTTTCTGCCAATTCTTGTTTCTATAAGCAAAAAAATATTAGCTACTGTGAATTGGCCCCATACTAAGGTTTCACAACCTGTGTGTGTTCTTCAAAGCAAGCTAATCAACCTATTAATGCTATGGGTAGCTGTAATCTCATTTGGAAAATTACATTTTTTTGTAAATATGTTCATGCAATAGGCACGATTGTTTACCTGTCTATTTTTCCTTCTTTCCCCATATTTAATTTTCTTGTACAGATGCAATTTCTTTTTCGGAATCATCATAACAGCAAGTCTTTTCTCTTCAGCAGCAATCTTAAATATGCAATGGCAGGGAAAGTCAATACAAAAAATAGGCATAAAAAGTATTTAGCCACTTAATTTCATGTCTCTGTTTGGTTTACATGCTAATGCATGATCAGTATACTGTAAATTAACTATCCACTAGATTTGAGGTGGCAATATAAATGTTGAAGAAAACATATTCAGCAACGAAAGGATATAGGACTGTCAGAAAAGCATGGTATAAGAATCAAAATGTCGATATTGTTGGCTACGAACAATTGTCACATTGTATTTGAGATTAAAAAATAGCAAAAAAGGTAGATTTTTTGTTGGAGCTGAAGCTGTCATGTGTTGTCTAGCCAAACACATAAGGCATATTTATAGAGGCTTTATATATTATTCAGCAAGCAGATGACTCCTCAGTCAACAGAAACTGTCAGATTGGAACACAACTACAACAGCCTAACACGAACACAGAATACCAGCACAAAGTATGTCTACACCAAATATCACTAGCTTTATAGTCTTCAGTGACCTTTGACCTAACATGGATCACTTATCATGACAAGAGCCAAGTGTACCATGCTAGATGAAGCCAGGGCTGGTTCTTGCTCAAAACCCCATAAACTTTTTTCTTTCTAATATTTAATACAAACAAAATGTATCTTTTTCAGCTTAAAATTTTTAAATTTCTGATATTAATTTAAAAGTTTAGGTTCAATTTTTAAATTTGAAACTCCTATATCATAGTTGAGTCCTGCTTCTGTGAAACTTAATTTAAACAAATATTTCATGATAGTGGTCATGCAAAACCACAAGGTTTCATTTGTGGTTAGCAAAATTTGTCACTATTAGTGTAAACAAACTTCAAATACTCGAAACAAATGAGCTCACTAATTTCATGGATATAACAACATAATTACCTGATCAGGTTGAGCTTTCCTGTCAAAATCTTTTTTACCTGTTTTGACTGTGATTGCTGCAAGCTTTTTCTAAACAAATATATTTTGGTTTTAACAGACTATCACATAGAAAAAAAAAATCATACTCAGTTCAATTTGTACAATATGTTGGGAGTACAATACGAAGGGTATGTTGTATAGTATGTTTTTTGAAAGTCAGTTGAAGAAATATTTGCAAACCTAACCAACCTGTGTCGATTCTGTCAGTGATGTTGAATTGCTTTAGATTATTATAATTTAATTTAAATATATTAAGTATTATGTTACAGAGAACCCACAGCTTGTGGAACTTCGTTGCTGTTAAAAACTATCAACTACCTGTTTCTCCACAATTTTTTCATCTTCAGAATCTTCCACTTCCTCTTCATTGTCTCCCTCATCATCTTGCTCTATATCTTCAACAACTTCCTCTTCTTCAGAATAATCAGAATCTTGATTATTCAAACCTGCGCAAATAAAAGTTTTATTTCTCATTAGAAATCTGGAGAATACTGTAGATTAATTGAAGACAAATGATGGAATATCTATGAAGATTTTTCAGCGCTCCATAAGTGTGTGTACCAATATGGAGGTAACTAATTTTGTTCGCCTACGTTACATCAAGTTGTGTAAAGGGACTGAAACCTATGGACAGGTGGTATATTTACTTGGTACTTAGCTAACACAGACAGTCCCAGACCTCGCAATAGAAATAAAATAAGAAAAATCAGAATAAAATTATGGCCTAACCCTAACCAGGTACACATACTACAGGTCACAGGAGTACCCATTTTTCATTCAGAATTATTGGTCTGTTTGCCTCATTTAGAAATATTTCCACAATGCATGAATGTATAGCTGTGAAATCCGATCGGCAGCTTATACCAATTCAATCCTTCACTTGTGCAATGGATAGGTTGAATGAGTCTGTTCTTTGATAAAACTTATATAAATATTCCATATTTCCAACATGTTGAATACATATAACATTTGAACAAATGTTCTATTTATACCTGGATCTTCCCCCCTTTGCAAAGCACGCAATCTTTCTTGTTCTGGAGGAATATATCCTTCACTGTCATCAACAAAGGGTGATAAATGAGGTGGTAACATGTCACCTGGCAAGTAACCAGTGACTGGTAGAAGCATGCGAGCGTTTATGCAGTCGAATACCCATTGTGGTTGGAGATAACGCCTGGATGCAGGAATAAAACAGTAATTATTACAAAACTGAAATGATGTCAGTATATATACTGCTCAATGCAACGGTAAGTCTCCAGTTTCATATTTTACTCTGTTATAGATACCATAAAGATACCAAAGTTAGGATTTTTATTAAAAAGCGAGCACAAATAAATCCTCAAACCACTTTGTGCTTGGTTTTAGAAATAAAAATAATTACTGTCATGGCATCTGGAGCCTAAACAAAATTCATATCAAACGTGTTCTTCAGCATGCTTCTTCAATTAATTGCATGAGGAAAAGTTGCATGAATGATGAATATTAAAATATCAAGAAAGCTGAACAAGTTTTGAAAATGAAACATACATCTTCTGCCAAAGTGTTGCCATGGAAAATTTACCTCGTAATAAATTTCATGTTTGGATTTGGTCTATCTACAATTTGATGAGTAATTTTTTCATTATCTTCTGAATATGTTGAACCTAAACCTGCAGTTTTGTCCCAAGAAACAACTCCACCAAAACTCCTGAAATATCAATATTTGGAATGATTAAATAGTTTAGAGTTTAAAAGTTAGTAAAAATAATGTCTCTTTGTAATACAATAAGTATAAATTACTGTAAAATTTGCCACTCTTCTTGTGAAATCAAATCACTATTTATGTTAAACTCAAAGAGATTGCGTCAAGATTTTAGTGCAATGGAAATGGTGCTTCTCAATCATCCAAACCAATCCATAGTTGGAATTTAAGATCATTAAACTAATTGAATGTGGACATCACTATGATATAATATAAACCTATATTCTCAAAACTTTCAGACTAATTGAATTATGCTGCTATAGATATATAAGCATCGTCCAACATCTACATTATAGTACCTGATAACAAAGACCAGCGTTTCTTTGGGGACTTCTCTTCCAAGAAAAAATTTACAATTCGAAAAAAGATTCTGAAATTTTTTCAAAGCCTCATCTTCTTCTTTTTGCTTTGCAATTGATTCCGTATTTCCAGCAAGTAAAGCAACTTCCTCATCCTGGATCCCAGTAGATTGATCATCTATCTCTGTCCTTGCTAACGGTGTGTTAAGACTCGTAACTCTCTGTAAAAATAAACTTGATGTAATTGGTATAATAATAATAAAATAAATATTTTGAATTTAATTGTAAAAGAAATAATCTTGTTCAAGTATATTCACAAAATAAAATGAATTATTGCCAATAGCAAATACCAATATCAATTGCTAATGGAAAATATTTGTTGGCGTATTGGAGTTGAACAATTTACACCACAGATAACAGCAGCCTTTCAATGAGGAACTCTCATGAGGAAGGTCTGTCTCATCAAAAATTTGACTAAAGTCCCTCATTTCATTGCATGTCAAAACTACAAAATTTTATCACGTTGTTGAAGAGAGAAACGTTGTAAGCCCCAATAATTCCACTCGATGGCAACATGTAGCATAATAATTCTAAATGTGACAAAAATGTTTAAGAATGACATTAACAAACCTCAAGGATAAATAAAGCATAACCGGTGTTGCTGAACTGATTTAATTTGCAGAAGTTTCAAATTACTACGCAGAAAAACTTCAATTATTTCACGCCTTGATAATTTTCATGTTTTCTACAAGCTAGTGTCTTTTTCCATATCACGCCTTAGTGAATTTTTTCTGTATAGTAATTCTAAATGTTGGTAAAATACATAGATTTGCTCCGGCTGGGCCTTATTCATCCTCAGTATAAATATAGTTGGTGGCAAACCTCTGAATGAACTTCATTATCCATGCAAAACTTTGGCAGGTCTTTTAGATCTCCATCATCTCTCTTTTCGTCATCTTTTTCAGACTCTGCTGTGCTTGTTATCGATATCCGAGGAGGATAATGTAAATTGATGTCATTATATAATTTGAAAAGAACAAATCCAAGCATATTTCGAAAAAATTCTGTGAACGTCGACATCACTTTGAAATCAACATCTTCTGGGTGCTGAAATATTATTTTAAACGAACATAAAAATGAGATAGAAGCTGTACACAAATCCCAACAGTTCCAGCCAGATGGATCTTGTATTGGATAAAGTAAATTACCTTTTGTAGCAGCGCTTACCATAATAAATGAAGCTAGAGCCAGAGCTTCATAAAATTTCAGTGGTTCCAGCTCCTAACCATCTAATTATTTTTTACTCCAGGATAAAAAATCTATCCTTTTCAGATTGTTTTTATTAATTCAATTTCTAATATTAATACTAGTACTATTTTAGGTAAAATTTTATATTCGAGTTTAATTTTGTGATTTAAAACCCTTGTATCATAATTTTGAGTCAGGAATCTGCAAAACTGCATTCGGGATGATGTTATGTTGTAGTGGTCATATTAACTTACATGATGTGAAAAATTATGTGGTGTAATCCATGTCACTGACTGTCCCATTATCTCAGATTGAAAATATATTCCTTTGATTGAAATAAAGACTTTTCTCAGAGCTTTTGCTTCAATCACATAATGCATGAATTCCACTATAAGAAAAAATATTAATAAATCTAAACATGAGTATTATCTAATTAATATATACAAAAAAGTAGAAAAATAAAGGATGGCATGAGAAAATATACTAATTCTATAAGCCTATCCATAATGTTTGTCAAGCATAAATTACATATTGAACATCAAACACCCCTAGTTCAAACAAGATTCATGAAAGAAATATTTTACTTAAAATCCATGTAATCAAAATAAGCTCATTTTGCAAAGCCTTTTAATCGGGCTGTGTTCAAAAACAAAATTACCTGTAAGCCTTCTACAAAGCTGAACTGTTTCAGAATGAATACTGTGTGATTTTGGTAGATTAGAAAACAAGAAACACATGCACAGAGCATCGTCCAAATCTTGGATAGCTCCTGTAAATGTTGGATATCTGAAAAATATCAATACACCCCTGTCACCAGCACTGTCATAGGAGACAAGTTAATCTAACCTACCTACCGGTATATTGTATAACTCAAGACTGTGTGGGCACCATGTTCTAATGCAGTGGTTCCAAACTGCTGGTCTGCAGACCAGAACGAGCAAATTTCACTTTTCTCTCTCAGTGCAATCGCTTGGTCATAAAAAACATGCAGTTGCATTGCATTATTAGGCGAATTTTTCGGTAAGTGTGGTATTAGCCCCGTGAGTTTCACTCAGTCAAGAACAATAAAACAGCAAATGCAAGAAAAAAGGACACTCATTAAAATGAGACCTCGTTCATGTTTTTCCTATTTTAGTTCCATGCTTTGTGTCAGTCATTTCAATATTTGTTGCCGGTCCGCGAGGTCATTTCATAAGATGTCATCAGTCTGCCAAGTTGAAAAGGTTAGGAACCGCTGACCTAGAGTGTTAGAACTATTTTGACGTAGCAGTTCATCTCTGGTCCAAAACCTCACCAAAGGTGTAATAAAATTGACTGACTTATGAGGGCTCAGGAAATACAAACTAGTTTCTTAAGTAGCAAAGATTTGATAACACTCTATAAAAAGTGAGTGAGATGCTAATTCCAACAAAAATAAAAGCCAAAATTAAAATGACGAGTATTTCAGTAATGCTTATGGAAATATTGTTACCTTTCCCTCACAATGTGATCAATCTTGTAAGTTGGTTTATTTTCTCTCAAGTATGCTGCTCTCGATTTTTCATCCTTTGCCGTTGCTTTTTTCAACTTTTTTATATAAGTCTAAAAAGAGACCAAACACTTACAGCGCTAGTAATTTTAAAATAAATCTGATATAAAAAAGGTTAACCAAGACTTACTTTATGTTCACGAAATTTGCTTATAACAGGTTCGTGTGCCAGAAATTGAATGTCTTTCAAGAAGTAGAATGTACGATTTGCAGTGCTTCCTTTATTCACCTTAAAATAGAATTAGTATAAAAATAATATACAAATTTACAACCCATCAGAAATCCTGTATGATACAAATTTACCTTCATTTCATTTCAATTTTCTAACTCAACTATTGACCACATATAAATAGCTAACAAAAAATTCTCAGAATAAATTGGCTGCAGTCACATCACAAATATCAGAAGCAGAACTGGCAAACAACCTATATCATCATTGAAGGGTATATGTCAAGTGAGTGTAAACTTCAATACAAAAGCATCAGATACAAATAACTGGGTGGAACCAGGACAGCAACTTTCATTTAACATAAACTTTCTAGAGCAGGAACAAACACCAATAATTTTACTTTACCGCAGGGGTGTGCAACCTGCGGCCCTCAAGTAAAAATTGGAGAAGTGCCAATTTTGAATGATGTGTTTAATTTAATTCGGTATGTGCGAGAATTTTCAATCCCTCTGCGATGCGAAGATATCAGTGTCTTAGCAGCTGGTTTGTCGCATGTCGTCTCGACGCATGTCACAAGATCCAATAACCAAAATTTTTGTGCCCACGCAACTACTAGATAGTCTATGTTAAAAAAAGGTGTGGCCCGCCGTTTCAGTCAGTTATTTCTATCTGTCCCTCCTCTATAGATGAGTCAGTTGATTATAATTGAATAGTATAAAACAAGAATGTGACCTTATATTACTAAAGCTCATATATCAACGATTGTATCATTGTGACAAAAACATTTATCAATAACTGCAAAAAATACCATATTCAGATAATCTGGCGTCAATAAATTATAATCAACTATTGAAATTCTTTAGATGCTTGACAAAACAAAAATTCACCTTCTTTTTATGTGCTGGTTCATGAGGATAAATGCCCTTTAGAATACAAATTCGTCGAAAGTTGGCCAAACTGAGCTGAAGTCTCTTGCAAGCATGCTTTCGAGTTATGTATTGCGTTGCAGCTCCGGCTTCATGCTAAACAGATAACATAGTTTCACAGTGAATATGAGTGCTTGGTATATAAAAGTAAAAAGATAAGTCAAAAAATTATGTAATAATTATATAAATTATACATAAATACCTTCTTTTTTATTCTTCCCATGTCAGATAAGATGTTTGGTAGCAATAGATCACAGCGACGTTATTCCAAATCTCTACCAAAACGTGGATCTATCATAGAGGAGTCATACATCGGTGTTTCCCCTCTTATTCAGCACGTGGTTTGTGATCTGAAGCGTGAAATAAGGTTTGTCGTCAATGAATATTAAAAAGAAGAAGCGTTTATTGATTTCTAGTGTTATTCGTACTTTTCATAAAATTTAAATTGTCATTCCATATTTTATTCGATCTCATTAGTTTTTATTTCTTGACAGTTGTGGGACTCTCTAGCGGGACTTGTGGGCCGACTTGAACTGGTGAACACATTTTCCCTCAAGTTATTTGTTGTGTAGCAAATGGCTTCTATTGTGCATGGGAGGTCGGTGTTGAGGTTCGAAATCAAAGTTCCCATGAAAAACGCTAAACATGCGTTGATTGCAAAGAATACTCTGATTGTAGACGTTGAGCCTCGAAGGCAATTGGTGGATAAAGTGATTGAAGTAAACAATAATTTACTCTGCGTATACTGGACCGCAGCTGAGGCGCGACTTTTACGAGTATCTGTGAATTCCTTATTGAATAATCTTCGGCTCATTGTTGACACAATTGAGGGGTTTAGCATAGACTAATTTGCTATTATGTCGACGATGTTTATTCGGAATATTTTGAAGCGCTTTCAGCCCCTCAGGAGTGGACGCTTCATTTGTCATTCATGTGAACTATGCAGCCCCACTTACAATCAATGTAATTCTACTGCCTATTATTCTCGTTCTCATGAGACTAGTGAAAACTTGGAAAGTCCACCAACATCTGGTTCAACAGTCTCGTGGGATACTATAAGACGACAAGATAAATCAGACTTTCTATCAAAAAAACGGGGGGTACTCGATCTAGATGAGGTCATTCAGTTTTTAAACGAGGAAGGCTCATTGGACATCGTTGTAATTGAAGTTCCCAAAAAAATGTGCTATGTTGACCACTTTATTATATGCACTGCAACGTCGGCAAGGCATGTTGCAAGCATTGCTGAAATGGCAAACAAGTTGTATAAGTCGAAACGAAGGGGTATGCAACCTTTCACACTTATTGAAGGAAAAAGAATTAGTGATGATTGGCAGTGCATAGACATGGGAAATATGGTGATTCATATAATGCTTGAAGACACTCGTGAAAAGTATAACCTCGAAAAGTTATGGACTCTGGGTCATAAATATGATGACTTGATGAATGAGAAGCCTTCGGACGAAGAGATCATGAAAAGATTATCAATGGATGGTCTAAATTTAATGTCTATGAATGAAGATACTGTTAAAGCTTTGGGAAACCTTGAAGACCTCAACCCATGGGATAATCCACCAGAAGACTTTTTTGATATGTCATCAAAATCTGACAAGAATGAGTCAAATGTGGATGACACACTCGAGGATGACGATGCTTTCTTAGTTTAATGAGGAGAGTAGACAACAATCATTAGATGATATATCTCAATGTAGATATAATTTTTTTAACCAAGAAGAAAATGCACTCAAATGAACCTTTACCCCAAATGTTTTCCTGTTTCACTTTGTTGAACACAAGCTACTGTCGTTACAAATGAATGGGAAGATTTTTAGAATCTTGGCTTTTACACATTGTACTAGAACCACACTTCTCACTATCAATAACCATACCCACTGATGTGAAACCTTATTGAGACTGTTCAATCTAAAATGATGAATTTGATTTTGTGTGCTGGTCTACTCGAAAACATTCATAAAGCTCTTTTCATTCCGAGTAAATGCTTCAATTCCACAAGCACTCAGCAAAAATATGATTGAGCATTCAGACCAGACCTACAGGACGTGTGGGCCTTGAGGTGATTTAAATAACTTATGCATATAAAATATGTAAGAGGGTGGGGCCAAAGACCAATTATAAGTCAATTCTATATAAATTCATTTAATTCTAAATGCTCAATTGACATCCAAGTTGGCCACTTTCGTCGATTTTGGCACTACGATTCTTTGTTACAACATACTAGCTCGTGCGCTTTAAGGGACAAATGTATGACAGCGTATGCAATAGAGATGTTCGGTTCCAGCATTTTTCAACATAACAACAATGACTGAAAAAAAAGATACAACATCCCAACAAAAGATGGTTGTGTCGAATTGATCATGTGTTACACTGTTTACACATTACGAACAATATGACACGATACAAGTTATATGGTGATAATGATAACTTGCGTCCTGCAAACAATTGTTTCGTCTGTTGCAGCCCTTTCTTTTATTTGAGTTATGCAGGCCTGATTTTGACGAACAAAAAATATAGTTCACTGGCAAACTTGAATGTAACTTAAATCATTGGTCAAAAACATTTTTATAAATCAAGACTATGTGTATGGCCAAATCGTCAAAGGTAATGTGTGCATAACTTGCCTATGTTACCATTCTGTATTGATTTTTTTTATTTAATAAATATTTACAAACGAGTCTGAAATAAGTGAATTTTTGGCTTAGGACTGTAATTCACGAAAGGTGGATTGAATCGATAAAAAAGGCTAAGTTTCCTTCAAAGCCTTCCATCATGTTGAAGTCACAAGTATTTTTGGCTCAATTCACATCATCATCTGAGATTAGAGCCAAGTTACAAAGATTCCAACCTTCAGCTAAACCCGACAAATTATGAAAAGCAAACACAAAGTCTTATTGTCCTCATAATACATCTTTCATGGGCTTTCTGCTTGCTACCTAATTGTAAATGTCCATAATATGCAACAAAAGATTTTTGTTATGATATATAATGTAGATATACATAGTTAAAACTTTGCTTAGCATATGTAATGATATAGAGAAAATTGGTGAAATGCATACAATCAAGCAGTAATAGGGCAAGCGAGTCAGCAATATAGAAATAAGAATAGTGAGCTCTGATCTGCTAAAACATAAATTTAAAAAAATGGCTGTCAGGCATTGAAACACTGTTAATAAACACTTGTGCAGATTCTGTGGACCAGCCACAGGTTTGGCAACTGTATTGTATGGTTTGAACTTTCAAATGCTAATTCTATTTGCAGTGTAATATTCAACTGCAGTCTCAGGACTTATTTACAAAAGCGATGGCATCAAAAAGTTCAGCTCAATAAAATCAAATGTTATAACTCCTAATTATCTGAAAAATTCAACCAATTAACGGCTTATCCTAAAAATCGAAGCATTAAAATTATGGTATCTTAAGGATTGTCAACTAAAACTGATTGCTGTGCAATATTTCAACACCAAAAGACAGATTGCACGGAAAATAATTACTGTCATGAATCTGGTGCAATGCTAATAAGGGTATTCGGACTATAGCCATTGGTGTAGGTATGACAATGATAGTACATATAATACATATATGTCCCTTTTATAAATGCATGAAAATGTCAATTATTGGTGTTCTAAATAATGATGAAATGTGCAATACTAAATAAAAATTTATGTATATAAGCAACACATACGAAATGCGTATGGTTAGTACTATTTATCCTCATTTTTGGCCGAATTTAACAGACAGTGATTGTATTGGACATACAAAATTATCCATTTCTATGATTGCTCTAGCAAACAAATTTGTTTTATGAGTCAATGTCATTAAAGATAATATTTGTATCTTAAATCTTCACAATTCCAAATATAGAAAGTATTTATATATACAATGTTTAGAAGTCGTAGGGGTGAGTTGCCAGTCAATGATATGATTTATAGGGATACTTAATTTCATTTAGCTCATAAAAATATTAGTGAATCATGTATGAGTCATGTATATTTATATATCTATGTAACGGAGGATGTGTTTTAGGTAGAAAACAATCATTCCTTATGATAAAATCAGTAACATAGTTTTTATTGCGTTCACTTTGTCTTAGCAGTATTTTCTTTGTCTGTTTTGCCTTTCTTGCTGAACATCTTCTTGACTTTATTCTTCTTTTTCTTTTTGCTTGGATTCTGTTGTAACCTTTTCATTTTTTCATACGCTGAATCTTCCTCTGCCTCTTTCACGCGTTCTTCTTCAATGGAATTAACAATTACATTCCTCCGTTCAACAACCTCAAGAAGTTTTTGCAGCAGATTTTCTTCATCGATTTTATCTTGATCAGTTTTAGTAGACTCCGGTTTGTTAAAAAGCTTCCGCAATTGAAATTCAATATCTGCATGCTCCTGTTCATGTTTTTGTTGTTGCATCTGAAACACAAGGTCAGACTCTTGCCTGAGCAATTGATTTTTCTTATTAACCAGTTGAAACCACTCCTGCAGCAACTCATCTTCTTCTGATGTCCACTCACATTCACTATCCATTGCAAACCGCAACATTTCTTCTAATTTTACACCCTTTGTTTCATAATCAGTTAATTGAACATCGAGTAACTTCAATTCGTTAGCAATCTCTTGTTCCGACATTTTTATTTCTACTTTTCGCTTAACAAGTGGATATCCATACCCAGGTGCTGAACGGGCCTTGGGGCTTTTGTGCATGGCTCTAGCTTTTGAAGACGACTGTGGCTTGGTACTATTTTTAGTATAGCGTGGATCTTTTTCATTAGCCTTATTCAATTCAACCATTTTCTGACTTGATGTATCCTTCCATCCTGGTGGCCTAGATGGGGCAGCTGTTTTTTTGTGTGGTGATTGTGTTGATAGAAGAGCTGAAGTTGATTTTGGTGGTGCTGGAGCTGGCCGTTTCTTCTTTACTACTATCTTGTCATCAAGTTTTGCAGAATTCTTATAAACTTCAGTATTAAAAGGGTTGACTCTATCAACAGCTTTATTCTTAGGCTCTTCTTCATCTGCATCTCCAAATGGATTTCCTTCATTATCCGACTCTTTATTGGAAACTTCTTCAGGCTGATCAATTTCTGGTGGATCACCAAAAGGATTGCCGCCTTCATCTGCACTATTCTCATCATTGATGATCTCAGTAAGTTTATCTTCTGTTCTCTCGTTTTTAGATGCATCTTCCTTTCTCTCCTGTACTTTGGGGGTAATTTCAAACGGATTGCCATCTTCTTCAGAGGATGTAGAAGATAGAGTAGTGTCAGAATCTGACCCAGATTCCAATTCAAATGGATTCAACGATTTCCTATAGGATGCTTTAGAATTATCTTCGACTTGATTTGAGTCATTGCTAACATCTTTAGAACGAGGCCGTGCAACTGGAACTGGAGCAATTGGTTTTTCCTCATTAGAATGCAAAGTTCTTGCTCTGGGTTTCGGCTTTGTTGGTGAACTCTTGATTTCGCTTTGTTGTTTGTTAGTATGTCTGGCGACTGGTAACTCACTGACAAGAGATGGAGCTACATCATTAGGATTGTTTGGTAGTGGTTTATTTTCTGTGGTTGGTGAAGGTGTAATTTCTGCCATATTGACTGTTTTAACTTCGGCATCTGCTAGAGACTGAACCATATTTGGCAATTCTTCTAGTCGATTCGGTTTAGTGTAGTTTTCCCTTTCAGATACAACAGTGGGCACTGGCTTATGTACGACATTTTTGGTCGTCTCTTGCTCGACTGCAGTTTTCGCTTTCTCTTCATCATTTACATTTTTCTTAGGCAACTCTGGCTCATCTTGGTGTTTTATGAAGTAATTTTTACCTCTGATTTTTTCAAGAGAATCATTTCTGTGACATGTTCGATGGTAAAGCTTGCCTTCATCAAAGTATCTTTGAACCAAATGAACCCGTTTTCCACAAATACAACATATACTATCATCTGTTGATCTTCTCTGAGGAGAAGCTGTCTTACTTGGACTTCCAGCTGTAACGGGATTAAGTACTGGTGCATCTGGCTGTGTTGTTTCCTCTGGCTTGCAGTGACGGAAACAATTATAGTATTGAGCTAAATATGTCATAACACTGAGCCTGTCAGGGACTGCCATTTCGGCCATATCTTCAGCATCCAAAAGTGCGGCAATACCAAGCTCCTTCTCGGCTATTCCAAAAGCCAGCTGGTGGTTATAAAACACATTCTCTTTTGATAAGGATTCAAAATCA
The DNA here is from genome assembly GCF_964204865.1 of Styela clava. Taxonomy (NCBI): domain Eukaryota; kingdom Metazoa; phylum Chordata; class Ascidiacea; order Stolidobranchia; family Styelidae; genus Styela; species Styela clava. Next base: position 3,722,395 of record NC_135252.1, read on the forward strand.
ATCAAATCAGGGCGAAATCTGTGAAGAAGAGCACAAAAGCCCAACCCGCTACTCCAAGATGAAGTCATGTTTGTTATATTCACATCTCTATATCCTTCTGTGTGCTTTTTGCACCAGGTCAATAAACCTTTCATCCCCTTATTAGCCATGACAACCTAATGGGGCTGATTAGAATAATATTATAAACTAAAAATGAAATCAGAACAAACTTAGGTTATTAACCCTTACGTTAGATATTGACTGACATAAATAAACAAGGTCAATATTGCATGGCAAAGTAGCTGTAAAGCAAGAATAACATGAACACCTGAATGTAAAGCTGCAATAATTGAGAGTTCTAACACAGATGGCTATAAAATAAATTTACATCTTCACAACAATCTAAAATGTTAGTTAAGGAGTTCAGCATTAAGTATGTCGAATATACAACAATTACCGGTATAAGCGTATAGAATACAAAAATAAAAATTTCACAAATACCGTAGTTTTTTTAGATTTGGAACCCGTCAAAGGAAATTGATAAAATACAAATCATGATATACAATTACAATCCAATATAAACTTTACTGAACTCTTCAGGGGATATGATAAAATTCTTTCCAGTGGTAGCCTACAACATGGATAAAACAGATCATGAACATTTTCAGTATAAACTAAGCTTGATTGAAGACATAAAGATTGGTAAGTAACAATGTGTTGGCATTTTTATACACAATCCTATGAATATTAACCCAAAAAATTCTTCAGTGAAGGCACTCATATTATTTACTTGATAAATCTAGTAAAGATTTTGAAATAGAAGTACTAGCGATATGACTGCTTGAATTGTCAGATACATTTGACAATTAATCCTCCTTTTCGTGAAGAATATGAATTTCTTATTTTCAAGTGCAGTTAAGGTTATACACATTTGGCATAGTTGTTTTGAGTGAATAGAAATAACCAATGTTTTATGTAGGATTTGCATATCCCGGGGAAGAGGTAAGGGGATCGGGTATGAGATTGGTTAGCCAGTTATTCTTTTCAGATGCATGGATTCGATGGTGGAGGAATCCGTAACCGACCAGCAGTTAAGTAAACCACTGTATGGTGGCGAGGAGTCCAGCAATCTTCTTGCAGAAAATTATCACCACAGGATTCGAACCTGCGAACCCACGTAGGGTAATCAGAGGCGCGGTGGCAGGCATACTCCTAATGCTTTGCACGATGCGCCACATATATGCGACATATATTGGTGGTGAATGAATGGACTTTTGGGAAAGATAATACTGAGTAAAATTTCGCTTGAGTATTGGTCAAATCTATTCCAGAGCTACCACTACTAAAATACTGGACAAGGTAAAATTTATATATAGACTACGGTGATACAAGAATATCCATATGTTAATTCATATTACTATATTAATAATGAAACACAAGTTATTGCTAATTATGAGAACCGACAGCAACACGGTAAACACGGACGTTTAAGGCTGATTTGCCTCGCCTTCTATCAGACTGTGGCGCGCGCAAAACATTTTTAATCAAGTAAACCAGCAAGTTGGTTTTACGTATTATGATAATGGAAAAATTGCCTCGTCATCCTAACTCGTCTTTACAACTTATGGTAAAAGTTTCGCTTCTGACAAGCAGACACGCATTTATGTTAGTCAGGGCGCTTGTTGCGTGATCAATAGCCGGAATAACTTCTTCAGTCAGGGTGACAGCGCTTTAATGCGATAAATTACAGGTACCATAAGAATATACGATGACTGATGCATTTTTCTAGTACTTAGAGGGCATCTGCGAAAACAACTTGAACTTGTATTTATATTATATTTATTTACGGCACAACTAGCGAGTACAGTTTAAGTTATACTTATACACGAGTTAGAAAACTGCCTGTCGCTCGTCAAACTGCAGAACTGCCAAAGGCTTAAAGGCGTTGGCCATTGCTGTATTGGTTTATGGCCTTCTGTTCTCTTCTTAACTCTGTTGTTTATCGACAGACTTGGCGATTTAACTAAGCTAATTAAATGTAACTTTGTTGATATCTTTATAGGACATTCAGTTCCCGGGAGCACCGATACTGCCTAAGCAAGAATAAGCGTACGCTTACCAAAATCTTTTTTAAAAATATGGTTTTGTGGGCAACCTTGTCAGTTGCCACATTGGAATTTTCTCCCATCCAATCCACCGTTTGTACGTACGGATGTACGGAAACAGACAGGTGAAAGGGAATTTTAAAAAGCCTTAGTTAATAAAAAGGGCATTTCATTTTTGAAGCCTAAAAGAGTATATGCACAAATGAAGGTGTTATTGTCTTCTAAACAAAATAGAATATGAACTGCTACTTGCCCTAAAAATGTACAATAATTTTGCTTGAATCCATCTCGCACCGCTGACTACTAAAATCGCCGCCAAACTTTTGTGTACAAGATAGTGATGTACTTACATCGTAGCGCCAAACTTAGTAATGCATAAATCTTGTGTGTATGTTATCAGACAACATACATGACGTGCTGCGTCGCCCGTACTGATAGTGGGGGAAGTATCGATGACAGCGCCGCTGCTGCGTGTAATTCGAGAACTTCCGTGTGAATTTGTCTGGCTTGATTAATTACGTTGGTAAATTTGTGCTGTCAATTTATTTTATGCTAATAAATGCGGGGTAATCGTATTCCATTGGCAGGCGAGTTCACCACTTAAACTCTGGTATTTCGTAACTATCTCGGTATGAATCACGCTGCGAAAGAGTTTTGTAATTCAGATATTAACCAATCCGTCGCAAACGGAAGATGGAAAACGCAGTATATTCAACTAGTAACTTGAGAATCACAATTTGGGTCCGTACCTTAATGGCCACAACTTACAGTATTGGTATACCTATGCAGATACGAGTACAGTATTAATATTTTGATAAGTAGTCATCATGAATGTTGATAAATGGCGTATTAGTAATAATTTTAATCGTTCAATTTTGCCAATACTAGAATTTCCATCAATCAAAACAAAAAATGATGTCAGCTGAACAATATTCCAATCTAAAAACAAATTGTCCAAAAAAGTCGCCCGATTTTATAGTAATAATAATTAAAAATTGCATTTTCTTTGTTTATTATTAGTTTTTATTGTGATTGTAGTTCTCATTTATCATACAATAAAATGTATTTAAACTTACAATTGTTCTTACTATAAAATTGGCGAATTTTGTTATTGATAAGATATGAGTTGAACTTTTCGGACATCCTATATATTATATATTTAGCAGATAATTATAGTTTATTGAGAAGACGGACTGAAGAATTCTCAAATCCAGAAAATTTTCAAGCTGAATGATGTCAGACGATCCAGAAATGGTAGAGGCTGTGGTATGTAACATGAAAGACTTGCCAGAAAAACAGGAATTTATGAAAGAGGTTGACGTGGGTTCTTCAGGCAAATGTCTTCTAATAATGTGAGTAATTTTGGCTAATATCCATATCATATACTTTTTTAATGCACAAGCACACATCTTGTATAATTTTATTCGCGAATTACCGTATATCTTCAAAAGCTTTTGTATTCTTTGTTCCATTTGTAGGTTGAGGTTCTTCGTAATTTTGACTATCTTTTGAAATGAAATAGCTTGCATCGCATATACATATCTAAAATTCCATATATATGAGAGTAAGAGGCATAACACCGAGACTAACATAGATTTTTTACTCTTCAAGCGACAAACGTACTTTTATAATTAATTAAAGGCTCGTCAGGTATGGCGCATCTTGTTAGCGTTTGGAATACGCTCGCCACCGCACCTTTGATTACCCTGCGAGGGGTCGGTGGTTCGTCATTCTTATTTGTTTGCTTTATGTTTGATTAAAGTCTGCGCAACAGCAGTTCCGGAATCTCGCCAACTCGTATACCATTGTCTACTATCTCTTTATATATATTTATGTATAGAATATACCTTTCCCCCTTTTTAGGAACGAAAATGGAGATTTGACTGCGCTCGGTCATAAATGCACACATTATGGCGCGCCGCTTGTCAGGGGAGCGTTAAACAATGGCAGGATTCGGTGCCCGTGGCACGGAGCATGTTTTAGTGCAACGACTGGAGACATCGAAGATTACCCGGGACTCGATTCTCTGCCCAAGTATCAGGTAATTGCGCATAATCTGTTAGCTACAATTTCATTTGAAAAAGATTAGGCCGATTCATATATGCCTTGAAGGTTATTTCTAACCTGACTTGCTTTCGCGCAATCAGAAATTTTTCGAATTAATTTGTGTATGTTGGTCCTTCGTTTCTGTGCGTGATTATACGATTCCATCATGTTGAAAATTTGTAACAGGTCATAGTGGACGACGAGAGTGGGGATGTTAAAGTTAGGGCCAAACTTGAACACTTGAAGGTAGGAAAAAGAAATGCATGCATGGATACGGAAATTCGCTCGGGTAGGTATTACGATATTTCTCTTTTGTCGTAAATAAATGCAGCCGTTGCAGAGAATTAAACATGAACCACGTTATTTCACAAGTTAATATCTTAATATAAACGCATAATAATCATAGAGAGCGAAATCAGTTTAAAAATAACAACAGAAATGTATTCACAAAAGTGATTTTTGTTACTTGTAAAATTTAGACAAACACAATAGAACGAATTATCACATGACGTAATGTGCGAGGCAAGATGATTGACCGGTCAATTCGTAATTGGAAATTTGGTTTGCTTGACAAATGAATTACATTCAGTCTTTGATTTACATTTGCTAGCCCATAAATTGCTCATAATAAAAGGACCACGGTAATTCTCATTAAGATGGACAGCAACATACCGAACAGAGAATAGTTATTATTGGAGGCGGCCCAGCGTCTATTGTCTGTGTGGAAACGTTACGCAAAGAAGGTTTCACTGGCAGCATAATCATTGTATGTAAAGAACCACATCCTCCATATGACCGCGCAAAACTGAGCAAGGCCCCCGATGCAATACCACAAGATGTTTATCTCAGGGGCGATTTGAAATATTACGACGACATAAAAGTGGATCTTCGATTAAACACGGTTTGTGACCTGAATTATTGAATAGTTTTTTGTTTTGTTTCCAGATGACATAATAGTTTTATTCTTCTAATATATATTTACTGTTTTTATATTGTTTGCTCAGTCTCTTTTGAAGCGAGATACATGGCGTCTGTTAGACATTATTACACAAAGCGACTTAAAACAGACTGACGATAGGTTTTAATTCAATAAAAAATGAAATGTACATTCATTCACCAAATGTAAACTTTAAATAGTGAACTGAAAGTCAATATATAGATATCATTATATGCAGATAGCATATAGAAATCACACATAGCATAATGACAAAACTTAGACATGTGAAATCACGCCATATTATGAGGACCAAACAATATTCAATCAAAACAAAAAGTCCTAGCGCGAGGCGTTTATAACACGACAGTCGCGCAGATCAGCCTATATTCACATGAGCGGGCCAAGATGAAGTCAAACAATTTAACTTCAATTTAGTTAGTTTCAATCGAAAATACACAAATAGTTTGTTTCGTCATTTGTTAATTATTCTAGTCGAAACTGCAGACCACGTGCGTCCGGACTGCCATAGAGTGACGTTTTGTACGTCCGCTGCTCTTGGAGAAATGTGTAAAGAAATTACGTACAAAATTTTCATTTATTTTTGAACTTTTTTTTAAAATATCTAAACTATGAATTGGTAATTCTGGTCCAACAGTGTCAGCCGCCATTGACACTAAAGGTAACTATATGATATGGTCTTTTCAATAAGTGCCTTTCTCACTGCGGCGCTTTGCAAAATGATTTTCTTAATGTGGCCACTGCTCTAGAATATGTTCCAAATTACCTCCTTGGCATCAGAGTCAGATTTGCAGTCGTTGCACTAAATTGGTTTCTCAGAAGCGCGCTGCTTTCAGGATACGTCAATAGCAACAATATTGTTTACTGGGGCACAGCACCCCGAACGAAGGCACACATAGACATTTACACCTAGTAAAGTGCACAGAATGAGTAATCATTTCCAAACATGGCATCGTCGGTCCGTATTGGTTTAAAGACGAAAATGAAAGAGCTTAAACGGTGAATATGGAACGTTAAGGAATGGTGCCAAGGAAATTCTGGATATCACTCGGACGATGTGGAGAGATTGACTGAGATGACCTGGCAACACCCACATATCAAATGACACCCTTGACTGGATGGGAGAGCGATTTCAGCAACGGCTGATCGGCAGTGACTTTGAATGGGCACTTCATCACCGGACTTGAACCCCCTCCCTTTCCACATTTTTATTTGGTAGAGTATTAGCAGGAAAATTTGTATCTGAAGAACGTTCAAACAATTGGTGAACTAAAGACTGCAACTGCAGCGAAAATCAGTGAAATCCCCACAGAGGAGTGTGTACAAGTGATTGACAACTTTGCGCATGTGATGCAAGTCTTCTCCAGCGCCAAGGACGGCATTTTAAAAATTATTCTAGAATCTAGAGAGAATATAACTCCTATGCGAAGCGTCCTATATTTCTGAAACTTGGATACAATCATACACAAACAAAAGTTCAAATGTAGGCAAAATTAAATGACTTACTCTATTCTTGTAGAAGAATCAAAAAATTTAAGGGTTTTGTATTATTATCCTTTTGAGTAGAATTCCTAGTTGGAAAAATGTGTGCTTTGTTAGTAGTAGTGCCAAAACCCACATTCGCCACCTTTTCTCTAATACCAGTCTAAACTTGAAAGATCTGGCTCAAGGCAAGCTATTCACTGCGTGATAAAATAAGTTTATTAGAAAACAATGAGTATATTCAAAACACAATAAAACACAATTTAATGCTTCGTGTTACTTGATTGCTGTAAATTTTACAGGAAGCTCTTTCGGTAGACGCCGAACAAAAAAAAGTTGTTACCCGCGCTTGTGACGAGAATGAAGACCGATCAATTAGTTTCGATCATCTGTTTATTGCTACAGGCGGAACACCACGTACGCTGCACCCCATGACTGGTTCCGATTGTAACAATATATTCGTTTTACGCACCTTGGACGACGCTAATAAATTAGCATCACAATGCAAGGGTAGGCGTATTTTATTTTATAAGACTTTTATAAATGACGTAAATAAGCCAATATGTTTTAAGTTGTCAAATTTGAAATGTAAATAGGTCATTAAATTTGAAGAAAATTTTTATGCAAACAGTAGTTAATTAACAAATAGATCTACGGATTTCAGTTTTTAAAATTATCTTCTACTTGTTATATATAAATACCAAAGTACTGTAACATATCAACCAAGTGCGTTTAGTTCAACATCGCTTATTTTAAGATAAAAGAGTGGCACTTGTTGGCTCCTCTTTCATTGCTATGGAGATAGCAGCGTTTCTGGCAAAGAAGAAAGAAAGCACATCTCTCTCCGTGATCTGCGGTCGAAGATCAAATGTAGGTTTTAATTTTTACGTCGCAGTCGTAGTCATAAACTAAGGTCTGAGACAATTCTGATTTCAGGTTCCCTTTCAATCATCGTTGGGACCGGACATAGGTGGTCGCATAATGAAAATGCACGAGGAAAAGGGAATCAAATTCTATACATCTGTCGGTGTTGCAGAGTTGAAGTGCAATGACGAAAAGAACGTCACTCATATCCGGCTTTCCGACGACACGGTTCTCGAAGTAGACCTGGTGATCTTGGGAATCGGTAATTCGAAATGATAAATTATTTTTTTACACCACATATCGCTATGCTATGGTGTTTAAGATTTTCATCAATTTTATACAGCTTCTTTAAGATTGACGCCAGTGACGTTTTTCCTGACCCAAATATTAAAAAAATCCATCTCCCCAAAACAAATATATACTGTAATATGTGATCATGTAATAAATGCATCGTCGTGTATCATGCATGTGTCATATATAGTTATCTCAATAAACACATGAACTGCACTCTAGTCCAGAGCTACTCAACTATTTTCCGTTCCGTTTACAAAACTTCAAAAATACTGGGGTCCGGACATTACAGAAAATTTATTTCAATAAATGAACGAAACTTCAAATGCAATATTAAGTTAAATACAAGAGCAATGAATAACTCACAAAAATGGACACAAATGTCGCACATCGGTACCAGTACGACAAAATGTATAGCTTTGTATTAGAATTGTATCAAAATCATCTAAAACTATGAAACGATGCTTATGCTGCCAAAATAAACAAGCAAACGCGGCCCAAATTGAATAGTCGGAAGGTCACTCGGTGTGATAATTTTCCAAAAATGTGAAATAACCCTTCTCAATTATGGAATATAAACTTCAGGAGTCACACCTTCGACCAACTTCTTGCAATCAAGCAAAATTGACTTGGACGATAAAGGTTTCATCCCGGTCGATGGAAATATGAAAACAAACGTAGACAGCGTGTATGCTGGAGGTGATGTTGTGACTTTTCCGCTTGGAATGAAAGGTGAAAACGCTTTAAAATATTGATAATATAATAATACATATTTTGTATTTCTCGCTAAAAGGAGGTTTTTTGTATTGTTGATTCTCTTGATTTACGCTATATGTTTTTTAATTGTGTAGTATTCATTTAACAGCGTATGATAAGTTCAAATTATTTTAATTGTGTTTTACGTCATCTACTAATGAACACAGCAATACTGATGTTGATAATAGCTTTTCGCCACCCACAAATCTAACAGAAATATTGTATGTCTATTTTATCAATTTTTTTTTTTGTTTAGTTGTACAATATTTCTCACACGACTAGAATAAATAAAATATAAGAATCTGATATTACTTTTCAGGAGGCGAGCGTTGTAACGTACAGCATTGGCAAATGGCCCACAATCATGGAAGAATAGCAGCGTACAGTATCATTAAATCGTGTGAGGACTCTCAAGTCGGCGATAGTGAGTATAGAAATATCTACAATAGAACATTATACAAATATGGAGTTTACATCAGGGTCCTCCAACCTGTGGGCCATATATGGCCCACGGAAGCATTTCGAGTGGCCCGCGCTGTATTTTTCAGAAATAATAAATAAATTGGAGTAAAACTATTTTTCGAGTGATGTAGTATACAAATAAGTGATACAAACCATTTGTTTATTTTCTTGAAATGTGCTCTACCAGCCCTTTCGAACGAGCCATTAGTGCCATTTTGAACCGAAACCAACTGGGGGGAGATATCGACAAATAAAGGTGCAATAGACGCTTACACACTTAGTCTATTACTACTCTATATGACGTTATCGCAAAACAATCGAAGCCATTCTCAGATTAAGAATTCGTTAAGGAATGTATATATATTATGTATTGTTTGGGTTGTCAATGTTTTAAGTCCGGAAATAAAAGAGGTGTTTGCAAAAATAGCCTGTCAAGACAGACAAAACTCGTCATGTCGAAGAGCTTGAGAACTCTATAGCGGATACTTTAATTCCTCCACCTGGGGGTAAATATGAAAATCTTACGGTATATTATTAAACAGTTTGCATCCAATTATCTATCTTCAAGGTCACGGAAAGGATCAACATGTTCAGTCAATTCCCTTCTTCTGGACAGTCCAGTTTGGAATCAGTATAAGGTACGCGGGACACGGAGGAGGCTTCGATAATATCATAATCAAGGGCGTAGGAAAAAATGGAAAAATCGTTAAAGCTGGTGAGGCCCTATCATCTAAAAAATTTGTCGGGTTTTATGTGAAGAAGGACCATGTGATAGCGGTGGCAACAATGATGGCTGATCCAATAGCTGCAAGGTTTGCAGAGCATTTAAATGACAAAGGCCCTCTGAAGGTAGATCAGATTGACAGTTTCTTGAAGGGTGACACTGGCGATGAAGGGAAGGGACACGTCGATAAATGCTCAATAAACTAATGCGAATTACACACAAAGTAAATATGAAAAACTTCAAGCGTATTTGAGGAGCGATTAAAACGTATAGAAACTTGTCAGTACAACGAAATGACAGTGCGAAGTGCAAGTTATTAGTTGTATTTTTAAACTGGCCTAAATTGAAGTTACAGTACTGCGTTTCATTTTTTTCGCTCATTCGCATTGTGCAATCGAAGAATTCCTGTACATATCATTCATATCAGATAATGATTGACATGTTTGTTTCCATTTATATTATTAATAAACAAGAATTGGAAATAAGACTTGTAAATCTCAAAAATGACTGCCAATTACTGCTGGGAATCTCGAATGCCATTTAGCGAAATCACCAATGAACTGAACAGAGTCAGAGTAATATTTATTATGATGACAGTAAATTGCACAAAACATAAAAACATTATTATTTAATTTTTCAATCAATAAATATCTTGCCAGTAAATCAAGTTTAATCACAACAACATTTCCTACTAACTAGTAAGTTAGTTGATTTAGATTTCCCCCCAAAAACAACACATACACAGAAAACTAGTTTAATAAAATAAATGTTCCAGTTTGCCCATATTACACAAATGAACATGTATAAAAAAAACTACTATAAATATTGTGCATGGTTTACCATATATACCTCACCAAGAGCCAACTGATGAGGTAGCAATAACTGACTTTAGCCTAACTTCTCAATTGGTTTGCAATATTGGATTGCTAAGTAATATTTATTTTATTAAACATAAAGGTACACAAATGAAGAATAGATAGCTGAGGTGAGAGTTGTGGGGGTCAGGTATGGCAGCACTCCAGATATGTATAAAGGAAAAAAATAATAAAACTAAACATTCACAAAAGTGTATACATATATTTCACGAGTCAAAGCTGATTGACTCATGTTTACTGGCATCCGCGGCATATTATAGACTGTTGTCTTATGTGGGGTCCATTACCTTGCTTTGAGAAAATTTACCCCTAAATATAGTTAGCTTTTATAAGAATATCTCCACAAGAATATCTCCACAAAATCTGACAAGATACATTAATTATATGGAGTGTAATCATCCACCCTTGTCTTATTTAACTTCTGGACAATTCTTTTAATACTTATAGGAAAATATTTTTAGCCTCCATACCCTGTTGTATATTCTCATCCATTTACTGTTATTACACCAGAGACAAAGAAATTTTTATGCTCAAATGGGATTTTCCTTCAGTTATATTAAATTTGCGGCGCTCCAGAAGTATGTGTAACAATATGGAGGCAAATAATCTTGTTTACATCAAGTGTAAAGGGACTGAAATCTATTCACTTGGCTAACACAGACAGTCCCCAAACTCGTAATCTAACTAAAATAAGGAAAATCGAAATAAAATTATGCCCTAACCTGGTACACGTACTAAAGGAGTACCGAATTCACTCCCATTTTACTGTCTTCCTGATAGTTTTGACTGAAACTGCCTCGAGCCTCTTGTGGATTGACTACTGGCACATATTTAAGTATGGTTTTAGTATCTTTTGTGATTTCAGAGGCCACCTATAATTTTAATCGAGGTGACATACTGACTGATACTTCATAACTTCTGAGTGAGTGTGCATTTTCTGAAAGCAAAGAGCACATATTCATGTATGGTTTTAGTATCTCTTGGCATTTCAGAGGCGAGAGAAGCAAATTTTAATTAAAAAAGACCCTCAAGGTGTCCTTTCTCATCCTAAAAATAGAGAAATTGTGAGACCACAGCAATTCATATGCTAGGAAAACCTCCACTAGATATTTTGAAAGTACAACATGAACGAAAAGTTGGTCGTAATACATCACAGTACATGAGCTGAAGTTGACTTTTTCATTTTCACAATTGCAGCATTCGAAGTAGACTCTCGTAGAAGTTTTTCAATATTTGAAAATGCTTCACTGCTGTTAATTATGCTACCGATGGCATCTGTTGCATAATTAGCATCATACACAAGCCCCTACAAGAAATGTAGTTTTAAAAACTATTTAATATAGGTGAATTTGACAAATAATGATCTTAACAACAATATGCACCAGTGGTATTTTGCAATTTTGGGAGTGAATTGGTGACACTATGTTGAATAATTCTGCACAAAAAATCCTTCTTCTTCAAATGGAAAAGCTATTTTATTCATGCCAACAAGAAGATGGCATCATCAATAGATAAACACTTATATACCTTGATTTGGTCATTTGTTTTCTTCATGTCATTACTGGCATTAACTACCCTTGGAAGAGTCTTTTTTACATGTTGTTGTATTCGGTACAGTCCAAGTGAGGGTTCGTTTGCAATCATGTGTACAGTTTCATTAACTCCAACGGAGGCTCTTTTGACTTTCAAGTCTAACTCCCTTTCTGGCCTATGTTGCATTGAAGCAGCCATTGGCTATCAAAAGAAATGAGAGAGGATATTCAAGGGAATTCAATATTTATTTCAGTTAGAAAAAAAATTCGATCGACAGATTATTGATATAGAAACATATGGTATGCCAACCGAAGACAAAATGATATCGCAAAGAATTTCAAGCAGCTCAATTCTGTGACATATACTGATATAGTTATAACTTGTAACCATGTTATTGTGGTAGTCAAGCATCAACTGTCTACCATCCTGAGAATGGCTTATATTGGAACTTTCAGTATAACATTTGGCAGTTTTCATGATAGCACAAAAGACATTTTATATTTTCCCATTGACTAGTAAAATTCAATTTTACGTCTTCTCGGATGCGGTGTGACAGTGTCAACTGTCAACGATTACAGATTCTAAACTACTCGTATGTATAATGGAAATATTATACATCAAACCGAGTACGTAGCGTTGTGGAAATGTAAAGAAAAGCTTGTAATACCTGAATCGAGCTGCTGTGCATGTCCAAAAAAATGCCGAGTGAAAATAACTGACTGGTTCCTACTGGACGTCAAGTATACTGCACCTGTACCGTACCAGGGGAATTCCCAGAACTTGTCAGCTAGTCTTTTAATGAAATCTTAGTCGTTGGTTCAAACTTAAAGTAGATGACATGTCAAGATGTGCCATATGAAAAATGTTGTGTGATTGCACTTGTTAATTATTAGTTACCGTATATTTTAAATTTTCGAAGAAAATTATAATAGCCACCACCGTTTGTGTTACTGTTGACTCGATTTTGCAGTTTTGGAATATATTTATAAGATTTCAGTTATGTTTATTCTAAAATAACAACAAACTGAAAATTTAGAAATTGTACGGTAGTAACTGCATAAACGGAATACGGTTCTACCGTGTTTCCTCGAAAATAAGACCTACCCTGAAAATAGGCCCTAGCCTGAATTTTAAAAATGATTTCAGTATAAGCCCTACCCTTAGAATAAGACCTAGTCAATATTCGGGGAAACACGGTAGTTCAAGTGACGATAGGCCGAAGTTAAATTTTCTTGCCAGCGCCTTCTATTAGCAGATTTTTTAATATCAGAAAGTCGTAAATTTTAGAAATTTCAACTATTTTTCAGAAAAATTAACGTAAAAGCTCTTAATAAAGCACAGTTAGAGCAATGACATTAAACAACATGATAGGCAACTCTGACGTCACTCCATAAGACTACAGGCGAAACATTATATTTCATGATACGCACCAATGCACGTATTTCTCGTCGCCTTTCGCGTCCGTTTTCCGCTCGCTTTTGCTACTCGGCGTCTTTTTTACGTGTAGTACCTGTCTTTTTGCGCCTGTAACGAAACAAAATAATCTCTATATCTAAGAAGTTTTGCTTACTTGGAAAGCTGGAATAACAGGCAAGCTGTAAAGAGCAATTCTGGACATCATAGACGTTTTTTTTTATCAGAGAAGATTACAAACGCGATAGCGGAAAGATTTGTGTGGAACATTGTGCAGATAATGACAAAGTTCAAAGTTAGTAATTTTAATGTTTGCGCTTAATCATTGAAATTTCATTTAAAGAGGGTGTCATACAAAACTGTGCTGCGATACAATTCCATAACACAAAGTTTGCACCTATCGAACTTGCTTTTGTAGGTGAATTTATTAGACATATTACATATTCAGTTAATCGTAGGTAACATTGCTGGTACATAATGCATCGTAGATAGGTTTGTTTAAATTTAGGAATTTAGCTCATAGCCCACTAATTAATATTATCTTCTATGCAGGAGGTTGCAGGGCTGAATTCAACTTGCAGCCTTACCGATCACCTGACGATGCTCATTTAGTTTGGCTCGAGCAAGTCTTCTTGAAATGCTTGTGTGGATGGAAACTACCTATATTTTTTGCCTTCCTCCGATTTTAGACACATTTATTCTGAGGGATTTCGCATATAATTCTCACTGATTGTTGGCTGTTTATAATTCCTATTGATTGTGAATTCTGATTATAACAATGAGTTGAAAATTTTTTTACCTAATTTACTGGCACCTTTTTCTTGTCAATACTCCAAGCTGAGGTAATAAACATGACAATACATTTATGTCATCTGGAAGCAAAATATGCACACTAATTAATAGTTTGGCACATTGAGATAATACATCATGACAGAAAATACAAGTTAAAGATATGTATGACCATCACATGGTAATTAAAATTAAAAAAATTAATAGGGGCTGTGGAGTATGAAAAGTTCAAGACAAAGAAAAGAACAAATGTTCATAGCTCATGAACTCTCAATTTTGCCTCCATTGCTTTGTGAAGGCCAATATATTTCGAGTGGCTGAATTGGTTTATCTTTATGATAGCAACGATTTTGTATTTAATATAGCGAGATTATTTCAATTTAATTGAAGTGATATAATTTCCCAAAGCAATGCTTGAATCGTCTAGAATAGATCAGTGGTGTCAAACTCATGGCTTTTCGAGAGCCGCATTGCATTTTGAAAATTGTAAAAAGAGCCGCAAACAGTTTTTGATAATGTATACTTAAAAGATATTTTTAAGATAGTTTTAGTTTGTGACATATATTGTGATGCAACTAAACAGTTGGATTAAGTTTTATTATTTTCTTCAATTTCAAATGCAATTACATATTAATATTTGCATTCCACTATTATTGCAACATTTGCAAGTTACAGTATTTATTATAAAAAATCGTAAAATTCTATGTACAACCATCAAAATCATTTTTGAACAAGCTTTGAATAAGGAAAGAATAATACATACACTAAAAATAACTTAATCTAAATATATGAACCTAAAATTAACAAAAATACTACAGTATAAACTCAATGTTTTAATAATTACATTTGTCCTGGCGTTTGGCATCTTTTTTGTGTCACCAGCATACTAAGGCCAGTCTGAAATGATTTTATAGTACCAACTCTAACTAACGAGGCCACATGATCATGGGTTTATCTGGATCTTTACGAATGTTTAATCAATTCCAGTAATGTAAAAAAGTTACTTTTATCATTTCATGTATAGATCAGTAAAAAAACAAATGACAGATTTTTTCGACAAGACATTTCGCACTACATTGCGTGGCATAGGATTGCTTGAATTATTATTGATATTGATTTTTAGTAACTAAGTCGTTGTATAATTATATTAATATACAAACACATGGAAATTTTCTGTTCGAAGTTGGTCTTCGAATTTGTCATATTGACTGCTGAGCTTATTGTGTTTTTTGATTGTTTTGATGGAAATATGACAAATTAAACAATGTGCTTCAGAATTTTGTGAAGAGCAGAAATGTTACAACTCCCATTTTCTTCGAAAATGCCACCTTCTTCATGTACTTTGCGTTTAATTTAATCACTCAAGTGTTTTATTCAAGTATTCTTTTGCTAGCTTGATGTGTATTCTTAATTGGGTCAAAATGTGGACAAAAAAAATTAATATTCCAAAACTACTTTCAGTAAATTGTTTTCTGTGTGAATAATCAATTTCACTTTAGAAGGTTTGAAAAATCTATTACATTTAGATAAAAAAAAACTTCCAAAATACTATTACAATTATTGTTAAGCGTTCGAGGGCCGCACTGGAAGTTCTCTGGGGCCGCGAGTTTGAGATCCCTGGTCTAGATTGAAGTTGTTCAAAAAATATATGATAGTATTTTATCATGAATGATGATTATACCCCTTCCGGAATTTCTTCTATAGTACTACCAAAAGTTGATGAACCAAATATAACACAGGTGCAGTGAGGTACCCGTAATCCTCATTTCCAAAGCTGTTTTAAGTATGTCTGGCGTGTTTTGTGCCTTTTTACAAATAAGACCGCTTATGCAATCTTACGCTTTGGAATTTTTAGTTATTTTCCTCAAGCCCTGCAGGATGTGGGGGCCATAAACAACTCTACCGGAGGGTCAAATGTCTTTGCATGCTCCCATAGGTTGTTTTTCTATTGCAAACATTATATTTCTTGGAATCACACTGTCACTGATATGTCGCCAGACTTCTGATATCTCCCCGTCTGCTATAGTTGTCCTGTGAATAAATAATAGGAAATTGAGATTAGACGAATAGTTGAAAGTTTTGCTTTATGTCGGCTTAATTTCTTGATTGATATACTTACTATTTCTGCTATTGCCTCTTGTACTGCAAGAGTCTCACAATGCTTAGACAGGTTTGTCCACAACTTTCACATCTGAAGAAAGAGAGGAGATTTATTAATTTTCGTTAAGAATAAATGAAGCAGTCTATATGATTTAGAATGGAAAAGCTAATAAATCCAATATCTCATGTTTTATGTAAAAAATATTTTACTGAATTTGGTATATAAACCAACTAATAAAAGGGTTTAGTCAGAAAATTACAAGCATTCGTGGCTCCAAATACTTGAGAAATCAGACTATACAATATAGACCGGTATGAGTGAAATGTTAGGTGAACTTGTTAACACTTTGATTCAATACGCAAATAAAAGTGAATGCGCAATAGTATGTTACAATGAGCAGCAATCAACAATGAGTATATATCCTCACTGATTATTCCTCACTGACTATTTGAAACCATAAGGGGTAAGTAAATATGTAATTTCGGCAAATGGGCAACTACGTACCGTACTGAATTAATAACTTCGTAGTATTTGACAAAGGCTGGCTTTCCCACATGTACTTAACAGTGCGATGCCCGGGTGTGATATACAACAATAGTATTCACCTTACCTTTTACCGATTTCTTTTTACCCCAACTTTCAAAAATATCATTAAAATCGACAACAACTGTCAAAGCAGGCACGAACACCATTCGTACTACGCCTCGAAAGCAGCACACATCCGATCGTTTTCGTCTCGTCAAGTATGTGCATTGGAGCGTGCTATCGAATACGATCTTCGGACAAAAATGCCGGAGTTGCGCATCATGTTGTTTAATGTCATTGGTTAGAGCATAAATGTTATTACATACGGATTTGGTTTTCGAGAATCCCGCATGTTCCATTGTTAAGGGGGTGATAGGTCAGGTACTTATCTGAATGGATTAGGCTAGCAGTTATCTGAGCATTGACGACGACGTGCGAAGTCTGAAAGATAATTGCACGGAAGTTATAAGATTATCTATTCTAGACTGCGTTATGAACATAACATACCGTACCATAAATTATTTCTTCATTAGCAAATGTTGGATTGTTGGTATTCATATGATGTTAAGTGGCCGGGTCATATTTCAGTATTTTGTTGCGTTAATTCTGTAATACTAATTATGCTGGCAGTTGCTAAAGTTCTTACCGTACCATATTACATGTATAACGCTACAGTATTAGTTACCGTACCGGTTGCTTGTAGTTTAATGTAAAACAAATTTCGTCCCCGTCATACCTACTGCAGTACTGTGAATATACCGGTAGTCTACTTCATTGGTTCCCAACCGCCGGTCCGCGGACCGGTGCCGGTCCGCGAAGCTTTTTTGCCGGTCCGCGAGAAAATTTTGGTGTTTTGTTGTTTTTATGCCGTCTAAATCGCTTTACCGAGGACGAGGTCGCGTTGGTTTATTACGCAATTTCTCTTCCGCCGTCATATTGCGACATCTTGGCGCCGAGTAATCATACTTTTCGCTTTTTCGGCTCCGATTCATCTCGAATGCGCTCCGATCTCTTTGACGAGGTCGATTTATTACGCAATTTCTCTTCCGCCGTCATATTGCGACGTCTTTCGCGACATCTTGGCGCCAAGTAATCACACTTTTGCTCATCGTGAATGCGCTCCATCGAATCTCGCAAGATTCAGAAACCTAAAAATTGGCACGCGTGCTTTTTCTGTTTTGCATGCTTTTTCTGATTAATATGACCACCCAAATAAAACGTTACGCATATTTCTTTGTTCAAAACAAAAAAAAGTCAAGAAAAGTATAATACTACAGTAAAATATGACAGGTGGTCACGAGGAGCGCAAAAAAGCATGGGCCGCTGAGATCTTTCCCAGTATCTTGAGCAGACAAAGTAGGATTTTGAGCCTGGTGCCAAATTACCGACGACTTTGTCATTGTAATGTAAATTCCCTCCGTTTGAAGCATCGATCAACTGCAGAGGGATTAATATGATGAACCCAATGAAAAAGCTTGATTCAAATTGTGATTCTACTTTACAGTCCAGATTTAAAAAAGAATCACTGTCACAATTTTGGATATCTCTTGATAACGAATACCCATCGCTAAGTAATCGAGCAATCAAACTGTTGTCCGTATTTTCAACGAGTTACTTATATTTTTATTACTTATATATAAAAATATTTTCATCACTAGCTTCAATTAAAGCGAAGCAAGGAAATTGGCTGCACGCCGCTGCAGGGCTACGTGTTGCAGAAACTTCCTTGAGGCATCGTTTGCAATCCTATATTGGAAACTAAACAGCAGCAAAATTTTCACTAGAGTTAATTGCGTTTGTACATGATTTGACATGTACATGTTTTTTATGTGAGATGTTTTATGTGTGCCTTCCTTACGAATAATGGGCGCCCAGCACCAAAGCATTACGCAAATATTTTTGGCCGTCACATTATTTGATAGTTTTTCTTCGTGTGAGCTGTTTTTAAGTGTGCCTTTTTTTGTCTAGATGCATATTGAGTGCCCGACATTGCATTGTATTACGCAAATACATGTTATTCTTTTATGTTCCGGTCATTTCAATTTTTTGCCGGTCCGCCAGTACATTTAAATTAATTTTACCGGTCCGCCAGGGTAGAAAGGTTGGGAACCACTGGTCTACTTCATGCTGCCGAAAACAAATAACTAATCCCATACCCGACATGGAATGGTAACCGGACTGCTGTGGTTTGCCATATGGTTAAGCCGTCTTATCAACTTTCCTCTCCCCCAGGATAAATATGTAATTTTATCCTTATTTCTAGGCTTACCATACCTCCCGCTTTTTAGCGTCTTGTCCCGACAAGTCAGCCAAAAGTCCCGCTTCGGCGTTCAGCCATCCAGCATAATACACGAACATGTTCCCATTACTGTTGTTGCTGTGTAGCGCAGCGCTAGCCTACTTACTGAAGGTGAATGCGAATCTGAAGTAGACACTTTAATTTCATTGCATCTTATCATAAGTTTGTGCAGATGGCTGAAAGTATGTCCAAAACAAATGTTTTCTGTTTAGTCATATTGCATATTTTCTGTTATGATGTTATATTACATAATGGTATGATAATTTTTCAGAAATTTGTTCAATACTGCAGTAGAAAATACTTCTACCAGTCTACCAATTCTACCTAAAAAGTCGAATACATGCTATAGCCTATGATGTCTACTGAAAGTAAAGATATTGGACAGCTCGATGAAACAAAAAAGAAGGAAATAAAACATGACACAGTGGATAAAAAAATTCGATTTCCAAAGAAAAATGCTCAATATCGTGGAACTGGCAAACTTCCATGTCCAGATTTGGGAGATAACTGGAAAATGGAACAAATTGTTCGACAACAAGGAAAATCTGCAGGAAAATATGACACATATTATTACAGTCCTGATGGTATAAAAGTCCGATCGAAACTTAAGCTCCAACAATTTTTAAACAAAAGTCTGGATAATTTCGATTTCAACACTGGAAAATATATTGAAAAAAATGAAAAACTTGAAACATCACCATCGGGTAAAGGAAAAATGGATAAAATAAAGACAAGTGAATTGAAAGTTATTGACAGACCAGTGGGTCGTGCTAGTAATCCATTGAGCATCAAAAATCGTGTAAAAGGACCTTATTCTGCAACATTACAAATGCATGAAAGAAGAAGAAAACAGAAAGAGCTCAGTCATAGAACACAAGCTGTAAAATCTAAAGATATGAGCACAAGTGCTGCTATTCAGAGAGCAATCGAAATTGTTGAAAAAGATAACATTGATGAACAACCTTTCAGCCTTTTCAAGAATGAGGCCTTGCTCCTTGCTGACCATTTTACTGACATGGGATCAGAATTTGAAGATCTTGTTTTGTCTGCTTGGAAATGTCTCAGTGTCAAAAGCAAAAAACAATTTGAACAATACAGTTTTTTCCGGGCATCAAGCAAAAAAACGAATGTTAGAAAATATAGACGTTTTAGTGAAATGAGAAGAAAACGATGCAGGCAATGTACGGGTTGCCTAACAAATAATTGTGGAATGTGTGATGCTTGCAAAAATATGAAAAAATTTGGAGGGGATGGAAGTAAAAAGCAAAGTTGTGTATTACGTAGATGTGTGGCGATCCATTCGTCCAAAAACCCTTTAACAATGGTTCCCCAGCAATTACACAGTTTTTCTATTTCACAAACACTCTTGCCAAAAACAGTTCCACCATCTCGTAAAAGTTTCAGTGACGTATTAGATTACAGCCCACTTGTGCCACATTCTTACCACAGTGATGAATCAAGAGGAATACATTCATATGGAACATTTTCTAATGAGCAATCAGCATTCACTGATTTTCAGGCAAGAACAGGACAGTTATGTTTGGACAATGATGGCCAATTTCCAGACATATCTAAAAGTCAGGTTATACCAGATTTACAGTATCAATCTTTTACCACCATTTCTGTTAATGATGAAATTATCAATAGCAATAATACCACAGATGCGCATGAGGATCATCCTGTTAATATGGACCAAAGCAACTCGCAGAAATTGCATAAAAGAAAGTCCAGAGTGCCTGTCTACATTAAGCAGGATAGTAAAGACAGGGAAATGGATATTTTTGTTTCATAAATGACCATTCAATTTGTGTGTTTTTTCCTCTTACTACATTGCCTTTGCTGTATTGTCTTCAATATTTTATCATGCTCACCTTGAAGTAAAATAGACACCTCATACTAATCACAAGTGACTAAAGCAGGTGGCTGAACAATTTTCCAGAATTAAAGTGAAAATGTAAACTGATGGAAAATACTGGATGTTTTGACTTTTGAGCCTAGTGCTTGAGACCAGTGTTCCCTCTAAAGTGTGCGCGTGTGCGCGCGCACACAGCTTTCAGAGGCTGCGCACACGCATAGATTTACTGTGCACAGACGTATTTCGATGTAGTGTAACAATGTTCTCGGTTGGCAGGTTGAGAAAGTTTGTTGTTGGCCCACCCATTACCCGGTTAGAACGCCAAAATTTCTTCATTGGTTTTTGCACAAATATTAGTCATTTCCAAAAAAGTGCGCACACACCAAAATTTCTGCGCACACATACTACAAAAAATTAGAGGGAACATTGCTTGAGACCCTTCAAATGTCCCTAAAGATCATTGAAGGACCAATAAAATTCTCAACGATCAATATAGAAAATGAAAAATATTTAACAGATTAAGAGTATTTTTGACCGCCTATCTTCTGAGTGCTCTTTTTAGACAAATCCATTATTTCAAGAAAAAAAAATGCATTGCATTATTCTTCAATTTGTGCATTTACTACATTTATCAGAAATTATTTGTAAAATGATTTTTTGTTCATACTACTTATTTACAGACAGCGAAGGATCCCCGCATTTCAGTCTAATTCTAATGAGAGTGATTGGGTGCCACAGGATTGAATGAATAATAATTAACAAATTTGTTAGCTAATTCAGGCATGTTGTTTCTTTGGTTAGGTTCTCCCCCCCCCCCCCCCCCCTCAAAAAAAAATCCAACATTTTTTAATGCAATTCTGCTGCATTGTTAATGAAATAATGAATAAAATAAATTCTTGCATATTTTTCAACATTTTGGTCCATTCTTAACGATTTACTGAAAACCATTTTTTCCTGACTCGCTACCAATAATCCTTTCTCAAAAAGAGCACAGATAGATGAAAATGCGCGCTCATGTGGCTTGATATATGGCATAACTAAGTTCAAAGATAATGGAACCCTTGAAACATTTCACGTAAAGAAAAACTACCATATGTTTGCGTAATAAAATGCAGTGCTGGGGACCCATTATGCGTAAAAACATGCACAAGCCTAATCATGTAAAAACACAATTCACTCCAGTGGGAATTTTGCTGCTGTTTCGGTGCTAATATGGGATTGCAAACGAGGCTTCAAAGGAATTTCTGCAACATGTATCTCTGAAGCGGCGTTCAGTCGATTTCTTTACTTCTTTAATTAAAGCTGGTGATGAAAAAGTTATTTCGCGTAGGTAACTAGTTGAAAATACGGAAAACAGTTTGATAATACGAAAAGTGTGATTACTCGGCGCCAAGACGTCACCGCACTTATCAAACAGCAATCTGACGATGGAAGAGAAATTGCGTGATAAACCAACGCAACTTCGTTTTTACGGCTTCGGTGAAGCGATTGAGTCGGCAGAAAAACAACCAAATTTTTCGCGACCGGAAATATGCTTCGCCGACCACTGCCTGTCCACGGACCAGCGGCTGGGAACCACTGGTCTACACGACAATCTCAAATAGTCATCACCGAGAAGATTTGGGCACCGTTGCCACTGGCCCGTGCCAGACCCACATTTATTCAGTTTGTGGCTGCTGCTTTGTCGCAAGGATTCGAATTTCTTTTAGAAGTCAGTGATTTATGCCCTGCTCGGTACTGTGCTGATCAGGTGTTGATTTTTTCGCAGTTGTCACTAGGATCCACTTATGGCCTTCTACTTGATATCATACTGTTAGTTTCGCGATTCGGATCCACCAAGTGTGGAATTTGTTGAGAACATGATTAAGCCCCGATTCATTTATGTTTTTGCTCATTGAGTGAATGTAAATTAAATAAATAATAATGCAAAGAAATACTACAAATTGAATTTATTTTGCAGTTTCATGATATTTTCCAATTTCTTTCAAACAGAATTATTTATATACTTAATGTATTCATTATATTAACTAACGGATGCAAAAAATATATATATATATGAATTCTTACAACCAGATGTCCAAATTCAATTTAGTTTCCATATAATTTCGAATCCCTCTTTCGAGGGTATTGTTTTTTTCTCCAACTTTCTATATGATTATCATTTTCACCTGTTTTTAGGAAAACAGCACCGGGTGTTTTATTTTATATATAAATACGTAAAAGTTGCTACATTACTTGATGAAGGATCATTAAAATTAGGGAATGTAATTGAATCACGTTTTTTTACAAAATAAATTTGGATCAGTTTTATAATAAATGAACATACAAAATCATCAAATACTTTTGAGTAAATTTGCAAAACTCGAAAAGTTGTGAGACAGATCCAAGTTCTTTATGCCAATTTATACATATTTCATTTCCTGCAATATTTTTAATTTCTCGTTTTGTGTTCAATAACAAGTTATCGCAAAATAGTGTAAACAAACTATACATAATTAAAGCTTTCATGGAATTCTTCAAAATTGTATTATATATATATATATAACTCTATTACGTAGTTAAACGGACCTGCCTGCTTAATTCGTCCACCTAATTCAGACCACCAAATGTTTTAGCCTATTTCGCCACTAAGCCGGACCCCTCTTATATGTCGCCCTGGATGTCTACATAAATGATGTTGCTTGTATAAATAACTTTTCAGTGCATAACGAACACTTATCCATTTGTGGGAATTGTTAATAATAGCAAATTGTTTATTTGACATCTATAAATGTAAACGGGTATTCGTGTTAGTACTACACATTTTAAAGTGTATGACCTCACTTAATTTTCCGATGGATTCGAACCATTTAGCAATATTTATCACAGTCACAATCTCCACATGGTAAAAATTACTCAAAATGCGACGTGAAGGTAGACAAATCGATCCGAAAGTGGTATATATTTGAAACTGAGAAATACACAGAGCATATCACAAATGTTCGAGTAAGAATTATGGCATTCCAATAATATTGGTAAACATTGCGCAAAATATATCTCAAAAGCCTCTCATATCTATATGGCTAGTTATTAAGCGTGACATAAAATTGAAAAACAAAATTTTGAAATGCTAATCATATTGAGAAACAATACACAAAATATATTTCAACGTATCACCATTCCGATTGCTTAGTGTGGATTATTATTTTGAAAAGGTAGTGTGGTATATAATGGTATAACTAAATATGAAAGTGCTAATAATATTGAGAAACAATAAAAAAAATTATATCTACGCAGAATGTAACCGCAAAATAAAATTCGGAAATGCCAATAATATTGAAAAAATATCACACGAACTTCATCTCAAATGTCCACCTATCCGGCCTTTCAAGTTATACTAATAAGTGTAAATGGGAATTCTGGTATGTCATTAATGAAGACAAACATCACACAAATTGGATTTCAAATGTTCATCTATCTGGTCACTCAAATGTGGCACGTAATTGAAAATGAACACCAGCCCTATTGAGAAACATTACACAAAATATATCTCAAAGGTCCACCTATCCGACCACCTAAGGTTGGCATACAACATTGAAAGAAGATTCTTAAAGCATATTGAGAAACATTGCACAAAATATATTTCAAATGTTCACCTATCCGGCCATTTAAGTGTGGAATACAACAATTGAAAGAAGATTCTTAAAGCATATTGAGAAACATCGCACAAAAATATATTTCAAATGTTCACCTATCCGGCCATTTAAGTGTGGCATACAACAACTGAAAGAAAATTCCTAAATCATATTGAGAAACCATTACACGAAGAAAAATATCTCAAATGTCCACCTATCCGACCACCTATGTGTGGCATACAGCAATTGAAAGAAGATTCGTAAAGCATATTGAAAAACATTACACGAAATATATCTCAAATGTTCACTTATACGACCGCTTAAGTGTCGCACACAACAATTAAAATGAAAACTCTGAAATCATATTGAGAAACATTGCACAAAATATATTTCAAATGTTCACCTATCCGGCCATTTAAGTGTGGCATACAACAATTGGAATGAAAATTTTGAAATCATATTGAGAAACATTATACAAATTATATCTCAAATGTCCACCTATCCGGCCACCTAAGTGTGGCAAAAGAGTGAAATGAAAATTCCGAAATCATGTCGAGAAACATCACACAGGGTATATCTCAAATATCCACCTATCCGACCACTTAAGTGTGGCATACAACAATTAAAATGAAAACTTTGAAATCATATTGAGAAACATTGCACAAATCATATCTCAAATGCCCACCTATCCGGCCACCTAAGTGTGGCCTACAAAAATTGAAATGAAAATTCTGAAATCATATTGAGAAACATTGCACAAAGTATATCCCAGATGTCCACCTATCCGGCCACCTAAGTGTGGCCTACAAAAATTGAAATGAAAATTCTGAAATCATATTGAGAAACATTATACAAAGTATATCTCAAATGTCCACCTATCCAGCCACCTAAGTGTGGCAAAAAATTGAAATGAAAGTTCCGAAATCATGT
This sequence comes from Styela clava, assembly GCF_964204865.1. NCBI lineage: Eukaryota > Metazoa > Chordata > Ascidiacea > Stolidobranchia > Styelidae > Styela > Styela clava. The sequence continues at coordinate 3,747,993 of NC_135252.1, forward strand.
TGACAAACATTACACAAGGTATATCTCAAATATCCACCTATCCGACCTCTTAAGTGTGGCATACAACATTAAAATAGAAACTCTGGAATCATATCGAAAAACATTGCACAAATCATATCTCAAATGCCCACCCAATGTCGGATAGACCACCTAAGTGTGGCATAAAAAAATTGAAATGAAAACTCTGAAATCATATTGAGAAACATTGCACAAAGTTTATCCCAGATGTCCACCTATCCGGCCACCTGAGTGTGGCCTACAAAAATTGAAATGAAAATTCTGAAATCATATTGAGAAACATTACATAAAGTGTATCTCAATAGTCCACCTATCCGACCACCTAAATGTGGCACAAAACAATAAAATGAAAACTCTGAAATCATATTGAGAAACATTGCACAAAGGATATCCCAAATGTCCACTTATCCGGCCACCTAAGTGTCGCATACAAGAATTGAAATGAAAATTCTGAAATCATATTGAGAAACATTACACAAAATATATCTCAAATGTCCACCTATCCGACCACCTAAGTGTCGCATAAAACAATTAAAATGAAAGCTCCGGAATCATATTGAGAAACATTACACAAAATACATACCTCAAATGTCCACCTATCCGACCATTCAAGTATGGCAAACAAAAAAAATTAAATAAAATCTGAAATCATATTAAGATACATTACACAAAGTATATCTATATTGAGAAATAATACAGAAAATATATCGCAAATCGTTATCTACTCAGCTACGTATAAGTGTGTCATGTAAATGCAAAATGATATTTTGGAATGGCACTAATATTCAGCAGCATTCAAAGAAAATTTCAACCATCCGACCATTTCAGAAGATAAGATAAAACACGACATTCTGAAAAAATATCGAGAAACATTACACACAATATATCCCAAATGTTCAATTTTGTGACACTTCCAGTGAGGCCTATAAACTCGAAACGAAATTTTGCCACGTCAATTAAAATGAGTTACGTCTACCTATCAGGGCGCTCAAGTATAGCAGTGATTATACAGTCAACTATACAGGCGATCAACATGAAACTATTGAACCCCAATATCAATTTAAAATCTTTGCACAATATATATACAATATTTGCATCAACTCGGAATACAAAAACATGATTGCTATTTTGAATATAATTAGAGAGTAAAAATGTATGCCAAGTATGTATACAAATGTGGATATGCCCACTAGATTAAGTTGTTGGGGAGTGACAAAATTATGCTTACTGCCGGTTCATCTTTATGAATTATACAATGATGTCTGAAAGCTTCACAATAAACTTCTCGCAAGATATACAAGGCCGTGCAATTATTACTTATCGATCTTAAGATCGGTAAGTGTGTCGGTAGGTATTTGTCTGTCTGTCTGTCTGTTAGATGAACGCAATATTTCACGAAGGCGAGGTTGAATCTGCTCCAAATTTTGCATGTGCATTCATCATATCTCGGACATGAAGCCATTTTGGATGAATTATGTCGTCTGATTAGCGAGTTATTAATTAATTAGTGATGGGACACGCGGTGTCACTATAGAGTCATAAATCGAAACCACATTTTCGAACGATACGTCTTCGGTCTCCGACCGATATTCTCGTTTTTCTTTTTCACGTTTCTTTTCTGGTTTGCGTTTATTTAGAAGCTTATTTTGGGAATTGATTTACAGACTTTTTTTTCCATATATATGGTTTTCTTTGAAATCACTTACAATGCTTATTGAAAGTGATTCTGAAGATGGTGCGGTATAGTCTGTTGACTCATCTGAAACTTTGGTCAAAAATACATGCATAAGTCACAAAACATCATCACAGTGTTTTGGTCCAATTCAGAATTACGGTACTCTTGATTGATCGAACAAACGAAATGTTTGAAATGGGGAATTGCATTATTACTCAAATAAACCAGAGTTTCCAAACGGGTGCACTACAATTATTCGTAGATAGCTGCGCTATTTGTGATGGGCTACAAGATATATATATATATTATGATTTGGGTATTATCATTCATTGGTAACAATTTGAGATATTCAATAAAAACAAGCATAGCAAACTCCTTTAGTCGCCTTCTGGCACAGCTTTCTCCGAATCACTACCCGCGTTTCCGTCTGCCAAGTTCTAAAACGTAGACCATCTCGTTGGAGAGTCACCTACATGTGAACAAAAATACAGCCCAGTAAATAACTAGGTAAGGATGGTAAAATACCACAGGGATATGTGCCAAATCACAAAACAGCCCAGTAAATAAATAGATAAGGATGGTAAAATAACACAGGGATATGTGCCAAATCACAAAACAAAATTGCTTGCAATGCAATTCTTCGAAACTGTTTACCGAAGATAAAATATTTTAATATGAAGCGGTGTATTATATGTTTTTATTTATACCAAGCTATACAAACCTATACTGAGTGGCGTCAACTTGACTATGACTTACGAACGCAAACCCAGTCGTAGCATTATTTTGGTGTTCAGATCAGAACTACGACCAGTATAGGCACAGCAGTATCAGTAGTCTATATTTTGATAATCTGGATCACGTGAAAAATCTTAACACCAAACATATAGATATTAAGAATCGTTATGACTAGTTACCTTATCCGATGAGTGATGATTTCCAGCAGCATTCCTCGGTGACGTTTAAAACCTTGTTTCAAGTTATTATGACTCGAATTTAATTCACTGGGTAAACTATAACACCTGACACAAAAGGCTTGGATCGCTTCTCTAAACACAACTGTTCCTTTTTATCTAAATTGATGCAATCACGCACTCATGAAGATCCCAATCCCCTCACGGCGTCCAGGCTATTCGCCAACAAAACGGCGAACGTGGTAAAAAAGTTCTCGGCGAAACGATAATTTTGCTATTGCGACACAAAGCCTCTTTAGTACGGAGTTGTGAATTGAGGTCCTTTTCATTTTATTGAGCTTTTATAGAAAAAAACAGAACGGACGACGTTCATGTTCTGCCTGGTTATTGTATCAAAATTATCAAACCTACTCTTCAAAAATCGTAAAGACATATACCAGACAATTAAAAGATTTTTCCATAAACAAAATGTCCACTTAATGTACGAAAATTATACCCGTTGATTATAAACCAGCAGAACTACTGTCCCCTTAAAGTTGGCGAAAATATTCAGACATTTTGAAAATATTGAAAAAACATATAGTTTTTGATACTGTTTATCAGAGAAAAAAAGATTTCAGCAAAAAAATCGCAAAACGTTTCAATTATGGAACGTGGAATAATTAAGCGGACAGGAAAATGTCTACCCAATTTTTCCGTCTACATAACTGTCGCTTTTTTAGCACGGTATGTCTACTTAACTACCGTATTAGATATATATGTACTATATATACACTATTACACGCCACAGTCTCTCTCATTTATGTTTTTCACAACTGTGTCATATAAATATCTATGCTTAATAATTTTAATACATTTAAACTATTACTTCCCAGAAAACAAAAAACACTTATATAGTACACTGGTAGACGTGCAATTATTTCATGGAAGACGTAAACAAACACTTGACTGTTATACTTCAAATCATTAAAATTCTGTGTTAAATAGAACAATATTTTTCCCATACAGTCGTGAACGTACATAATCATTGTAGATATTGAATATGTCATTGACCGCACCCAGGACATTTACAACCATAAACATTTGCACCCACAGCCGTTTACACTCGCGACTATGTTTCATTTTTTTATTGAATATATATTTACCCTGATATAATAATTTTCTTTTACGGATCAGGACCTTCAATGCATTCGCCTTTCATACCCAGACTATGCCGACGGAAGTTTTATGGATCATTCTCTTCATAATAGAGATCAGCATTTTATATACCACGTAAATGAGGTAGACTTCCTTTCATCACATATGTGGGATGTTATTATCAAAGTTGTTGGGTTTTTATGCCAGGCGCTTGATACGAGTGATTTTAGAGGCCGAATTACTAAATGTCCACATTGTCCAGGGAAGCGATCAGAGGGGTTAGTTTGATAGAGAAATTGGATTTTATGGGGTCCGAAACTATGTAAGTCACAATTATTTTTTCCTATTTCCAATGGTTTTGTTGTGTACTGATGGTATCGAAGATTCTGAAGTTATATCCTCTCTATTTCGTTTCAATTTGTCCGGGTTTGATGGTGGCACGTGACTTTCCAAGTTTGCTGGTGCCGATGAAATTCTGATATTATTTAACGTAAGATGAAAAAAGAGAAAGGTATGCGCTTAATTTAAACTTGTGCTCTTGTGTCATAGTTGTGTATGCCGTCGCGTGTTGTTTTTCACTTTTCGAGGTCTCACTTGAAAAATGTCGACGGGTGGAAATTCAAATGAATTTCATTTAGGTTTATTTTCATTATTATTATTTATAAGAGGGGTGTGCAACCTGCGGCCTACAAGGAAAGGTGCCAATTTTTAATGGTTTACGGCGCGCGGAACGATTTTTTAATGAAGTTTAATCCGATATGAACAATTTCAATCCTTTGCGTTGAGTCCAATTTAGGATCTATGCCTATGACGTTTCAATGCCCGAACAGCTAGCTTGTGCGAGGGACGCATATCATAAGATCAATAAACACAAATTTTGTCTTGCAACTATTAGAAAGCCCATGTTAAATAAAAGTGCGGCCCGCTGTTTCACTCCGTTATTTTTTTTTATCTCTCCTGTATTTATGGTTCCACACCCCGGATTCATAACATTAGGATGATAGTCGCTCGGCAGTACATTGCTTCATTTACTACGCATACTTGTCCAAAGGGCCGAAGTTCCCCAAAACTAACTCAAATGAACCATAAATGAAATGAAGAAATGAATTTGGTTTTATTTTATTTTTTATAATTTTCAATCTCTACCCAAATTGTCACGCTATGCTGAACACGCGAGATATACCCAGAATTATGCTAATGATTTACATAGTTATTTAGCGCGTTTTTCTCGCAGTGGGTTGGAGCCACGTCTCTGTGGTCGTGTGTGTGTGTGCCCGTATTGACCTTGCATGTGCAATATTACACAGTCTCTACTTATTCACAAGCGGGATTGAACAATACCGTTGTTTGAATAACAACCCCACTCTTTATTTTACAATATTCTATGAAACGGTTGACTGGGTATGGTCCTTTGTCTTCTAGGTGTTTACTTCCCCTTACGTTATATGCCTTGGAATTTCATTTGAACATTTCGGGTTGGCGAAGGTTCGCATTCTTCTGCGATCAGACTGGAAGACAATCTGTAGTTAGTAGAACGACAAGAATAAATAGTGCCGTGCACAGTGACAAAACCGTAAATTAGATGCTGGATGAGTGAAATTTGCCATTTTTTATGTATTTAAGATTTTTATTGTGGATAGCTTCGAAGAAAATGTTTAGTTTCAAATTCGTATATATTTTAAATAAAGGGGCCAAAAATGCACTCATATTCTTCCTTAACCTATAGTTTACATGTAGTCATATGACACAAATTTGGATTTACGCATTTATATAAAAACTTACAGTCAGCAAAGTTCGGATCTATTTTAGTCGTTGCAGGTGGATTTATCTCAAGTTTCTAACTTGAAAAATCAATTACGAGTGTTTTAATATCAGTATTAACGCTAATGGTAATGTCAGTTTGATTGGATGCACGTAAAGCACTGCTCTTATTTGTTGAATTTTTGTCCGAATAGCCTCTCGATTTCTGTTTTGAAATCATAATGAAATGTATACGTTGTGTATTTTTTTGAAAAAAAATTTTTATTTACAAAATAGAAGGTACCGGTAGATATTTACACTGCGAGCAAATCTTTTTCTCGTAAATATCTACCATGGGATGCGAAACCACAGTAGCTTTTCAGTAACGTGATGGAAAGTGTGTTATCGTCACGACGCGCTCGCTATTTCACTTATTTAATATGATTTCAATTTGTATGGTGCCTCAGTGATAGCTTGCAGCAAATGTAATGAAGTCCCACTTTTAGACGAGTGTTAACGACCTCGATTTGAGATATCCAACGGACTACAATATCAACTCGAATTTGAATAACGTCATTCCAATTATTTAAATTAAACCAATCATGAAATAACTATATGTATATATGCCTTATACTATACACAGCTTTGATACTAAAACTAGCATGGATTCGGATCATTTATTGAATGATCTGGAGGCAATACCTGATGAAAAAATATCCGACGAGGAGTACGAGTGCGCGAACGATCTACAGCGACTTTGTACAAATTTTGGTGTAGAAGAAGAATGCAATTTAATAGCTTCCGCTGACGTGATTTTACGACTGGGAAAAATATATTTGGCGAAAGCGCGTTATAATGGTGTTCCAATACTTCAGAAACTGTCGTTCATAAAGTGCTGTGCACTATTGAATGGTGCAAGAGTTAGGTTCGAGATGAAACAAGCACATGACAAAGTAGAAAGTACAAATAAGCTACTTGATCAGTTCAGCGATCGATTATTAGATGCATGTAACGCACGGAAGAGGGATAAAACTCTTCGTCTCATTTCGTGTGAAATTGCAGAAACTCTCAAGAAAATGAGAGCAGAATCCAAAGAAAATTTGTTTCGAATTAGTCCCAATGACGGCGAAGGAACGCACGAAAAAGAAAATATACTTATTTCAGAAGTCCAGAATTTATATTCTGATATCACTCAAATGTATAAAAGCCTCATGATAAAAATAACAGAGATCTGCATTGACATATTGGGTGAACCGCCCTGTAAATTCTGCCAGGTAGGGCTCGGTTCGATGGCTCGGGAAGAGATAACTTTATACTCTGACTTCGAACACGTCATTATTCTTCAAGACGATATTGAGAAAGATGTTATCAGATATAAACACGCTAAAAACTACTTTAGATGGTTCGCCGTACTATTTCAATCCATAATAATAGGCTTAGGTGAAACTTTTATTCGGAGTGTTGGCGTGAAATGCATTAACGACCTTTACAGTGGAGACCGCTCGAAAAATTGGTATTTTGATAATTTGACTCCCTGCGGTATTTCTTTTGATGGAATGGTTCCACATTCATGCATGAATCCATTAGGGAGACAGATTGCAACAAAAGCGAGAAAACATAAAGTTGAGTTGATTCAACCCGCAAAAAAGATGGCAAATTTTCTCACAACTGACGAACATGTGAAAAACGGTTACTATATGAAGGATATTTTAACAAGAACTTGCTTGGTTTACGGCGAAAGACAAGTATACGAGTCTTTTCGCTCTGCATCTCAAAAAATTCTTTTTCTAGAAGACACGTTAGTAGTTGTTGAGGATTCTTTGAATAAGATTACAGACAATTGCAACGAGTTCATTCGTGGGGCAAGAATGAGCCTACACTCGGAGGTATTCAATGCAAAAGTCACCTTCTACAGGCCTATTACTGCCTTATTGGCGTATCTGGGACGAATTTGCGAGATAGATGAGTCATCCAGTTTCAACATCGTTACTGAACTGTGTATAAATGGAATGATTCCGAAAAAAGTGGCTCACAAGATTCGTTATGCTGTTGCAGTTTCCTGTAAAATGCGAATGAAATCATATGTAGTTTCTGGTAACCAACGACACTCCTCACATGAAGCAATACTTGACGAAATTGGAGAAAATGACTCATGGAAATGCTACAGGGTAATACAGTATCTTCACATTGCATTGCTTATTATTATGAAAGCTACCAGCGAACACGATAATTGGCCTGAGAGATTAGAACAATTTAACACCGATTTCTTCGCTGATAATATTACAGAAGATGTTTTCAAACTCGTTGAGCTGGGCGAGTTCGAAAAAGCAGCCAGCGTAGGCGAAAAACACCTATATTTGATGAATAAAAAGCGAGATTATTTAAAATTATGTTGGCATTTGGTGGATTGCTATCGTCATTTAGCTAAGAAATACGAGGATAAACAAGATGAATACTTTACCAAACTCATTAACATATGTGAAAAAGTAATTCCAGATCCAGACTTGCCAGATGCTCCAAAAGGAGACTTCTTATACACTTTGGCAGTAGCTTTGAAATACAAAGGAGAATTTGAATGTGCTGCTCGTGCATGTTGTGACTTTTTTGTATTGTGTCGTGAAAGCAGCGTCGCAAGGAAGGAACATGCGAACAATTATCCCAAAATGCTCAAGAGAGAAATTAAAATGAGATTGCAGTATATGGATCCTACCAAACTGCTACTCTACCTTCGAGCTCTCATGTTGGTAGAAGAAAAGAAAACAACTCGGATTATTATACGATTTGGAATTGCCCAGACGGAAATTCGTTTGGGAAACATGCCTATTGCAAAACATATGTTGGCCTCTCTGGTGGGAGATTTTCGAGACAATTCTCGAGAGACTCTCGATTTGGTGAACACCCTCGATCGTGTAGCTTTATTGCAAGAATCTCAAGGATGGATGGAAGATTCTCTTATTGCTTTAGAGCAATTAGCGTAGACTCCTTTTATTAAAGAAGAACAAAAAATGTCAGTTGATCGTCGTATACTGGAAATGCTGGTAAAACTACAACGCTGGGGTAAAGGAGTAAATTATATCAAAATGTATATGACTACGCTTTCCATAGAAAATAACTATGATCTTGTTGAGGCATTTAAACCGACTAAACAGAGTACACCGGGAGATTCAATGCTGAATAGTCGCAATATAGATGTTGGTCGTAAAAGCGCGAAAGGGTTTTTTCCTGGCGATGTACCTAATTTTTATGAAGTAGAACGGCATCTCACAAACGAATTTGAGAATAAGGCGGAATTTGAAAAGACGGGCTCACCCGCTGATGCGGTCGTGAAAATGATCAACTCCATTCCAAAGGATTACATGGAACTCAGTCAGCTACAACATTACAGCACATTGACAAGAATATTAATTTTATTAGGACAGTATGGTTACCTTTTATTGAAAAACAATATTGAATGTCTGGCAAAGCTTGCCAATCTAATGGTTCTTGAACATTCTGAATATGTAGCTACTCTTTGGAGAATCATTCAAGACGTTGAATACGACCAAGCAAAAAAGTGTGATGCAGTGAGATATTTTTTAGATTACGTTTCAAAGAACTTGAAATCATCTAAGACAGTTACACGGAAATCTCCAGAAATTGTTTTGAAAGATCACTTGGATGCCGCTACGATTGAAACATCCGCCTTGGCACTGATAGAAAATGCAAATAAGTGTATTGATAAGTGCAAGAATCAAACAGAAAACTTAGAATACTACAATCGAGTCTATGCCCAAATGCTTTCATTTGTGCTTCTTCGAATCGGAATTTCTGAATTTGACGAAGTAATACTTATGCTGTTGGACGCACCGAATGACATACTTGAAGATGTGGTATTGAAAGAGAGCCTACTGATTTATTTCAGAACGTTTTTTGATGAGGCGCTGAAAAAGTTGAGCAAACAATATGACGAAGTTTGTGTTCGCAGATTGTCCATAGTGATGGAATTGATGTCACAAAATCTTGATGCCAGTGTTTTTTCCGCTGTGTCTGCAGTTCAAAAATCTGTGATTGAAATATCTGAGAAAGTGAAAAACGACAAGGACGGCCACTTTGTCGATCTTATCGATAATTTTTCTGAAATTGGCACATTAAAAAATGAGGAATACGCTCCGATATTATGGAAGATAATAAACCGCGAATTATCTTCGAAAAAAAGGTCAAAAGCAATCTACTACTTGATCAATATTTTGGAAACTTAAAATACAGAACTAATCGAAACCGCAGTTTCGATCGATAAGCCTTCAGTCTCCGACCGATATTCTCGTTATTATCTTGGTAACTCTGCTACGGTTCCCAATTTGCTGATTTGTATAGGGTTATCCGGTAAAGTATCGGAAACCAATCATTTTGTTTTTTATTCAATATTCCTGCAATTCAACAAGATCTGCATAATCACGATATATAATGTAAATTAAGAGAATATATCGAATGTTTGTAATCCCACTAATGACTAATAGAAGCTTCTAATTACCTTGCATAACAATGCTCCCGCTGTCTTTAATACTGTGTGTACATATGTTATTTTGGCAAATATATTGTGGTAGGTTCATTAATGACAACCTTTAATAAAATATGTATTCAATAGTATTTATATTTCTTGAACGGGTCTTTTCTTCAATAGTATTTATATTTTTTGAGTCCAATTACTTGTGCACTGAACCCCATTCGAAATTTTACGCATTTCAATTTTTTACTTTCGCTGTTTGTCAAAATTAGAAAGAGTAGATAACTAAGTTGTGGATGAATGACCCAGCAAATAATGCTGGAGGATAAATATAAAAAGTTGTTCTGGCTGCAAACCACGCCAGACGTCCACATAGCATGTGCAATAAATCCGGGAAATTCACTCAACACATCTAGCAATTATTGATCAAAAATAGGCATCATTATTGCCCAGTGCTAGCGAAACAAAATGAAGATCAGCGTTCAAAATATAACAAACGGAAAGTAACTTGCCAGACAGCAACACACAAAATATGGCAGAGTCAGGCCGAGATAGGAACCCGTCACAATCACCAAGACCATTCGACGGGACAATTGGAACAATGTACAAGTACCATAGCGCTTCGCCTCCACAAAGTCAAGAAGAGAGTGGGCAGGGCTGTCGAGCCACCGCTGGTGGTAGTCAGATATTCTTGATGACGTCGATCCGAGTGATCGTACAATTTATCTTCGATCAGGGCTAGTAAAAGGCAGAGAATCGATAGTGCGATAATGGCTCCGAATAACGGTTCAGCATTTTTAAACGTTAACGAAAACAATGGCCAACTTGCATAGTTATAAATAACGACTGCTTGTGGATCTGTAGCTTTTACATTTGTTTATAAAATATTGTATTCCGTCGTATTATAACAAATATCTAAATTTACAGGAAATTTGGATTTGGTTTATTTAACCATATCGACGTAATATATATATCTTTATTTGAATATACCAAAAATAATCAAGTTCATAAGTCCAAATTGACAATGGATTTTAATTTGCCCAAAAAGGGTTATTTATAACTGGGAAGTCGTTATTCCGAAGAATGGATTCGCACAGTCGTCGTTCCAATTTATTGCATTTTATCGCCATGATCGTCAGTAAAACAACATTTAAAGTATTTCGCGGCGGTGGAGAGTTAAAAATTCATAAAACTGCAGACCTTCATATATTGCACAACAATGTTATTCATTGGCGTTGAGTTTCTCCGTGTCTAATAGAGCTACAAGTGTGAAGTCATCGTCAAAATAAACAGCAGGGCTTATAATTTTTTCCTTGTCAAAAATAATTTCACGCGTTTTTTTTTCACATTATATTGCTCTACATCGAGACTGAATTTTGGTTGGTGGAGAAAAGGCTGGCATGAGTAGCCTAACAATCCTGCAGATATAATCCAGACCACTGAGATTCAAAACTATTTAACTTAACAGTAAATGCTTTATGTGTTTAGAAACATGTATTTGAGAACAAAATACAGTTGTTATTTGGCAAAAATCTAACATTACAGACACAATCACTGGATAAGCATGTTATTGTCTACACAGAAATTGGCTGAAATAAGCAGGCATCAAATGTTAAATGCGGAAACATTGTTTTGCATGGGTTGTTTCATTACTTTAGTTTGATAAGCAGCATTGGGCTATCACGAGTGATGAGTATTGCTCTGAATACATACAGCAAGCAAGCAAATCATTCTGTTGAAAATTGGCTTCCTTGCCTATTGGAGTGCCATTGTTGATTTGGTTGAAGAAGCATGGAAGGCTATTATCACTATATTTGCCTTTGATGCATTACGAGTTCTGGAGCCATCTGCAAAGTACACATTCGGCTGAATCAACCCGCTGTCTGCTCTAAATCGGAGCATCCAGGTTCTTGTTCTTCATCGTTGTATATGTTTTCAGCCATCTGCCACACCTGCATGATGTTATCCTCTGACACAGAACATATTACCCATGGTTCTTTTGAGTTCCAGGAAAAATCGGAGATCTTGGCTGTGTGGCCACCATGAATGAACTGACAAAACATACGGTAATTTCTAATTAATTTTTTGAAAAAATTCAGCAAATAACAACATGAAATTAAAAATAAAAATGCATTCCAAGCATTTTCTGTGACATTACTGCTATACTTCAGTGACCAATTACTTATGTGATTGAAAGTAGATACAAAACTATATTATATTTCTCTGAGCAGTAACAGACGGCTGACAATCGCCTGGCATAAATAATTAGTAAAAATGAGCAATTTGCATGACACACAGAAATCAATTGGCAAAAGTCATAGCTTATACTTTAAATGAAATTTTTACCTGAAATATTTGTATATGGATGGAAATGATAATAATAAACAGGCAAATTAATTTGGGCATATTATTTTGGCCTCATTAAACTGTAGGTAAACAAAGCCCACCTTTTATTTACATACAGGGTGATCCAAAAAATAACAGAGCTCATAAATTTCTTAATTACTATGAAAATGAAGAAAACTTATTTAACACTTCAACTTCTGTTTGTGTATAATTGTACCCAAAAGTTTCAGTGATCTGGGATGCTTTGGGCAAAAGTATGTTCCAAAAGATCTGGGTTCTGTTTTTTGGAACACTGTCACACTGGAAACATCTCATAATTTTGTTCTACCTATCATATATACTTTTAGTATATTTAACAATATTTGGATATTTTTAAATAAGAAATATTGAGCAAATATATTACTACAGCTCAAAATATTGTACAATGCATTCCAAAATTCAATTCCACTTTGCACAGGAGCAGATACTACATATCTAGCTATGGCACTTTTATTGTATAATTTATTCTTGGTTAAACTGATGTGATCAACTACTGAACAAAAAAAATTAACAGAGTGATAAAAAAGTACATACCAGTAGTTCTGGAGGACCATCCTCCGCGTCTTCTGCGGACTGTTCTTCGCCAATCTTACTTAGATCCCAGACATTGAGTCTGCGATCAGTTCCACTTGATGCCAGGATAGTTTCATTATGTGGTGACCATTGAACTTGGAATATTTCATCCTTGTGTGATTCAAATGAATGAAGCTTGAGCTTAAGATTTCTCAAATCCCACAATGCAACAGTTTTATCAGCTGAACCAGTGGCAAGAATAAATTCACTGAAGGGGTTGAATGATAAACAATTCACTTCGGCAGTGTGAGCCTCAACGATATGACTTGGTTTATTGGTACTTTGTGCCCTTGTATCCCAAATAAGTAATTTCTGATCATCTGCTACCGATCCGAATAGACTTTCATGAAGGAGGTGCCAAGACACATCTTCTACTACAGCAGTGTGACCAGTAAATACTGATTTAGCATCGAGCTCACGATTTTCTTTTAATTTGTGACCCACGTCCCACAGACATATAGTGTGATCATCTGAAGCACTCAACAAGTGACCAGTTACATTTGGATTCCAAGATAAGCCATAGCCCTCTTTCTGATGACCTTTTAAACGAATATCAGGTTTGCAAACTCCACATGGATCTGGTTTAGGTGGATGTTTGGTGATATCGAAGACTAGGACATCGCTACTTGGTGTCTTTGTGCCGATGATACACGGCCTCTGAGGCATGTAACGAGCTCTATTGACCTCTCCTTCGTGGTTAATTTTTGTTTCTATCTCAATTTTCCCACTAACTGAACCAAAACCACCAAATTCCCCTCTTTCACTATCATAATGAGATGCATCAAATGTAGCATCATCTGTGGGAAGCTGAACGCTCGCAATGATCATGTGATTTTGTTCATCTGAGGTATGTGTCCCCAAAATGAGCTTATGAACAGCATAGTCTTTCCCATCTGCTTTTGCTACATCAGGAAGCCATTGAACTGTGAGACTTGGCCATTCTAATGCATGTGTCATTACCAGATCATACAAAAATGGTGTGTTCTTTTTCCATATCTTATATTCTTCATTGATAACTCTTTCTTCCACTGCCTCATCAAATGTTTCTTTTTCAGCCATAACAGCCTTCGATTTTGAGTTAAAATGTCTAATTTGATCAATGCTCTATAGTAAACCAGAAACTATTGTAATGTATAACCTTTTGTGCATACATAATAGGATTTTTATTCTGGCGTGAGTAAATTCAAGAGCTAGAATTTTGTCCTTATCAATAATTTGAAAAAATAAGCAATTCTACTAATTTTATTCCGAATAAGTGAATATTATCTCCTTACAAGATCAATTCAATTCATCAAAGAATACAGCTTTGGGAGGGTGGAGGGCAACTTGTCACAGCGCTAACTCGCCATTGGCAACTCGCCTGCTCCATATTTGATTATGATAAGACAGTGCAAGAAGAACTATAATATGCGGTATAGAGATGTAAAGGACCACACTATGATTATTTAACACTAATATTGCATCAGCATTTGAAACTTTGAAAATTACTGATATTTCAGCGAGTCGAGTAAAACATCAAAATTATATAGACTATTCAAAATGACTTTGAGTGAATAACAACAACTGACAAAGCTGAAAGTATCTCAAATTATGTTTTTAAAGTAGTTAAATTGTAACGAAGCTCACGATATCCAAGGAATTCAAAGAATGGCAGTGTCACATCATTATCATTTGAGAATGTTTGATAAGAGATTTGTAGCATCATCCAATTTCAGGTATCCAAATAGATCATATTAAGCAATAACAAAACGAGAATATCGGTCAGAGACCAAAGACTTATCGATTGAAAGTTAGGGGATCCCCAAAACAGCGCTCTTGCTCCATAGTGACACCTTGTGTCCAATCACTAATTAATTAATAATTCGCTAATTATACGACATAATTCGCCCAAAATCAATAGGCTTCTGGTCCGAAATATGATGAATGCACATGCAAAATCTGCAGCAGATCCAATCTCACTTTCGTGAGATATCGCGTGAATCTAACAGACAGACAAATATCTATCAACATACTTACCGATTAAAATCGATAAGTAATAAATTAGGAATTTAGTCTTGCTATTAGCAACAAATACTAAAATAAAGTATGCGTACATTCGTTATATATAGTCTAGATACCTAAAACACTTACGTAAACTGCGAAAATATGTAACTTGTAAATAAAATATTCCACCCCTTTTATCTGTGCTTCTATAAGAAAAATTCAAAATTGGGGTTATATATATTATATTGATTATAGAATATTCAACTTTCAACACCAAACTGACAGTGCTATTTCAGTACTGCAATATGTAAGTAGTCTATAGACTAGATGATACAGTAATATGACATGATAAAGGATATGTGGATCAACGGATGTACTTAATGCAAAGAAACCCGAAATCTGATAAATCACTACCGGTATCTGAAAAAATCCCCCTACAGCCCTAACAGTGGCAGCGCAGCTTTGGTTTAGAGATGTTACTTGATTTTATCTATTTACCGTTAGTCTATATCAGGGTGGGCAAACTGCGGCTCAAAGAAGATTTTTGTGTGGCATGCAAAAGCCTTGAACAAATAGCCTACTTGAAAACAAATAAAAGTCATGAAAAAAATTACTACAATTCTGTAAAATTCGATTCATAACAAGCATAGCCTATCCGCATAAGTAATACCTCTGGCTCTGGGAATGTCAAAAAAATATACCGGTAACTTAGATGGTTAATTTATCAGTTTGTAGGGTTTGATGACAATATCAGCGGTGCACTGCAGTTCTCAGATGTCTCAACATCTGGTTAAATACAACGAACATTCTATTCGTCTCTGATTAAGCCTAAGCCGTCTTACTGACTTTCCTCTTCCCCGGCAGCCCGGGATAAATACGTACCGTACATCCTAAATCCTATCAGGACAGATGCTTAAGGCAAGGCAAAAATGAAATAAAAACAGCGCGAAGCAGGAATGGAGGATGTTTCCTCAACCCTTGACCCCAGAGAAATTATCTTAGTACTTTATTTTGGAGGTGGTTTGTAAAAAGGTGACAACTCGGCCCTAATTTGCGGTGGTTCAGAATCACCGCACCTTTATAGCACGCGAAGCGTAGGTTGAAAAACAACTGGGACATGAATAATGAAAAGCAGCACCCCTAGTCCCCACCCATTAAGATTGCTCTATCCCAACTTCTATCTTTTTGGCATATATTCGTGAATTAAGGTCCTGTTCGCCAAAGTTAATATAAAACATTCAGCCCTATCAGACAAAAATAAAGAAATCTTGATCTGTCAAAAATGCGTGTTTGTTTGTGAAAGAAATAATATATGCTGGTACGTCGAAGGGCCTACTGTTTCACTTTTCAATTGATTACCCTGAATAAATTTGCCCAAGACGGGCTTATGTAATTAAATATTATGATTTTTGAGCGTTCTTGTAGTGGGACACAAAGTTGTTAGCTGCAGTTAGGAATTTTGCCATGTTTGCAGTACAAGTTTAGTATGATAATTTATAATACATAGAAATGAAACATATGAGTAATAAAAATGTTGAGGAGTAATAAAATGGTGATGAGGTTCCTCTGTAATTATCTATCTACAGTATATCCATACCTACGTCTATATCTATACCTACAAAAAAAAATAGATTTACTGAAACTCATGGAGCCATACATGACCGTGTTGTCTGTATGGTAAACACTCAGTTCAGTGATTCAGAAATTGAAAGGGAGAAGGAAGTTGAAGACATAGTCCAGAAATCAGGGCATGATTCGTGTGTGTTATATTCGTCAGAACAAGTATCGCTGGCTTCAGACAGAAATACAGATGATGAATATATTAGATGCTCAGAATGATGCCACCAATAACTAGCACATATATAGCGTCAGAGTCTAGGGAAGTATTTTCCACACAGTCAGCATCTAAGACAAATATGACCTTGAGTTCAGAAGCAGATAGATAGATGTAGAACATCAAGAAACAAGTCGTCATCAAACATCTATGACTGACATTCAAATGCGATGGAGAGCAAGATCTACACTACAAGTTGCGTGTAACTTCAAAAGGCCACCTTTACCTCCTCAGCCAGAAAAGACATCGACGTGTTTACAATATTTTCAGCAGTTTTTTGATAATAATAATTTAATTGATCACATTGCAGAACTGACCAATTTGTATTCGGTACAGAAAGTAGAATTTTCCGATGCTACAAACCACAACGAATTCGAACAATATTTGGGAGTAGTTGGACATCCATGATGGGCATTCTGGAATTACCGCGTTATCGAATGTATTGGGCACAAGAGACTAGAAAACAACCAATGGAAAATGTAAGTCCAAGAAAATGTAATTCTATTCCTCAAGAAGAAAAGCATGCACTAGATCAGGGGTTCCCAAACCTTTTCAGCTTGCGGCACACTAACAACAACATTAAAAAGTCGCGGCACACTTATTACAAATCAGTTTTATTAAATCCCGTATTCGTAAATATTATGTGTATCGGCATTAAATATGATTAAAACAAGATTTTGTGGGTCAATTGTAACGAGTCTTTATCGTTTTTAGTCTTTTATTTCTGTCAGCGCATGAAATTAATATTTGCAAAATCATGAAAATGCGAATGGGAAAAATATTTTGTTGTACTATATGTCTATATATATATATATTGCAAGGGTGGCCAACACGCCGATCGCGATAGACCGGTCGATCGCGTTTGATGTTGAGTAAATTTGCCAAAATTCCAAGCGAGCAAAGAATCGGACTTGAAGAATATTGTAAATTAGATAGAGAAGTTTGAGCAGTCATGGAACATTTATGGTTTGAGATTGTTCATTATTCGCTGTTTAGATAGTACATGGACACTTTCATTCAAGGTTTTTGGAGAAATTGAAAACACTTACAACTGAAAATTAGACAGGCCCTAGATCTGAAGTGTATGATTTCAATAAATCTGAAATAAATGATAAAAATTCTACTCCGGGTACAATTACATAATCAAAAAATTAACAAATTGAATGGAATATGAAAAATGCCTACTTTTGTGGCAATTTCATTGAGAATGCGCCCGCGGAGCCGAGCTTATTGGCAGTAGTGGAATTTTTGTATGCGTGTGTGCGGTTATCTGCGTATTCGTATTCATTACTTGTCGATTTTAATCGGTAAGTATGTTGATAGGTATTTGTCTGTCTGTATGTCTGTTAGATGCACGCGATATCTCACGGAAGCGAGATTGAATCTGGTCCAGATTTTGCATGTGCATTCATTTTATCTCGGACCAGAAGCCCATTGATTTTGGACAAATTATGCCGTATAATTAGCAAGTCATTAATTAATTAGTAATGGGACACAAGGTGTCACTATGGAGTAAGAGCGCTGTTTTGGGATCCCCTAACTTTCGATCGATAAGTCTTCGGTCTCTGACCGATATTCTCGTTCATTTTTGTTTATGACATTACAACCGATCAGTCGATCGCGAGCTATTTTGAAAATTTCAGTCAATCGCGGTCGGAAGCAGGTTGTGTCGGCAGTCCGTGTGGTCCTAAAGTTTAGTTTAGTTAGGATCCCTTCAGTTGTACATCGTCATCGTGATGATTATCGCTAACTCGTCGTCGTCATCATTACTGTGTTGTTTTCTCGTATTCGACGTGTCGCATTTTTCTCTTTCACGTGTTATCGTTTTACGTATTTATTTTATTATCGTCCCCTAAGCTCAGCAAGATGTTTAAGATTGCATTTCTGGTGGTAGCAGTTTAGGATTTCATTTCTTGTTATGGCAGTTTAAGATTACATCGCCTTTATAGCGTTGAAGTTTGAATTCATTCAGTAGTCTCCTTTTATACTGTATTTCGAATCGTTCGATATAACATTATGATATTTGCATGTCTACAGCTCGTATTGTATTGCATTTATAGTTACTGTTTTACCTTGGTTGTATATCTGTCGTTTTGGGACTATGCTATTATATGGAGTTGTTTTGTGTAAGTATTAGTTTTATATTCTGTATCATTTGTCTTTGATTTATTTGGTGCTAATTATTTCATTTGTATTTTAGTCAACCGTTTTGAATACTTTCAATAAAACGAGTCTGGCAAATCGACTTATCATTTCCGGGTCCCAAAAGTGACAAAGTTGAACAAATCTCCCTGCGACGACGATGAACGAAGCAGATGAATCAATTACACAAGATTTGAATAGACGAGAAGCTTCTTCTTCGCCTGCAGTTCCTCTCGCGGAAACAGACGACGGTAACTCTGAAACTATTGGACGCAATGTATTATGCCACGAAAGACTACAAAATGAACTAAATGGTTTGTGCGACAGATTTTCAAAATCGATTACTGAAAATGCTCAAAATCCTATCGTTACTGATCTTAAAATTAAACTTCATGTTAAACGAATTGCTTATGACCAAGTGATGGATAAACTCATTCCGACTACCCGTAATCCAAATGTTTTGAAGAAATATGAAACTGGAATGCAAATGATGTTATCGAAAATCGATCAAATTGAAAGCAGAAATTTTATTCTTACCTTGACGAGGAGATCGTTTCTGATCATTGGTCTGCCGAATCCAATACAAGCAAATGCAGTGTTGAATCACTGAAGCGATTGCAACTTGAGCAAGAACGAGAGGTAGAAAGAGCCGATTCTCTTGTACGTATGGCTAAACGAGACTTTCTCACAGAAGAAGATACCATTCGCAATAAAATATCAGCACTAGAGCGTCGCCTTGATCACAAACGTCGAGACATAAACGAAAAAGAACGAATGGCAGATCTAACACGTCGCCAAGCTGACGAACTTATGCGTGAAATTGAACAAGAAAAGACTGAATTGGCTACCAAAAAGATGCCTAAAGATAACTTACGTGGCGTCAATATTGAATATCCGTTAGAGTCAACACGCAGACGAAGTGCAGCGAACTTTTTTGTTCCGACGAAGAGTCAAGTGACAACAAATTCAGAAAAGACCAAAGAATTGCACTTCCCGACAGCACGAACTTACAAACGCCCGTCTCCTGCAAACAGAATGCTTATACCACAAGAAGCAGTCGACGCGTGGATTGACCACTTGGAACCTAACCAGTCTGGTAAATTTTCTGTTAATTCTTTTAATATGTCAGTAGAGGAACAAACTATGTTATCATTACAGTTGAATTCTAGAATATTGTCCCAGTACCATTTATCACCGATTACGATTCCTAGTTTTAGCGGAACGACCCTAGAATGGCCAAACTTTATTGAGTTATTTTTTGATAATGTACACAGTTCTCTTGACGACGACGGTTCGCGTATGGTTCGCTTAGTCGCGTCTTTGACGGGGGTGGCTAAACGACATGTCGATGGCTTAGGGACGGTGGGAAGTAATTTATTGTCGCGTTGAGTGAATTGAAACATATATTCGGCCAACGGGTGACGATTGCTCGGGTCTTTATCGAGAAGGTTGTAGATGGTAGACGAGTAACAGAATTCAGTATCCGGAAAATATCTGATTTTCATTCTGAAGTTCGCGACATTGTGATAAATTTGAAGAAAATGCGATTGCTTGCAGATTTGTATAGTATTGAAAATGTTAGAAAGACAGCAATGCGAATTCCGACCGAACTGACCTCGAGTTGGAATAAGTTTGTGACTGATATGATTCGTGCCGACGAAATGCCGAGTTTACTGGACTTCGAGCAGTGGTTGTGGGAACGATGCGAGGAATTAGGAAATCCTTTTTCACCAAATCTTTTCAGAACTAAAATAGATCGTGACGATCGCAGACAGTCATTTCCTAAGAAGAATGTGGTATACCCTTTATCGGGTCATTCAAATCAGCCGCTCGACCAACCGCGAATGCAATGTTTCTATTGCAATGGTTTTCATTCTTTGAGTAACTGCGATAGCTTCGGGTTTAGTGCCAATGACACGAAAAGAAGATTTCTACTAGATTCACGCCTGTGTTTTAACTGTCTCGAACCTGGACATTTAGCTATTTCGTGCCGGTTCCGCAATATGTGTCGTGTTTGTCCTAGTAAGCATCATTCAGCCATCTATGGTTTGAGAATCGTTCCTAATAGATTGAGTGATAACAATCAGCCTGATCTTCCTCCTCATATGAGCGGCGTTGCCAATTCTCATATTTCAGGCGTTAATGGTGTTCAGTTTCAGATTTTGCCAGTCGTAGTAAAAGGCCCATTGGGATCCTCTGAATATGCTATTGCTGTTCTAGATTCTGCCAGTCAAATCTCAATAATACATCCCAAATTAAAACAAAAACTTGGTTTAAAAGGAAGTCCTAGGTGTCTAACCATTAACACCTTATGCAATAAGGGCGTTTCGCAAAATACGGAGGTGGTGAAATTGTCGGTGCGATCTGCTCACGACGAGAGTGGTCAAATTCTGATGTTAAGCAACGTGTTTGTGGTCGAGTCACGCATACCACATCCAGCTAGAATCCTTAAGAACGATCACAATATGACTCACCTGCAGGATATTCCGTTAACCGACATTGAAGCGAACAAAGCTATGATTTTAATCGGAGCCGATAATCCCTTAGCGCATTTCTAGCTTGAACGTAGAGTCGGCCAGCAACATGAACCAGTGGGTATTAAAACTCCTCTCGGTTGGACTTTGATCGGGTCTTTAGGCGCGATTAATGAAGATGAAACTGTTTCAAATATGCTGTGTTGTGATTTGCGTGACCAGTATAACATGCTGCAAGAACAAGTCGAGCGATTTTGGTCCACTGAAGCTGTAGGCACGGCGTACAATTTGACCCGTAGCGAGTCGATTGAAGATAGACAAACTGATAATTTGATGGAAAAAAAAATTAGATTTATCGACGGTCATTACGAGGTTAGGTTTATGTGGAGAAATGAAAATTGCGAAATGCCGCAAAACGAACACGTAGCGCTTAACAGGTTCGAAAATCTTAGAAAACGACTCCAAGGAAACGAACGTTTGCGAAACTTATATTGTAAAGAAATGGCAAAGAATATTGAAAGGGGTTGGGTGCGTAAGCTAACTTCAGATGAAAAGGCGTTTCGCGGTCCTCGAACTTGGTTTCTGCCTCATCATGGCGTTGAAAATCCCAACAAGCAAAATAAAATAAGAATTGTTTTTGACGCGGCATCTACTTGCTGCGGCGTCAGTCTGAACAGTCGATTGATGTCCGGGCGCGATTTGATCAATAATCTAGTCGGGGTGCTTTTACGTTTTCGGGAAAGACCAATCGCTATAAACGCCGATATAGAAGCCATGTTTCATATGATTTGATTGCCGGAAGATGATACGGATTCTGCACGTTTCCTCTGGTCGGAAGACCTTTTTTCAACCAAACGGCCAGATGTGTATAAATTCTTAGTTCGTATTTTTGGAGCTGTGGATTCACCTTATGTCGCAAACTTTTGTTTGAAGAGAGCTGCGTACGATAGTAGAAATAAGTTTCCTAGAGACGTAATATTAACTACCGATAGAGACTTTTACGCCGATGATTTACTTACTTCGAAATGGAATGTTGATTCCGCGGTATCGACAGCTAAAGATATGATTAAGATGTTACACGATAAAGGATTCAAGTTGACCGAGTGGGTTTCGAATTCTAAATCGGTTTTACGTGAAATATCCAGTGGACGTGTCGTCACTAATGTTGACTTAGATCTGGTCAGATTACCTGTTAGAAAAGCTCTTGGCTTGCATTGGGACATCGAGAAGGATTGCTTTATATTCGACCACCAGAAATTTACTGAATTTACCACGAAAAGAAAGGCCCTTAGTGTAACCAGTTCAATATTCGATCCACTAGGATTTGTAGCACCAATCATATTGTATGCCAAATTATTACTGCGGGAATGTTGGCGTGACAATTTAGCTTGGGACGAAGTATTCGATAATAAGAGATTGAAGTGTTGGGAAAATTGGATAAATTCGCTGAAATGTTTAAAGAGTTTTTTGATTCCACGTCAATTTAAAGGTGTTAAATGTGAAAGTTCCTCGTATGAAATTCATATATTCTGTGATGCATCAGAAGTGGCATATGGCGCGGTAGCATACATAATATCGAAGCATTCCCGGGAGAATTTTCAGTGTAGTCTTATCGCGGCTAAAGCAAGAGTCGCACCTATGAAAGGTATGACCGTGCCTCGTTTAGAATTGCAAGGTGCTCTCTTGGCCGTGCGATTGTTAAATTTTCTCCGAAAAGAACTATCCCTTCCACTAGGCGACGTACATATGTGGTCCGACTCGACTTGTGTATTGAGATATTTAAAAAATAAAACTCGAAGATTTAAAACATTTGTAGCCAATCGCGTTCGCGAAATACTCGATCACACTCGGCCACACCAATGGAAGTACGTCGACTCCGCACAGAATCCCGCTGATTACTGCACTAGGGGAATGACGGTTTCCAGATTTCTAGAAAATTTTGATCGATGGCTACATGGACCAGAGTTTTTGCTCATGCCCGAAAGTGATTGGCCAAGCCAGATAGCGTTACGTGCAGTTGACGACTATGACCAAGAGATTAAATATCAAACATGCATAATAGCAGATTGTTTTATAACCGCGGATAACCCGTGCCTCGTTTAGAATTGCAAGGTGCTCTCTTGGCCGTGCGATTGTTAAATTTTCTCCGAAAAGAACTATCCCTTCCACTAGGCGACGTACATATGTGGTCCGACTCGACTTGTGTATTGAGATATTTAAAAAATAAAACTCGAAGATTTAAAACATTTGTAGCCAATCGCGTTCGCGAAATACTCGATCACACTCGGCCACACCAATGGAAGTACGTCGACTCCGCACAGAATCCCGCTGATTACTGCACTAGGGGAATGACGGTTTCCAGATTTCTAGAAAATTTTGATCGATGGCTACATGGACCAGAGTTTTTGCTCATGCCCGAAAGTGATTGGCCAAGCCAGATAGCGTTACGTGCAGTTGACGACTATGACCAAGAGATTAAATATCAAACATGCATAATAGCAGATTGTTTTATAACCGCGGATAACAGCGATGGAGTACTTGATTCGGAAATCGAAAAGGTCGTTGATGTCAAACGTTTTGATTCGTGGTTTTCCTTATGCAAACGAACTGCCGTGGTTTTGTTGGCAGCTCGGTATTTTAAGAATCTTTCTGTGAAATGTCCGACGTATAGCCCGCTGCCAGCTCAACTTGTGACGCCTAAACAGTTGGAACTCGCGGGCCGGTATTGGATAGTTTCTGCTCAAAACAAGCATTTCCGCGTGGAGCGCAAATGCATAACTAACGGAGAAGATTTATCATCAAAATCAACGTTACTTAATTTGACGCCATTTTTCGATGGACAAGTGATCCGCGTCGGGGGCCGTCTTGAAAATGCCAATATCCCACTGCGTTCGAAACATCCTATTATACTGCCGTATTCAAGTTTGAAATGTGATTCGAACTGCCCATGTCGAATTTCATGGTTGATAATGAAAGCTGCTCATATTCGACTCGCACATGCCGGTCCAGAGGCCACGCTTAGCGAATTAAGACAGCGCTACTGGCATATAAAAGGGAGAAAACTTGTCAAACGAATAATTGATAATTGTTGGGAATGTAAAAGACGTCGAGCAAGTTGCAGAACCCCACTGATGTCGAATCTGCCCAAAGTTCGTGTTACTGAAGCAAGACCGTTCGAAAATGTCGGGCTGGATTTCTTCGGCCCGATTCAAACAGAGGCAGGGTTTTAGAGAAACGATGGGGGTGTTTGTTTTGTTGTCTTTCAATGAGAGCTGGACTATGGATACCGATTCCTTCATATGTGTACTTTTGTCTTTCATTGCGATACGAGGACCTGTATCCCAAATATGGTCGGACAACGGATCAAATATAGTTGGTGGTTCCCGAGAGCTGAAAACCGTCATTAACTCGATAGATAAATCTCGCGTGGCAGAACTGTGCTTAAAACACAATATTGAATGGCATTTCACTCCACCTTACGCTCCCCATTTTGGTGGCGTTTGGGAAAGATTAGTAAAGTCCGCAAAGCGTGCTTAGAAAGCAGTTCTGGGGAATGTGCGCGTAACCGACGAAGTCCTGAAGACCGCGTTTGCGAGGGTTACCGACATCATGAATAGTAGACCCATTACAACAGTGAGCGACGAACCAACCGATTTTAGTGCCATTACACCAAATTGTTTGTTGAAAGGGCATTCGGCCGAAGTGTTTCCACTGGATTCAGACGTAATGAAATTATGCTACAGAAAACGATGGAGGCAAACCGAAGCTATTTGTAATCAGTTTTGGAGAAGATGGCGAAAAGATTACCTACCGAATTTGATGACACGGTGTAAGTGGCGGAAGGAACAACGAAACTTACAAGAAGGAAATCTGGTGCTCGTTTCTGACCCCGTTGCACCGAGAGGACGTTGGCAACTTGGTCGTGTTATTCAAATTTACCCTGGTTCTGACGGACGAGTCCGAACTGCCGCGGTTAAAACTATAAATGGCATATATATTCGACGCGCATCGAAAATCTGCCTCCTAGAAGAATGACTTCCTGCGGATAGTCATGGGGTGGCTTTGTCGGCAGTCCGTGTGGTCCTAAAGTTTAGTTTAGTTAGGATTCCTTCAGTTGTACATCGTCATCGTGATGATTATCGCTAACTCGTCGTCGTCATCATTACTGTGTTGTTTTCTCGTATTCGACGTGTCCCATTTTTCTCTTTCACGTGTTATCGTTTTACGTATTTATTTTATTATCGTCCCCTAAGCTCAGCAAGATGTTTAAGGTTGCATTTCTGGTGGTAGCAGTTTAGGATTTCATTTCTTGTTATGGCAGTTTAAGATTACATCGCCTTTATAGCGTTGAAGTTTGAATTCATTCAGTAGTCTCCTTTTATACTGTATTTCGAATCGTTCGATATAACATTATGATATTTGCATGTCTACAGCTCGTATTGTATTGCATTTATAGTTACTGTTTTACCTTGGTTGTATATCTGTCGTTTTGGGACTATACTGTTATATGGAGTTGTTTTGTGTAAGTATTAGTTTTATATTCTGTATCATTTGTCTTTGATTTATTTGGTGCTAATTATTTCATTTGTATTTTAGTCAACCGTTTTGAATACTTTCTATAAAACGAGTCTGGCAAATCGACTTATCATTTCCGGGTCCCAAAAGTGACAGGTTGGCCACCCCTGATATACTGTATTACATATGTTTCACTGCTATACTGACAGAAAATTTGCATGGCAAAATTTGAGGAAAATTTAACAACCGGAGGGATAGACCAGGCTCAAGTTGGTCCAAACCCTATCATGCTGATACATTCTGTGCGGCCCACAGAACAATTATAGCGTATATTTGTATCTAATAGTAGAACGTTTTAGAGTTTTATCTTAACTATTCCAACCGGGGTTGGGATCCCAAGATTCAAACCTTTTTTTCTAACGCTTCGTGCCTTTATTTTAGTAAAAACACTTCTCTGTTTTCAAGCGTGGGCCATGTGACAATAGTGACGAAACGCAGAGCCGACTTAACGCCGCGCTAACCAGGTTTTTCAGGTCCCGAAATACCAACTTCGACGTACTTGGTTGTTATTTGACGATGGCACCAAGCTTGCTCACGCTGCAAGATTTTATATTACTCAAATATATATAACAATTCGTAATTAATTAAATGAGTGTCACAAGAAAGGTGACATGAGGAAAACACGGCGGAAACGTATTTCCTTGCCCATCACACAGTATCTGGTTTGATTTCAAGTAATATCTGTCAAGAAAGAATATAATTTGAAGCGACATTAAACGCAAGATGCGGAATATACAACGGTAGTTCTCGAGAATTAATTTTAAAATAACTGAGGGCTTTATATATATATCTTTTAAGACTGCCATCCATGCAACATAATAATAATCTGATTAGAACGGTGAACTCTCGTTGTTTATTAAATTGAAAGTAATTAAACTCCCGATATTTCGATCACTTTTGGGTTTTCTCCGCCTTGCGGCCAGTGAGACCTCCTCAAAAGTTTTTGCGGTCCTCCAACCTAGCAACCTGAGATAGACTACTAGGTACCGGTTAAATTTCAAACCCAGTTGTGACTTGTATCCCTTGGTATTTCGACCCACGTTGAGACTGGAGGCATGAATCTTCATTGTCATACTCCCTCAGGATTAGAACTCGCCCGATATTGCGTGTTTGCCAATATATCATATCGGCAGTAAACGACCGATATATATCTCGGCTATATATAACAGTTGAGAAACCTAAAAATGTTAGTAAAAGTTGTTTTTTTTACCTTTGGTTGTGGTTATTTTTATTGGATGATACACATATGTGGTTTATTGTTTTTATAAATAAATTACACATAAGGGGGCACCAAAGTCTTCAGTGCCCAGGGCACCAAAGGGGCATAATCCGCCCTCGCTGCTCAGCTTCTGAAAAAAAAAATACATCAAAATTGAACGTTCGGCAATAGTCGAGGAATATAACAGACATATGGCGGTGGAGATCTTTGTGATATGCTGTTGTCCTTGTATCGGATCAGAAATCGTACTACCAAGTGCTATTCACACCTCGTGTATTATCGTCTTGAAATATCTGTTGTGAATGGTTGGCTATTAAATCGGCGCCACTGTGATCAGGCCGAAATATCTTCAAATATGGACTTGTGCCCCACATTTAAATCTCGTATCGCAAAAGCTCTAATCCTATCTGGAAAAGAGCTACCACTTCGTCGTGGAAGACCACTATTATCACCACATGAGTCACCACAACAATCCAACAGAGGCCGCAACCCAGCAACACAAATTCCCGGGGATGACGTGGGTTTCGACCGATCTGGACATTTTCCTTATTTTACAAGCACTCAAAAAAGATGTAGATTTTGTAGAAAGGGGTTTTCACACATTGTGTACAAAAAGTGTAACGTACAACTTTGCTTGTCGAAGCGGAGAAATTGCTTTGAAAACTTTCACATAAAAAGAAAATGAAAATGAGAACTTTTTTAAGACTTTAAGATAATATACCCAATTTCGTTGCTATGTTTAGGTGTGTAATTAGGATAGGATAGGATTTACATATTTATCCCGGGAGAGAGGAAAGCCGATAAGACGACTTAATCATATGGCGAACCACGGTCTCTCGCCCGGTTACCAGTCCAGGTCAGGTATGGGATTAGTTAGCGAGATATTTGTTTTCGAAGCATGGACTTGATGGTGAAGGAAGCCGTAACCGACCAGCGGTTTAGTGAACCACCGTACGGCGGCGAGAAGTCCAGCAATCCTCTCGCACATGAGCATCCCCGCATGGGATTCAAACCTGCGATCCCACGAAGGGTAATCAGAGATGCGGTGGCGAGCGTATTCTTAGCGCTTAGCACGATGCGCCACACCGCCGAGCCGTTAATTGTAAATTAGGCTATAAGTTATTTCATTGTGTCAGAAAAGTTTTTATAAATTTTGCTCGGAACTATTTTGTCATGATGCTGTTCCCAAACAAAGTCGCAGATCTACATGATGACATCACTGAAAAGTCATAAACGGAAGGGATTTATATTATACTCCTCAGTGTCGTGGATACCTAATCGCTTGCGCCATCTTGCGATTCAATTTATTTCGACCACACTTACCACTTTACGACATACAGCTGCGGGTTGCCGTTTTGCGGCTTGGGCAAGGCTAAAAAGCACATACAGATATACGACTCGGGTAAGGCTGGTTTTCCTATTACAGTGTTAAATTATATTAGTACAGTGGGATTCAGGTACCTATGAAGAGAATAGCAGCAGCTTCAATTATAACTTCACTGACTTTCATATTGCACTGTCTGAGTGTGCATTCTGATTCTGACACTGACATGCTGACATGTCACATACAGACATAATGCAATAACTGAATGTTAGATTCGCATGGAACCGGAAGCAGCTGAACTCAGTTATAATGTCAATGACAACACAATGACAAACTAATGGAATACCAACAAGGGGAGTACTGGCTTATGAATCATGCGAAAATGAAAAGAACATTAAGGAAACATAACAGAATCCTAAGATTTTGAATCAGGAATATCTGAATATGGAGAAATGTATGGAATGCAAATAGTCTACTGCAAATGCTTTAAAATAAAATTTTACTTAAATAGTAAATGAGAATTCAAACCCTTTTCAATTTTCTTTTACCATCTTAGATTTAATTTAACTAACGTACGTTACCCTATTATCGCCACTTTTTATTACAATCCATCCGAAGTCTATCTACTTCTGGTTATAATTTCTCTATATTGTCTCTGAACATTAGCTACCGATCGGAGGAAAAAATGCCAACAGCAGCGAGTCGCGAAATGGATTTGCTATAGCGACACCTCACGAATATAGCGGAAATGTGGGTATGGCGATAATAGGAACTACGATTATCCTATTATCGCCACTCATGTCAAACTTTTTTTTCAATAGCTTTTCTCTTTAAATACATAATCATTTGCTATGAAATTTTCAATGATTGAAGAGTGTTGCTGCTGCTAGAAGGTTATTACTTTTATTTATTTCAAACATTCATGTAGGCCCTACGAGATTTGTTTTTCACTTCAAAATTTTATATGATGACATCATCAAAATTAAAAAATGCGCATCGTAGCATGGTGGTTCTGCGATCACATTTAGGCGATCTGGCGGTCAGCGAAATCGGGAGTTTTTTTAATAAATGAGATAACTGTTACTGTGAAAGATTTGATAACACTTCTTTTTAGTATTTATCCTCACGTTATTGAGCATTGCTGTTTTGTTTTTTCTCGATTTTTCCGGTTCTCCCTTTTGGCGAGCCAAATTTTTTTTATCCTATTATCGCCACCCTGCGGATACAATAATCAACAACAGCACGATATTTACAAACACTTCCCATTTCAAACTTGATTCAACGTCGATCTAACACTGACTGACAAAAACTAAAATAAATAAACACTGTCGCGCTATTTTGGGCTGCTAATTAGTAATTACCGCCCTCCCAAAAAGTTGGCCGAGCGTGATATCAGCTGATTTTTACATTTTACAAAAATTTATGTTTTTATTGAAATGTCTTTACGCCACCGGGTGACAGAATATGTTTAATATTTATCACTTATGACGTCGCAATCCGAAAACAACTCATATTCAGCGCTATCTGAAAGTGCGACTGCAGCAGGGCGATTCTGAAGGCGTGTGGTGAAAATTGGCGAATGGCGATAATAGGGTAACGTACATTATGTATGTATCTCAAACTACTCTATCACCTTTTTAGTAATGCCCAATCAGCGTAACCTTTTGTGGCTATCTTTATTCTCTTATCACATTGTATTCCACACATTATCTGTGAATCAGATTGAATTATAAGATTGAGTGTTTTAAAAGTACAACAACCCGAAAGTGCAAAACATTCCAGCATTTGCATATTTTTTGTTTGTTCTGGCCCAAGCCTTGTTTAACTAGGTTTGTGATTTTGTAATTTTTTGTGTATGATGGTGATATTTCTCATGTTTCGAAAGTTTTACGGTACTTGCACTCGAGAATTTTATGTGTTCAATTTATGTGTATTATGGAGTTTTCAAAATATTTTATATATCTACATACATTGTCACTGAAGTGATTGAAGAAATTTTGAAATCGATATTGTTGTGAAAAAGTTGTTAGCTATGATGATCATTTTACTAACTACTATCTTTCCTCTAAATTCAGTAATATTTTATATAGTTCCAAATTGCTATTAAATAGAAAAATGGGGAATGACTTATCTTTACCGATGGAAATGTGCTCTCATTTTGACCCGGAAGAAATTGCCAGATTGGGGAAGCGATTTCGAAAACTTGATCTTGACAACTCTGGTTCTCTGAGTGTTGAAGAATTTATGTCTCTACCAGAACTGCAACAAAATCCTCTTGTGCAACGAGTAATTGATATTTTTGACCAGGATGGAAATGGAGAAGTGGATTTCCGAGAATTTATCGAAGGAGTTTCTCAATTCAGTGTGAAAGGTGACAAACAGTCCAAGCTGAAGTTTGCATTTAGGATTTATGACATGGATCATGATGGCTTTATCTCCAATGGCGAACTTTTCCAAGTGTTGAAAATGATGGTTGGAAGCAATCTCAAAGACTCACAGCTACAACAGATTGTTGATAAGACAATCATTTATGCAGACCTTGATGGCGATGGTAAAATTTCATTTTCTGAGTTTTGCGCCATGGTCGATACTCTTGATGTTCATAAGAAAATGGTGGTAGATGTATGATTATATATATGTATATATTTCGCATGTTTAAATTATATCTGAACAAAAGTATAGATGGGTATTTAAAATGAAGCAGGTATTATATTATTGTTTGCACCAACAACTGTATGTGGAAAATACATATTACACATTTTATGGGCTGTTGCTTTTGCAATCATGCATTGCAAATAGATTGCCGATATATTATCAATTTCTTACTGTTGTGATATGTAAGTATTTCAATTTACTTGCTGTACTGAATGTTATATTTGGTTGACATATTGGTAATGCAGATGCCCCTACTATTAAATTTTCCTGAATATATGTTTTAGGTTTATGTAGCATAGATATGTTTGATATCAAGACTTGTGAGTTTGTTTGTGAAATGTATTCTTCTGCCATGTATGTTCAGTGTTTTGTCTTATATTATAAAGAGATTATTTGTGAATTGCCATTATTTCTATAATACTTGATCATAATAAGGTTTCATTCAGATCTATTTTCATTTGAATTGGTCAAAGTCATTGACAGAAAAAATTCTACAAATGAATGTCATTTAAAGCTTATTAGCCCAATACGTTTTAATGGACTACAGAATTACGAGTTTAGAGATTCCGATAGTCTGCCTAATAGAACCTTGACAAAAGGTGTCTTCCATTTATTCTTCATTTCATGTGCCTTATATTTTGAATGTTTTTTATCAGACCTAGTGTATAATCTTATTAGATTATAAAAAAATACCTAAAACATGTTGCGTTTCTATATGTGATGCTGTCTCAATATTTGCACTGTATGTCTTCTGATTTTCAAAGTGATGTCTGTAATCTTGTTTATATGTATTTGTAGGTTTTATATATTATATTTGTTGTTATTATTGCAAACACTAAATGTATTTATCTGTGATGTTTAATTTTTTCAGGTTTATAGGGAAAATAATATATGTAATATGGAGTTGTCTGAATTGCAGCAACTAAGTTATTTGATTGAGAGTTTAACAACAAGTTCTAAATCTGAGCTTGACAAAGTCAATTTGAAGAAACTGAA
This sequence comes from Styela clava, assembly GCF_964204865.1. Taxonomy (NCBI): domain Eukaryota; kingdom Metazoa; phylum Chordata; class Ascidiacea; order Stolidobranchia; family Styelidae; genus Styela; species Styela clava. The sequence continues at coordinate 3,780,117 of NC_135252.1, forward strand.
GTCAATGTGTAAAAAATCAAATGAATACGTTGAACATGCATTTCGATTATTGTTCACTCAATTGGAAATTGATCATTCAGAAGTACGCTTGAATGCAGTATTAATAGTTGATGAATTGTTTCAACGATCTCATGCATTTCGAGAGCTCTTATTAGACAATTTAACCAATTTTCTCGAATTGACTGCTGGAATTAATTTTGATATGCCCTTACCAGAACCAACTGGTGCTGCCAAAGAACTCATGAAAAAATCTGTAAAATGTGTACACGCTTGGCACCAAAAATATGGTCCTGCCTACAAGAAATTGGTTCTTGGATATAATTTTTTAAAGAGCTCAAAAAAGATACAGCTGGTCAATGCTGATGAGGTTCAAACTCAAATACAGAGGAATGCTTTGGAGGAGAGAAAGAGAAAAAAGGATGAACATAATAAGAAAAGACTTGAAAAACTGACCACTGACATCGAAAATAACATAATGGATATTAAAAGCTGTCTTGCTGAAATGGAAGCTTGTTTTACTCTGTTGGTTCCCAAATTTGATGATGATGATGAGACTAATGAACCAGGGGAACAGAGTCAAACTGACGAAAGTCGCCAAACTGGATTCTTGTCCCATAGTTACAACATTGAATTAGATCTTTCCAAGGATATATTCGAATTTATGAGAGTGAATCGTACTGAAGACAATGCAGTTATACTGGAAAATTTAAGAGACCGAGAAAAGATAATGAAAAATGTTCATTTGCCTAAGGTTAGGAAATGGCTGGCTCATCTGGGTATGTGTGGTGCTCCAAGTGAGCTGTTGAAACAAATAATTGATTTGAAGACGGCCATCACAAAATGTATTGAAAAGAATAAAGATATGATAGTATCAGCTGATCAACCTTCCACTAGTGGAGTTTCGTCAAACAATATCTTACATGAAGAGTCTGAAGACTCTAGTGACGATGATTTTGAAGAAGTTTTAGAAAAACCAAAGCTATTTAACAGCCATGCATCCCAGAATATAAATACTGATGTTAATAAAAAAATAACAGCAATTGATACAAGCAAAAAAGAATCTTTTAAATTATCGTCCAATGATATAAATGTTTGGAAACCAATTAGAAGTGATGACAACTTAAATGACCCCACTTCCTATTCTAGAGCTCTTGCGGTTCAAAAAGAGCAGTTGGAATCTCTGAAAAGGGATAATACCACTTCTGATAGTTTTTCTCCACCTAAGATTGCGAAGATTCATCCAAAATCATTAAAATTAAAACAGTCAACTAGCAAATTAGGCAACAGACAAACAAAGGCTGAAATTCCTGCCCCCATTGTTTCATTTGGGCCTGATCTCCTGGAATGGGATGAATCTAAAAAACAAGAGTTGAAGGAAACTTTAAGTATGGGAGCTGCAAAAGCCTTAGATATAGGGCACAGGTTGGTATCAGTTGGTGATAAATATTTTTTATACCTGTTCTGTATTTTTTTGATGAGCATTTTAGTTTGGTCAATTGAATTAAACTTCATATTTTTTCATTACTCGCTCAACGTTATTTTTTTGTACTCATAGTTGTCAAATAATCCACTCAGAATACTGCCCAGAATATATTGATGGTTATTTTTTATGCATAATGATTTACCATTGAATTTACTATAAATTTTGTTTCCCTAATAAGGATTCATAAGCTATTAGCCCACTGATGTTCTGTATGACTGAATGTTGACCTTTTTAGTGCTGATTTATTATTCCATTCAGGCATTCATACTAAATGTTGGAAATATTCTGCTGCAGAAAAGTATTTTATTGTTATTAAGCATCAATATTTTTACTGCAGATGAGCATGCAAAACCTAAATAGGACACTGAGCATCTGCTCGCATCCGTATTTTAAAAAGTTTAATGAAGCTATCACATTTGCTTAGTTGAATGAATCAAATGAAGCGAAAGAGATGCTTGTGATCTGAAGATGCTGTATTAACTGTATCAATATTTAAAAAGTATATATTAGAGTATTTTTTATTTTTTTTAATCTTGTTTTGGCAGGTTTTGGTCTGCAGACACAGCTTCAAGAGGGGATGCAGTTTCGGAAGCCGCTCTGACAGCATTAACAACAAGGAGTATAGCATTTACTGGAGAATTTGAACCTGTAAAGTGGAGTTGCCGGGCTCCATTGCCTAGTGGTAGACTATGTCCCCGTAAAGATCGGCACAAGTGCCCTTTTCATGGAAAAATCATTCCGAGAGATCCCAATGGTAATCCTACTGATCCTGAAGATATTAAGAAGATAAAGAAGGACAGTAACGAAACTGACACCACTGAGCAATGGCAAGATCCAGCTCTTTTAAGGGAACTAAAAGCGATAACAGGAATTGATTTGAAGATGCCAGATAAAAAAGGCACGAAAAGGAAGAAAAAGGGCAAGAAGGAGAAATATGAAAACTTGACAAATGTTAAAGATATAAAGGACACTAGCCGACATCGATTGGAGAAAAAAGTTTTAGATCCAAAGAGTATTAAAAGAGTCTCTGAGACATTGGAAAGAATTGAAACAAAAAGGAACATGCAAAAATTTGGAAATAATTTCAATTATGCATTAAACTAAAAGCTCATTAATTTTCCTTTTTTTCATTAGGGACTGTTCAACCACTATACTCACTAGATCAACTGAACTAGAAATATTTTCAATTAAATAACAGCTAATTAGATAACGAATTAAAAGTTCATGATTAAATACTGATTTATAGTCTTATGATTTTGATTGTATAACTTTTATCCTTAGGAAGCATGGAACCTACTATCCATATTATGAGACACTGGCTCTATGGATAAAACATACAACAATTGATGTCATTTCAAATACAAAATAATGAAATTTTAACAGAAGTAAACTTGAGTTTTTATAGATGGTAAATGGGTCTAGGATTGCTTCATATGTATAAATATGGAGTACATAGTGTTTTTATGATTAATTACTGAAATGTTTACACTTGGAAATGCACAAAAATTAATGGAGATGTGGATTGCTGAGAATGGATAATTTGTTATGACTGTATTGTATTGATATCTATATTATGGAAGTCTTACTATGTATGCCTGGTAAGTTTGATCAATGACATATGGATTCATTTATTCAATGACTAGTTTGCATGATAAGAATAATGATTTATTACCTTGTTGGTGATATCTTACAGGTATTCATAATGATTTGATGAAATTTGTATTCTGCCAAGATGTCATTGATTCTAATGGTACAATACTTTGGTAATTTGTTGATCAGTAATTCAATACATAAACAACTTTTATTGGGTATGTGACAATTACTGTTTAATCTTGTTAATTGAGCTATCAATCAATATTCTAGTGCCAAAGTAAGCAAACATAACCGTAAATGTCAACTGGAATTTGAATCTCTTTTGTAACACTGATGGTTTTCTTTCTTTAAATCCCATAGTTTTCTTATTTTATTATGTGATTAGAATAGGGATGTATGAACTGATGTTGGTAGCACCGGACATGTTATTAAATTCAAAATTTTTCACCTCAACATTTTTACTTAGTTTTGCAATATTAATTATTATTTAATTGTAGAATAAATCAATCTCAATAAAACTTATATTATAATTTCTTGCTTTTTTGTTTGTTTTGTTCTGTTTGCATTATAAATACATTTTTACAGTATTGTAACTTTAACCTACAGTCTACAGCTGTAGGAATTTTGATGATAGATGAAAATTAGGATTGGGAAGGCAATAATTACGGTATCACGTGCATCATGTTATTAATTTATAATACTTTTTTTTACGTAATGGACCAATTGGCTAGTTCCAATATATTTGATGAAAAGTTCAATACAACATATTTTAGTTGTGAAATCTTTTTATTTCATGTAATGAGTTTTATATTACTCATACTTTTTTGGAATTTATATTTTGTTGTCCTTGAGCACATGACGATACCTATTTTTTCTTTTTTAAAGTTTGAATTGTATTTTTCTGAATACAAATAATTTTGCAATTTTTGTTAGTATGATATCTGTTTAACCAAGTCCTTGAAATACCTCTGATATCAGAATAATTTTATATCTATTAATTTTTATATTACAGTGTTCAGTTGCAATCCTCACTCTTAATAATTTTACTGATAAAACCATAGATGAACAATGAGCAATATTAAAATTATCATTAAACACTATGGTTTCCAGGTTCTATTTCTGGATATTTTTTTCATTCCTTGTCATTATCCCATATGATTCGACCTTGTAGAGTAGGCAATTAGCATTTTAGTGACAATGGAATTTATAGCGTCTACTCCATTGTTTTGAAAAATCAATTTATTGTTATTGTAACAGTGAAGTGCTATTGTATGAGTTGTCAAGGAGCAAATACCAGTTGTATAGTAGTTGTTGACAAAATAAACTGTTATGATTTCAGTCAGGAAGACTAAATATGTTTGTGTTAGTTCATGTTGTTTTATATGTAGCAACAATATATCAGGTTTAGATATTCTATTCTAAAAAAACAAGGAAGCTATTATAGCAGATTATTAGTGATTCGCTTTTAAAACAGAATAAAGGTATAATCATTTCTGATAACTATTCAGGATATTATGTAATCATGCTCTAAGCCTGCTTTCCGTGAATTCTAATATACACACCAGGCATGTATATGTTACCAGTACTAATCTCACTATGCAAATAATATCATTAACATGTTGGTAACATTGAATCTTCATTTTTTTTTGGATAATTTTAGGTAGGGATACCCAGAAAGAATCAAATATTCGAATACATTCAAAATTCATCATATTCATTATTGTAACTTTTTTAGAATTAAATGCATTGAGAATTTTATTAAAAAATTGGGATTTTGAGGTGTCAGACGAAAAGCCTAAAACGCATGATGTATCCAAATTGTTAACGAACAACACACAATGAATGACCTTGATATGTGTGCCGTATCAGATATGATCAATGATCAAAATGAAGCGTTATAGCGGCTCATGTATTTATCCATATGAGCTTGCTCACATTCAATCCCTTATCGATTGCAATGAATCTTTGACGTTATTTCTTACGTGTATATTTGAATTTTTTCATACACTTTTGTGTTGTGTTTGCATTGATTCTTACATGATAAAAATAAAATAAATTATCTATATATGGTAATATTTTCTCATAATATATTCAGAATAGTAAAATATTCGATTTTGGTCATCCCTGATTTATTGCCAGAATATTACAAAATATTACAGAAATGTTTTTTACATCTGTGCAACATGGATCTTGGACTAAAGTGTTTAAAAATATTCATGAATAACACAAATATGTATTTACTTTGTAGTAGATCATTATATTCAGCTCACTGGATTGTTCCAACTTCTAGAGGTACCACTATCGGTCACTGACCATGCAAAATTTGCAATGTCTTTATATACTTTGGGTAACAGCCAGTGAGATATTTTGAGCTGTTTTCTATTGGAGCTTCTGTTTGAAAAACCTACCAATGTTCATTATGCTATTTATGTAGGGTTGTTGGTAGTTATGGGTCCAAGATAGGATATCACAAAAGAATTTTTGCTTGGCATATTTGCATTTGATAATTTGTCAGCAATTTCTTTTTACTTATCTTCTATCATTATTATTTTTAGATCTTGCAATACGTAATATATTTTTAAATTTTCTATCAAAATCAATATGGGATTCAGTTACCGAGTCATGCTAATTTAAGTTTGTGAACAACTAGATAAGGTGAGCTATATTTTTTTTAAATTTGTTTTGTAATTTTTCAGTCAATGCCAATTTCAGTTTTTCTTCACATCAAACTTTAATATCACCTATAACATAGGTTCTCAAAGTGCTCCGTACGGAGCCCCAGGGCTCCGCGAGATAAACCCAGGGGCTCCGCGAGCTATTCTATTACTTTTTAAAATACCGACTTGGCTAATTTAAAACTATTCCTAGAAGCAGTAACAGCTTTAATAAAATTTGACAACAATATAGCCTAGAAATATGGCGAAGTGGCGGAATTAAAAAATGACATTATTTATAAGCAGGAGCGCAGCCAGGATTCTTAAGAGGGAGGAGGTTAAAAATTGGAATCGGAAATTTACGCGTAACATTCTTGGCGATTCAAAAAAAACGGATAACGAGATTTCTGTTGCGTAAAATATTCAATTCATGTCCGATGCGAGCATTTGAAGTATCTTATCGTAATAATTTAATTGTGCTCATCGTTATTCACGTTCGATTCGAGATTACTGTTAGTGTTAGGATTACTAAAATGAAAAAATACTATTCTAAAATAACATAAACTGCCAACTACAAATAAATTGGAGTCGTATTTTTGCGATCTTGGGATTTGTTAAACTTGATTTTTTCTTTCGCACTCGATATTATTTTTAAGCAAGATATCGCCGTTTGAAAAATCACAAGGTCTTGGAAAAATACGAACGATTGAAATTTATTTTAGCGCATGCGGCTCCGTCGGTAGTTTCAGAATGGAAAAATGGTACATCGCGCGCATAATTAATTGACTGTGTTTCAATTTCGCAGTTACTACGATGCATAACCGAAGAAAACCTAACATAACACCAAATTTTGTGATTTACAATGTCTATAAGAGCGTTTTTTTCTCACGTGAGTCTGCTGAAACAAAACTTATAGTGCTATCTTCCATTTTGAGTTTGGTTCTAATATTTTAGAATGCCGCTTTTTAATCAAGAAATTTGAATTGCCGATTTACCTCTTTATTAACTATTATTTTTAGCATTTGGTCGGCGATGATTATAATATGGTTACATGTTTTTCACATTGAACTCATAATTCCCCACGAGAACGAAAAAGCAATTATCGTCGTCATTGTGGAACAATACATGTATATGACGAAGGAAATTTTGATTCAGGGAGAATAAACACCTGCGTAAAGATGTTTGAGATTTAAGTCTTTTAAGTCTTCCAAAAATGTCAAGAGGGGAAAAGATTCAACCCCTAATTTATTAATATGTTTGTCATGTGCCAAATTTACAGCTTCAGTATATACAACTTATCTTTGAAATTTAGATTTATTTATGACTTGTATTAACCTTATTAAAAGGGTTTAGTATATAAATTGAGTAAAGTACGTTTAACTTAATCAGGAATATTAATCGGAAAGTATCAATTTTAACATTATTCTGGGGCTCCGTGAATAATAGTCAACCTTTTTAAGGGCTCCGCAACACAAAAAGTTTGAGAACCCCTGACCTATAATATTGATGCTTGAATCCAAAGGAATTGGACAAGAAATGATTGAGTTTTATCAGTTCATTATCCTCATTTTTCTCAGCTATCTTAATTAAAATTTCAGATTTTTTCGTAAATCTGGAGGTGTGAGTTAATGCATGGTTATTCATAATAAAAATTGGAGTACTGTCGTGTTTTCCCACTTTCAGATTTTTGACAGGTGACCAAATTTTACTGCAGTTCTAATAAATATAACATGCTAATTTCTTGTATTAAACACATATATAGTATGAAATTTTCATTGCGTCATGTTTACCGGTATATTTATTATTTTTGTTTTCAAGATAAACATGGAGGAAAGCAGTCATATTCCACAACCAAGGCACTCAACTCCGGTAAAAAAAAGTTATGGAAATTCTGGTTACCACAGTGAGGTTGGTTCGAGTTTAAATGTAAATTATTTTCTGTATTTACTTTTGCTTTTAATGGATACTGACTGGACTGTATTATAGTAGGAATTGCATTGTTTACAAATTTAAAATTATTTTGAGAGATTTAATTTTATAGCATTTATGATAGTTATTCTTAGCATCAGTAATAGTTCTTAATCATTTCAAACCTTCAAGTGGCATAATAAAATTTTTTTAATAACATTAGCTAATATGGTAAATGTAGTTACAAAAGCATAAATGTACAATTTTTGTAGTTTTCAGCTAATTTCAGGTTATCGATTATCGATGGTTTGCACAAGAATATCCTAAACTTTGTCGCGAATTTCAAATACGCTTGGTGTACATTCAGTATTTTCTATATAAATATATTTTAATTTAAATACTACTGTTTTATAATATTCTCCAAACTACAAAACCTGAAAAATTTAAAAACCAATCCTTGGGTTTTTTGACTGGATTATCCAAATATTTATAATGGTTAGTTTTGATTTTGATTATCTTTGGCTTGTAACATTCTGAATGTAATACAAATACAGCCATTATTTTTAATACAGTTCAGTTAAAAGAGAATAAACAAACAATACTATATTCTTCAGAACAGTCCTGCACCTCATAACAGTGCAAGTACCAGTGGAATGATGAGCATGACAGACCTTGAATCGACCACTGTAGAGAAACAAAGGAAAGAACTTCAACTTTTGATCGGGGAATTGAAAGACAGAGATCGTGAATTGAATGAAATGGTTGCAGCTCATCAACAACAGTTATCAGCATGGGAAAGGGACAGACAACGTGCTCTGTTATTAGAAAGGAAAAATGATAAATATGAAGGTTAGTAATTTTTGTGTTTATTTATCATTATGGTATAGATTTACTGAATAAGCAGTAAGATGTCTCAAACCAAAACTTGAAACCAAACTAATTTTAATTGGTTATGGCTACTCTTTACCATCCATTCAGAGAAAATTGGTTGAAAAATGGAAATGCAAATTCTTGAAGAATTTGAAAATATAAAGATAGAGAAATGAGGTTTTGCAAATTTATAGCTTCACACTTTTAAAAAGTTATGATTAAAGAATATGGTTCTTCTGACTGATGAATGCTGATTGATAATGCTTTAATTCAGCGATTCCCAACCTTTTTCACCACAGTTTTCTCCCTTTCCTATTTTGAATCTTTTTATTCCTCCCTTACTGTGCATAAAATCTTTGTTCTTGTTATTTGTCAATATTTTATAAGGGATTCGTACCTGCTTTTACACGCAACTCGTGCTTGTGGTATTTGCACATAGTTTCTGATGTGACAATGAATTAAATAATACTGAATACCTAAACAATATCAGTAAAATTACACTGAATGAAAAGTAATATTTCTTCTGTTTTTACCCCCAAACATCAATTTTCCTCCCTAGCGCTGCTTTAATTCCTTAATATACATGGTGGGGCAAATATACGGTTGCAGCTAATACTAACAAATAATAGAGTAACTTTTAAACCTAGGGTACTTTTGGCCCATTCTAGACTTGATAGTTTTTTAAAAAAATTATGTCTTAAAAACACAGGTGAATTGAAGAAAAGACAAGAGCAAGTACGACTTCTTATTCAAAGATTAAAAGTTTCTGAATCAAAGCACAAAAGCAAAGACAGTGCTTTAGAATCAACACAATCTCGGATCAAACTACTGGAAAGAAGCATGTCAAGCACTAGTTATGAAGTAGACAATTTAAAGGTAGTTTGTCAGTTAAGATATTAGGTAAGATATTATGCAACAGAACTATCAGATATCTTTTCTTTAGGAGCAAAACGTTACACTTAATACATCTCTTACTGACATGTCAACAAAAGTCAACACTATGGAGACGAGGGAACAAGAACTCATGACGCTGCTCAGACTCAAAGTATGTAGAAGTAGGTGTGGGCGTAGGAGTTTAGCCATACTGTGTTGCGTAATTTTCATAATATTTTACTGATATTATTCTTTGCCTAAACATATGTATGTTATTCAGTAATTATGGTAGTATGGTGTTAATTTGAAATGACCTTTGACAATAAGTATAATCAAATTTAAACAACAAATGAGCAGACAAAATTGAAAATCAATTACTCGTAATCATTAACATTTCAAAATATGCTATGCTGTATGGGTATTATCTGTTGCTGCACTTATTCATTGGAAAGTTAATCGAAGAAAAAAAGACTAGAATTCAGCGTTTTGAGATACATATATCTTTAACCAGTTATAATTTGTTGATGTTATTGCTTAATTTTTAAAGGAAAAAGAACTTCTCGATATTTCTGGTCATGTTTCAACATTAAGTTCAAAGCTTCGATGTCTTGATGCTGAATTACAAGACAGTAAACGATGCGAAAATCGATCCCGAACAGAGGTGTTGGACGAGCGAACAAGGTACAAGCAAACAAGAAATGAACTAGACAGTATGAAAGGTAAACTAGTACTAGAATGAGATTTGAGCTTGTAAATGTATCGTTCATATAAAATAGTGACAAGACAGTGAAAATGCATTGATTGTTAGTGTTGATTAGATTGGCTGTTTATGAATCTATGAATTGAAATGGGAATGGTTCTATTGATAGTTTTAGAGACTTAGCAAACATATTTAACTTCAGTGGCAGCATCACCTGGTTTCCAAGTGCCCCAGCTATGTCTGTAAAAAGAATAGGCCCACATATATAGGTTTAGCATTTGGTGGTATTGTACTTTCATCAAATGTCAGTGGCATTTACCTTGTTACAAATGTTTTTCCTGCAATGTTGTATGGCATGAGTGGGCACAATTTTTTAGTATAAGAGCCGCATGCTGCAAGTCAGAACTTTAAAAGAGCCGCAGAATATGTGAATTTATTAATATTATCAAAATACCATGAACAGAAAAGAAATTCACACAAGAGTCTAATAACAATAAATAGATAAACAAGGAAGCTATACTCAAATATACGCACAATTTGAGCTCATTTAATTTGTGTTACCTTATAGCTGATTTACGAGGGTAGTCTCGTAAGAAGTTTTCATGATTCGTTTCATGGTGCCGTTTAACATTGCTGACTTTATTCTGACTTAGTAGCTTATGACAGATTAAGCACAAAGGTTTTTTCTCCTGACTGGTAAATTCGTACGTTCTTTCCATTCTGACTTGACAACTCTGTTTTCATCTTCGTACTTTCGTTTTTTAATTGAGGACATATCGCACAGTAACTTAGACTAACTAACCGCAATCAAGTTGCAATACCGCCGACGCATCAATGAACATTGACCATTGTGACAAAGATTTGCTGACTTGACTGACTTAAATTCAAAATTCAACGCCACATCGATTTTCATGCTAAAACATAATTTGTCCTAATCATTGACGAAAATTTCCTTACGACTCTTATTAAATTAAAAGAGTTTACATTAAAGTTTTTTTTATAGCTAAAATTTGGATAATAATTGATGTTAGCGAGAAGAGCCGCGGTGTGCCCATCATGGATTCCCTGACACTGAAGTTCTCAGTATATTTTTAGTGAATTGTACTAATTTTTGTTTATCTTTGTTTTTAGCTGAAATGATCGAAAAAACAAATGAAATTATGTCTTATAGAAAAGAAGTCGCACACTTAAGAGATGAAATTCATCGATTACAAAAAGAAATTTATTTGAAAGGTAAATCGAATAAAATGTAAAACAGGAATAGCAGTTTAGTATCGAAGCATTTATACACAAAAACCTCTAATAAAAATATATTTGGCGAGTAATGGTTTGGCAATTAACCAATTTTTCGTCATAGACATTTGATTGTATGATTAGGATGGCACCCATCTCATACACACATATTGAAAATTCATTGCAAATCAGTTTCATTAAGATGATCATATATATATATTTATTATTTGAATAGATGATGAGTTACGGAGGAAAGATGATCTAATTGAACTACAGAAGTCCAAACAAGATAGAGCCGATAAAGAACTTGCTGCTTTAAGAATGGTGAATAATAACAACCTATTGCTCTAAATTGCTCTTTTTATCATATAGGGAAGTTTTCCACTTTTGTAGTTTCATACAAAATGTTATGGAATCGCAAGTTGACTCTTAAATATAGCATACATTAATATTACTATCAAAATATTGTAATCTGTATTATGCTTTACTGTACGTTTCAGGTTTATGAAAATCAGCAAAAAGAGTTAACCGCATTACATATAAGTCTCTCTGATTCTCATGAAATGTTGGAAAAGCAAGAAGAAAGATTAAACCAAATTAGGTATGCTGTTATATTGGTACTCCCGAAGTATGTGAACCAAGATGGCGGACACTGAAACGTAGTAGGTGTACCAGGTTAGGATTAGGCCATAATTTCAGGTACAAATACTACGGGAGTCACTTGGCTAGTCCCCGAACTTGTAATAGAAGTAAAATAAGGAAAATTGGAATAAACTTATGGCCTAACCCTAACCTGGTACACATACTACGTTCCGGTGTCCGCCATCTTGGTTCGCATACTTCGGGAGTACCGTTATATTTGCTATTAAGCGGAGTTTGAGACGACACCATCTATATTAAAGTATTTTGAATAAGAAAACAAACAGGGAAGGAAGCGAAATTGAGAGAAAATTAAATTATATTTATTTTAAGGCTTCTATCAGTATCATTTTATATTACTACTATAATTTCAGTGACATAAAATTGCAGAAGAAGAGTGTCAGTTTCTTAGATACAGCATTATACACTTCATCTACTACAACAGAAAGTGACAGCGTGATTGATGAAATTCATGATTCAGAAAATTTAGATCAACTTGAGTTAGAAAAAGGGAATGGTGAGGAGATAAAAGAGCGGAGGGTTATAATACTCGGTAGAGAAAAGCACAAAGATGGTAAAGTTGGCTCTGCTGTATCTAACGATAATGTTTCTGATCAGAAAAGTCATTCGAAGACTGTCAAATCTGCGGCATTAAAATCTTTGTATCCTACCAGCATGGTCAGTTCTACAAAGAAAATTCAAACGAAAATGCATGTTTTCAGTGAAGGAGAGGATATTTACAAGGGGTGAATAATTGTTGATATAAATATCTGATTTGCCTAATTTCAAATGCCTTTTCAATCATTATTTATTATGTTATTTTTGTTTTGTGTAAAGATGTGTGAATATATCTTTAATTTTTAGTCAAAATGGGCTTGATCTCAGTGATTTTGAAGATTGCTGCAGTGATGCTACAAATGATCTCTTAGAAGAAGCCAGACGATCGGCAACTTCAAATGTAATTATACCTGAAATTGATGATACTGAACCTAAACAACGAACGGTAAGCTTCAAGATGTAATATATGCATGCATCACAGTAAGGCTATACAACCAAGATTTATAGAAGCAGTCTTAGGGTGTAAAAAGGTGCTTAGATTTAGAAAGAATGGAATCTTTTTGCTTATGTTTAACCTACCAGCTATTCTACACTTTGGTGAATAATCACTTGGTGATTAGACATGCGCTCACTTCTTTACATTGTGGTATGTACTGGCATATAGGAATGTGGCCGATAAAAAAAAACAAATCACAAATACAATTTCAAGAGGTTCTCTTTAAAGGCGAGGCGAATATCGGTGGATGGTGGCAAACTTCAATACCTTTTGTCTCAAAAAAATATAACCTACGCGAAATCCATGAATGACATGTTTTCCTTATTATGCCATTCTAGAAATCACTCTCATTTATTACAAAGTACTTTTACTTCGGCTACATCTGTTGACATTCATATGTTTGTATATATTTCAGTATTCTCATTCTTCACCAACAAGCAAACTACAAAAATTACTTGCAGAATCCAGAGAGATGGTTCATAATTTAGAACGTACTGCTCTAACGCCAGTCCCACGTCCAAATTCTGCAAGAGCTACCTCCAGTCATACTTCTTATTGAAGAGACGTTCACAGTTTTAGCACATTTTTTTAGAAATCTATCATTAAATGGAAGCCATTTTGAGTTCTTTCTTGCCAAATTTTAACAATGCTGCATTTTTCAGGCATTATTAAGCATCTTGATTTGAAAATGAAATTATTTGATTTTAATGCTGTGTACAATTTGTTTACAATCTTTATGTTCCAACGTTTTTACTTTTCTAATGCATTTGTATGTGATTTTTAACAATTTTTTAAGTAATTTTACAGTAAATAGATTATATTTAATGAGTGGTAAAGGAATGCAAAGATTGATTATTTTGCAATTTTCTGTACAAAATAGAGTGATTTTTGCTGTTTTGAAAAGGCAATTTCCAGAAGTATACTGATTTATGCCATGATTTTGTGTAATTTGGGGAACATTGTACCCATATACTTACCGTACTTCCCAAACTCACCCAAGGTTTTTGTTTAAAACATTTTTTATGATTTCAAGTTAGACTTGTCGTTTCACTTCATTGTATAAGTGCCATCTACCTTACATCTTCACTTCGCACTTCCTGTTATTATTAAACTGATAACATTTAAATAAGAAATGGATAATAAAATATCTAATGTAAGCTCTGCAAAATTGTATTTAAATCCATGTTTTTGTATTGGGGTTACTTGTTTCATATACTACGAATTTCTGCTCGCTATGTCTATTTTTTTTACTGGTTTGGCGGCATTGCAACGACTGTGAATCGCGAATATATAATAAAGATTCAAAGATATGCTTTGTTTCGGTAAATTTGTTGGAAAAATTAATGGTTGGCTCCGTTATTTTAGAAATTGCCTTGACGTTCCAATAAGGTTGTGGTTCAATTTTATACGAATTAAATCACCGCATTGAGAGGACGTACTGATGTGCCACATTGGGTGTATTTATGTGTAACACAAGTTAAGCACATACGTATATGGGTGAATGTATATCAATGACATGATATTGCGGTGTCTCCAAAATGTCTTGTACCACGCGTCTTACGTGTCAAGTGGACACGACATTATGGAGACACCGCATGATATTGCGACAACCTAGCGCAGGATCGTCCAACCTTTTTGACTGGAGGGCCACATTTAGTTTACTAATAATTGCGCGGGCCACTTAACATGGTAGTTATGTTCTAGTTTTGCTACACTGACTACAGGTTAATGGAAGAACAAACAATATCTTCACAACGAACTTTCACCATTATTATGACAATAAAACTGTTGTTTCCCAGCTATTGATGGGGCGCCATCAGTGGTTATTCCCGAAAGTTTCGCCAAGACGCTTGATCATTTTCATCACAGTTTCCAACAATTCAATGCCTCTAGTCGTACCCTTAATAGGGACATTAGCTGCGAGCTCTTCGATAATCGGTACCGTAATAACTCGCCGCAAGAAGATCTACAACTGAACAGTAAACTTCATGTCAGTGCTTTCGTCAAGCGCCAAGAAATACGATGAAAATTTTCCCGCTTTTGCAGTTAAAGTTTTCGCTATAGAGTTCCCAAGCTCTTCAACACGACGAGTTGTGGTCTGTCTTGACAGGCTATTTTTGCAAACACCTCTTTTATTTCCGAGCGTAAAACTTTGGCAACGCGAACAATACATAATATACATTCCTTAACAAATTTTCAATCTGAGAATGGATTCGATTGTTTTGCGATGACATCATATAGATAGAGTAGTAAAAGACCAAGTGTGTAGGGCGTAGGCGACTATGGCACCTTCATGTATCGATATCTCCCATGCGGTTGGTTTCGATTCCACATATCACTCGCAAAATATTTTATCCATTTTTTTTTTATTCAATTCTAAAAAAATACAGCTCGGGCCACATGTGGCCCACGGGTTGGACGACCCTGACCTAGCGATTACCAAGTTTTGATTCTATGCTGTGCCTTTTCCGGTGAAAAAGTAGAATGGCGAGGGCGTACTAGATGATAGCCTGAATATATGTAGACGGGAACGATGAAAACGTATAGATTGAACGCGCCACTCTCAGCCCCTTTATTCACAAACAATACACGGGAATAAATCACTTGGAAAAGAACAGCGTTCTTTTAAATGAATAAAACGATTAACTCAAGTCACAATGCATATATCAACAGCAAATGGGGAAATTTTTATCAAACTTTTCCGATTCGGATGGCTAATACAATTAGAATATATATATATAACTGCTGAGTAAACAGTCCACAATACGGACAAATATCTGTGGCTTTTACTCGCCGAATACGCGATGCGAAAAATGACAAGGAAAACGCTACACCAGACAACAGATAAAATTACTAATTAAGGCTACAACCAAAATGTAATAATAGGTCTACAATAGCTGGGTGCAATGTAGCGCACGAGGCATTGTATACGAAGGAAAAAATTTCGACAAATTTTAAACATATATAATCGTTTATTTTTCAACTTACCAGGATGCACCATTTCGAAAGAGATTCGCGAACACTGCTCTAATAACAATGAATTGCAAAGATACTCCGATCTTCCGCTTTTTAACAAAGTTCATCACGAACGACAAATTTGTCGTACGAATGGTTTCATAGATCACTCTAGCAACGATGAAAATTTAGTTCGGACAACATACTTATCGTGAGGCCGTTATATGTATCATGCTTGCGGAATATTAAAGAATAGGAGTGATAAATGGCGTGTCACTTCTTGGCCATTAAAAGCGTGGCGCGCACTCTGGTCATCACTGTCCTTCTAACATCCGTGTTTGGATCCGGGTCATTGTCATGCTGACGACAGGTGACCACTTCATTGAATGCGACAGAGTTGTGTAACCCGGATTACAGCGATGTCCTGCGACATAATGACCCTCTTGATTAATATGTTAAAATTAATACAAATTAAGAAAATGTCCTGTGATAAATCTAATTAAATCATACCCGGATACATCCTCCTGAAATATACTTATAAAATTCCAGTTCCCGATTAATGATCTTATCATCAAGAATCAATACTTCGAGTGTTTCCACGAAAAGACAACGATGTTCGAGTCCGTTCGGGATTCTGATATTTATAATATTCTGTTATATTAATTAACAACGTTAAGTGTTTTGATCATATTGTAGATATCAATGTAATGTTTTGACATCGAAGTACCTCCGCGATCAGTATAAAACTGGGCAATATGAAAGATCGTCATCACAAGGCTGCTTCCACGGAAGCGAGTCATTCTATACAAATTAGCGTAAGCAAGCTGAAAAATCTCGCGACGAATTTTTCACGAAAGTTTTCGATTTTACGCGCATAGCGCATCATGGACCCTAATCGTGTCTACATATTGGCGTTAGCCATAATTTGCAGCACTGCTCCCCACAGGTAAGCAATCTTGATATTTTTGTATAATTAGTTTTTTTCTGTTGCCTATCCACTGTTTAAAATTGTTGTAAGCAGGTAAGCAATTTTGATATTTTTGTATAATTAGTTTTTTTCTGTCGCCTATCCACTGTTTAAAATTGTTGTTTGATATTCCAAGATTTGATGAAAGAGATTGTTATTATACAAAAAATATTTCATTTAGGAAAATGACGCAATGTCGTTATCGCAATAAAATAAATTAATATGCATTTTACTGACTACCGATTCGAGCGCGGAAATATGGAGTATTGGACCGTGTTTGATACGCAGGAAGTTTTGGTAGACATAACCGGTCATGTTTTCTCCTTTTGTCTGCAATCCTGTTGTACATTACCGCTCATGGTCACGAAATTCGAATTAGGAGTGTCTTGGATTGTCTTACAAATTCAATATATCCAATATATATATCCATTTCTGAAGGGTGCTAGCTTAATCCAAACAATTTCTGTTTTTTTTTAACTCGTTTACACCAAACCGATGGAATCCACGGAGGATTAAATATATCCCATTTGTGATGAAATACGATCGTAAATCACGTTCACTAGTCCGATCCATATGTTGATTAACTCGAAAATCCGTGGATACCCGTAAAATTGAACGCATTAACTCGAATTGCAAAATAAAAACAACCCCATGAGACTACATCGCAGGAGATTGACGGACCTGTAGATATGACGACAATTATACCGGTCACTTTGACAATATTCTTACCACCGCGTAATAAGTTGTAATACAATAATAACACGACTTGATGCAGTAGTAGCATATGAACCAGGGGTCGACAACCTTTTGTCGTTCGCGGGCCAAAATTGAGTATTGCAAGTCTTGGCGGGACGCACATAATTTTAGAAAGTTAAAAACCGAACGGATGGACCATGAATCAAACTTTTTCAAATTTTTTTGCGTGTTGCCATTTGTCTAATCATAATTAACTTGTAGGCTTGTTAAACGGGTAGCTCTTCACTAAATTGTTAGGTTATACAGTAATATAATTAAACTACACATGTCTCATAATAAATTCTGTCAGGTATAGAATATATTCATCTATTCGATCGTGGATTATAAAATTAATTCATCGTTAAAACCGAAGTTTTGTCGCTATAATCCAGTGAAGCGTCGCGGGCCGGATTATTTTACTCCGCGGACCTGATTTAGCCGTGGGCCGTAGGTTGCCGAACCCTGATATAAACCATAGCATGGGATATTCAAGATATACGAGCAATAATGAAAATCAAAGTGCAGTGAAAATTATTTCAAAGCATGAATTTTAAATGCGGTTATTTTGAAAGAAATATAAAATTAACTAAGTAGAGACTTTTCCTAAAATAGGCAAAGTTATTGCCGTCCACATCCAGATTGCTTCGAATTTCCTTGTAGTCTCGCCCAAGTCACAGTAATAGTCAGATTTATTTCTTCCAGTAAAATAATAAAAAGTTCAAAAATGTGTGAAAAATTAAAGAACATAATTTTACTGGGGAAAGGAAGTCGCGGGTAACCAAAGTTGGTTATCTAGCAGCGGCACCCAAGATTACCTATCTAATTAAGATTTCATTTTAGAAGATCAATATAGTATTATTTAACGAGAAATCGTAATGACATTAAAATATCACCGTTTTGACCCCTATTCATGCGGATTTTGATGTTAAATAGATAAAAAAAACTTTAATGACATAAATGTCCAATTACATTTTGTCACGTAATAAGTGAATTCAATGAAAATTTGTTCAGATCATATTGAAAACAGATTTAGTTCGACTCGTGCATCTACATTTTAAATCTTCGATGTTATATACATTTTCGCTTGATTACTGAAACAAGTTTTGTAGTTTGAGGTTCCGCCAAACTCATATAGTTACTCTACTGTTAAGTTTACATTCCGAATTCTCTATAACAACGATGTTAAAGAACGACTTTCTAAGCAATATATTGCTCAGCATCACCTAATTCCTAGTTGAAACGTCAACTGTTGATTGTTTTGAACACGCAAAACTGGCGGAAACGGGAAGGGTAGAAACGCCTGTAGGGAAGATAAATGTAGTCGTTTTTCACTTTACATTCTCTCCCTATTATTCTGTTGAGCCGGCGTTTTTTTTAGCCATAATTGATATTTAGCGTGGTATATTATAACGCTTTGAATACTTTTACATTTAAATGTATCTCCATTTTTAATTTTTTTCTTTCGTTTTTCAGTGTTGTTGAATCTGCTTGTGAGTATGAATTATTTACTTTCCATTTGTTTTATCTTAGCCTCCGAAAACATGACTATTTTAAAAATCCGTCTTTTTGAGTGAATTTTAATTGATATTTCCAGTCTAAATGCCGTGTATATATATTTTAAAATAAACTTTGAATGGTTGTACTGATGCCTATGGATATTTTATACTTCCTTAAACTGCCAAATATTGATTTTTATGTAGATGAAATTAGAAGATATATAAGTATATATATGATTTTTTGTGGTGCTGCTGAAGTATGCGCACCAAGAAGTCGCATAACCTGAACCATAACCTGGTACACATACTATGTTCAGGCTGTGCGCCATCTTGGTGCGCATATTTCAGGAGGTCTGATTTTCTTGCTTTTCATTCAAAATATTTTTTACTGTCATTTTAAAACTGATGTCGTTTTATTTCAGCTTCGATGACGGACCCCACAGTTCCCCTTAGTGAGTGCCTTACCTTTCCATGTTTTCTCCTAGTATGAAATTAAACATGGGGCTCGTTCATATGACATAAGTTCATTAACCTTTTTGTTCACATTTCATATCGTTCGTAAACTTATTATCAGTGATCGTTTAATGTTTAAACAATAGCATGGTGTTTACGAAATATTACCGTCTATGAATCTATTTTTGACCATGATCATGATGTAGCGAAACTTTAGGGAATATGGGTTATAAATCAATGTCGCTATAGGTTATGTGTCCAGGAATGGATCCTTTTTTTAATTACACGTCAGAGTGTTTAAATATTGCGCCATCAAATCGCAATGAAATAACCAATGTGACGACAAACAAATGTGGTTTTTAAAATTATGTAATTGGGGCTTATGATTTGACCACTTCTTGTAATCGAGGCCTCTATCTGCGATACTAGAAAGCTCTTCAGATTGTTTGGTCATAATTATATTGCCCTTTATTGTTTTCGTTTACCAAAGCAACGATACTTCCAGGGTCATTAGATTGATTATTTCTGATGAAGAGCTCTCTGTTACACCAATCTAAATTTTCAAGTATCCAATTAATTTGATTTATTTGCGTTATTTCTATCCAATCAAAATAAAAATAATGATAACTATATGATTATTTATTACATTCAATCGACCAATTATTGCACCATATATTGTTACTTATATTTTATTGCTTATAACTAAGGCTGGAAATTTTAGCGAAAACACTTAAACCAACCGTTAACCGGCTAACCGCAGCGTGACATTTGACGTAATAGGCGTTTCCCAGACCCTTGCAAAATTTTTAATGCGTATTTAGAGCGTGTTTTGGAGAGCTGGCGCTTACAAACTGGCTTACATATTCAAAATTATCGTTTTAATTTAAAACAATAAACCACGTGCCGCTTTCAAGTACGGAAAGCAACGTCTGCGGGATCAATTTTCGACGATTGCAACTAAAGGAACTAGGAAGACAAGAAATAATGACAATTAAGTTATTTGATTTGCAACTATTTTTTTGCAACACAATTGAAAACTGACAAATAACACGATCAACCACGAAAGCGAGGCAATGTTTACAATCGTGCTTGAATATCTTCCTGAGTGGCGGCACAAATTACAATTGTTGCGTCATTGTTGACTTATTGCTACATGGTCATTGTACCGAAATAAACAAGGAAATCAACGCTAGGGGAAACACCCATAAGTTATAATTTAATAGTGGACTAGTTTCGGGGAATAGTTTCATGGTCGCTCTACCGCAAGAGATATGCAGCGTAATTCGGACGTGTTGAATTATTTAGTAAAACTTGTTGAATGACACTGAAATCGCTCTCATTGTCACTGGGTGACACTTTCGTAACAAAATCGTGAACAATATATTCTGACCGCCGCCCGTACAAGATGCATTTTTAAATTATCTACAACCTTTAGAAGAAAGAGTTCTATTCTCGTTGAACACAATGTTATGATTTTAAATATAATTCGTGAGTAAAAGATTTTGTTATGTACTGTAGTGATTACAGCGTTCGGGCAATATATTAGTACTTGCACTATCAATTTGCGTCATTGTGTGAATTGTGCATCGTAGTTTCAATTTAAGAATGGGGTAAATTGTTGGAACGTGATGATTGCGAAATGTGTGTATGTGCATGGTATTACAGATAGGGCCGGGAATGGCAAACCGGTTAATCGATTTTAGATGATTGACGGTTACGGTTAACTAACTTATCATGTTCAAATCACCTCTATACTTTACATTTTTTTCGAAAATGATTACTCCATCGCAAATTTATCTCACGTGGCGTTAAATTCAAAGAATATCACTAACTGTATTGGTAAGCACCGATAAATATATAAGAAAGCACTTGAAATAATTGTATTGTTGATTATGAAAACTTGACAATAATAAGTTCTGAATCAGTTTCCGAGAGCTCGAAAGTTAAATTGAAGGGTCGAGTTTATACGCGGCTTCAGGCCACTGCAACCTATGACCGTCTCAATGGGTACGACATGGGTTCAGTTCATGACAAAACACATGTGAAATAAGACGTATGAATCCATCGCTGATCACCATACTCTATTTTCAGACCCCTGCATGACCCCTGAATCGCCACTTAATGGGGAAATCGAATGCACTACCGAGGGACAAAAAACGTAAGTCAAATTTATTTATGACTATCACTTTAACAATCGATTTGTCTATCTACCAAAGAAATTTTAAATTACCCTATTGGCTGAAATTTTCTATTTATATTTTCTATTCTTATTTTCCATTACAAATATTGTTATCTAAATGGACGACGAATATTATTATATTAGACCGTCAAAGACAACTTTATAGAATATTCCAAACAACTTTTTCGATGTATGTTCATTTCTTTTATTGGCTGATAGAACTTGTATCGCCAAATGCAAGTTAGGATACGAATTTGACGACGATAATGATAGCGAGATCCGAACTTATACTTGTGATACAAGCAAGGATATATGGGACACCACTCCTGTGAAACTTCTTTGCAAAAGTAAGAATTTTATTCTTCATTTTTGCGATTAGAATAAGGTTTGATAAAGATGAAGTGGAACAGAATCTTACTTTTTTTTGCACCTAACCAATACAAGGATGTTCAAAATGATGCCTTTGATATAGCGTGATGTAGGTATTTACTAAGCCTGTATATTGATAGTAATGTTTGAAAATTTGTTTTTTAACTTTTTGTCTGTTAATAATTTGAATACAGTTTTCACAATTATATGGGTTTCACATGTTTTTTTATTAATTTTTTTTTTCTTTCTGTAGAATCCAGGTGTTTTGCCTCTGAGCCGACCAATGGGGTTTCAGATTGCACAATTACTGGAAATTACAAACTTTGTTCAATAAAATGCAATGTTGGGTTTCGCAATGAGCATGCACGCATGTACATGTGTGACATGGATAATGGTGAATGGTCTCCATCTCTTCCTGAGTTTGAGGGGTTTTCAGAGTGTATATTTGGTGGACAGACGTAAGTATCTTTCTCCTCTTCATCATCATACTCATCTTCCTCATACTCCTTCTCTTTTCTTCTTCACACTATATATTCTGTTTTATTTCAACATACCTTATATCCAAGATGCTACAACATGGATCCTCCAGAAAACGGTCGAGTCATTTGTGACATTAAAGAGGGAAAACACATTTGTACACCTTACTGTGATCCTGGTTTTGTTCTTGATGTTGTGGAACCTGGTGAATACTTCACTTGTGCTGGTGGATTATGGACTCCCCTAGTCAAACCAAAATGCTTAGGTCAGTTTGTATCTCATCATTTTGCTGATTGCAAAATCAATTGCATTGGCAAGCTAAAATACATGTTTCTAAATCTCATCAATCTTTGCTTTAGAAACGAATGACCCTGTGGATCCGGTTGGACTTGCTGCTGTTCGTGCCATCTACACCATGGAAGAAATTCCTGTTGAACAAACTGGTTATTGTGTTACATGGGGTCAACATCATTACCGTACATTTGATGGAAAGATATACAGATTTCAAGGGGAATGCACCTATACACTTATGGAGGACACTGATCATCTAATTTCTGTAACCATAACAAATGATAAGGATTGCACTGGCTTAAAATGCAGCAGGTGCATTTTTATTTTTTGAGTGGTTGTATTATAATTAATGTTTTGAATTTAAATTTTATCAAAAATTGAATTATTATCTAATAATGGGTATAATAAATACCAGTATTCATTCATTTATCTATAACTTAGATTTATATCAGTAACTAAATATTTCATTATGCTCTCTCTGCAAATTTAATTTTTTTAGATTTTGTCCGGGTATTTATTCGATTTATTCGATCTTTTACAAAGCAAAATAAGAAGACAATAATGGAATAACATGAAAGGTAGTGACTATTATTTGTGTTGAAATTTATATATTCAATATATATTTCAGAGTTATCTCAATGTTTATCGGAGACTTAGTGCTCAAGTTGAAATCTGATCCTGAAACGGGAGATCCTTCAGTTTTTGCTGATGATAACAAAGTAATTCTACCTGCATCCATGACTGGTGTTTTGATGCAACGTATTGCTGATTTCATTGTTGTGAGAGATCCAGAAAGTGATTTCTATCTTAAATGGGATGGAAGAGAAGCAGTTTACATCAGGGTAAGACTCCATTTTTAAGTGAATGTACAGATGGTATATTTACTTTCAGCATAATTTTTAATAAAATATTGTATTCACCATAGGTTGGTGAAGATTATCAACGTCGCACTCAAGGTCTTTGTGGATCTTATAATGAAAACCACATGGATGATTTCACTAAAAAAGATGGCAAAATTACAAAAAATGTGGCAGTGTTTGCCCGATCTTGGGCAGTGGGCGGTAATGTTTTTTATTTATAATTTGTGATGTTTAGTTCCTCGTAGAGTTTTAAATATGCAATAACATACTTTTCAACTCAGATTGCATCAGCACCAAAATTGATTCATATTGTTCAAAATCAACTGATGCGGAAAGGAAAGTGTTGGCCAAAGCTCTTCAAGGATGCAAATATATCATGGACACAAAATGCAAATATGTGAGAAGTTTGTTTCAGAACACTCCAAAACAGACATTCTGTATTTACAACTAAATGAACTCATATATTAACAAGAATTAGTTGGATAGCAATATATTTAGAGACATATACTTCCAAAAATATTTATTTAAGGTATAGTGTATGATTTTATGTATTGTATAGATGCTGGCAATTCACAGTGAAACACACATTTAAATGCATTAAAGTTTAGCTTTGCTTTGAATTATTAGGTTATCAACCCATCACCATACTTTGAAGCTTGCAAGGAAGATGTGTGCTGGAGTGGAAATGATGATACTGTTTGTAGTTCTATGGCAGCTTACTTTAGAGAGTGTGCAAGATTTGGTGTTGTTGTTGACTGGAGAGAAGAAGAAAGATGTGGTATGCTAATTGAAAAAGTATTTATCATATTCATTCATATGTAAAAAATTATAGGAGAAATTCACTTTTTTCAGGTTGCTTCATGTGCCATCAATTAAATTCGTAAACTAGCTACCGGTAATATAAACTTATTATGCATTAGCCACATAAACCATTTTTTATGTATTGCCCACCCTTTTCAATTGTATTTTTTTTGTATTGAAATTAATTTTCATAATATATACATAGTATAAATTTTATTAATAATAATTTTGCTTAAGAGTCTTTCCTAATTAATTTAATAATAAAATCCCCAAGTTGAAAGGTGAGAGAAATAATTCTGAACCAATAACTTATCTTTGCAATCATGTGATCACTCACCCAGTTAACAACGTCGTAACATTAATATCAGAAAGAAGACAAATTTAAAACGTTATCAGGGCTATTCCAAGTGACACTACAGGACAATTCCAGAAATTTTGCATGTTGTTAGATGCAATATATTTTCACATGTTTTGTTTCATTGTCCAATCAGTTGCTTTATTGAATATGTTAAAGATTGCACAAAAGTTACACCCAAGACTTAGTAGATACAAAAAATATAGTAAAATATAGCGTGACACTACAGGACGGCAAATCCACCATGCACAGTACGTTGTGTTGTGCTGTAAATTTTTGCGATGGTACAGCAGAAGCCCATAATATTTTCTGGTGCAGTAGCTGAACGACCCTTCTATGTGTTGCTCAAGTTACTTAATGTAACACTTTAAATCCATGCCAATAACTTGCATATTGTATGTGACACTACAGGACGTGACACTACAGGACATTTTTCCACTTCAGAACAGCGGCCTCTATCACCTTTTAAAATTCTGGTAATAAAGTGTTAAATGGGTGAAGAAATGCCCTACAGCACTGCAAACATTTGAACTTTATTAACTTAAATCCAGTGCGTCTATTTCATATGAAATAACTGTACCACACAATCAAACACTTTGTGTCACGAAACATCACAAAATATGTCAATTATACCAAAATTTCTACATTTCAGGCCATTTTGTGTAAACCATCAAAAACCTGGGTGAAATTTTAACGTTTTCCGTGAAATGAATGCAGTCCAATAAGTGTCTTTTGTGATAAAAAAAACAAAAAAATCACTTCACTACACTTGAAAATATTGATGGAATTCAACTTTTGCTTGGAATGGCCCATCAATAAAATGAAATATCTCAGTTCCTTTCTCTTTGCCCTCGGATGCTAATAATAGAGCTGTTTGTGTCAACTACCAAACTAAATGAATAAAACTTTCTTTCAGCAATGACATGTCCAGTCAAACAAGTTTATAACGTATGTGGCTCTTCTTGTCCTAAGACATGCTATGACACCAGCTACAATTGTGAAAATGATCATTGCATTGAGGGGTGTCATTGCCCAGATGGTGAGATTTTGTAATCATTGTTCAATATTACCAAGGTATTATTTATATATTATGAAATCATAATGCAAACAAGTTTCAGAAGTCATTAATTAATGAATAAGTCTTATGCTCACTATATATCATTTTATGGCACTTACATATGTCAATGTGACAAATTATTGCTTGAAATCTTTTACTATTGGTAGTTTTGATGGCTTATCAGGTAAGCCATGTTTCCCAGCCGGGAAGGAAATTCTCCTCAGAGAGGAATTTCATATTTAATGTAATATTACTATAACACTTATTTATGCATTATTTAAATTGTACCAAAGCGGGAGTGCAATTTGTGCATAACACCAGTCATTAAATGATGTACAAAACAAGAGTGGTATGCATAGTGAGGAAGGACTAAGGAGTTCCAAAATAGGCGAATGGAGGAATACAACGAAAAATTTCGGAAACAACTTGGTTGAAGCCTTAGACTTAAACAGATTACACATCTCTGCGTCAAATCCCATGCACCCATCTCATCAAGTGTGCAATAGATTGGATAGGCAATGCTGAATCGAAAAAAATAATCAAAGACATAATCTGACTGTATTTTTGGCAAAGCTGTTTTCCATAAATTTTTATGTTAAATATTGATTTAGATAATTGCAAGACATTAAATTATGGTATTCTGGGATTTATGTCATTATTAAACTATAAATTATGGATTTACTTGGAATCAATTTATTTCCAGGAACTTATCTTCATAATGGAACATGTGTTGTTCGTAACGACTGTCCTTGTCAATATGCACGCAAAGAATATTCTCCTGGATCTAGAATAAGAAGAGATTGCAATCGATGGTATTATTTCTATGTCTGTGAATATATTAAATTAAATTGATAGCATTGATAATAGTTTTATTATTTATACTGTTCATTACCAAACTTGTATGTATCGCATCATATTTATGTTAGTAAGCTAATTTTTATTTTTTGGTTGATTTTTCAGTGTTTGTGCTCTTGGAAAATGGGCATGCACTAAAAATGTGTGTGATTCTGTGTGCAAAGCTGTGGGCGATCACTTCACAACATTTGATGGAAAACATTTTGATTTCAATGGAAAATGTAGTTACATTCTTGCTAAAACTGAAGGAATGCAGGATATTGCATTTGAAGTAAAACTAATCAAATCATGCACGTATGTTATCATTTTATACCATTTAGTAACAATTTTTTAAAATCTTCCACTCTGAACCTGACTCTATGCAACCAACTATTCCTATGTTCAAAGATACTACATTTTAAAAGCAGTGGAATTAATGTATGTCGATTTTAAAATTTAAACCTTTTTTAGAACACGTGTTTGCGATAGATCTCTCAGTGTTACAGTGAATGGAGAAGAAGCCAAAATTTTGCACAATGGTATCACAGAAATAAAAGGTGAAGAAAGGCTGCTGCCTTACCATAACTATTTCTATGCGGTAGAAAAAGTGACGACAAAGTTTTTCAAGGTGATTACTATAAATTAATTGGTGTTCGCTTTATTTTCAAGTGTGAAACTTGTCAACATCTTGGGTACTCTCATAGTATGTGAACCAAGATGGCGGACAGCGGAAAGTAGTATGTGTACCAGGTTAGGGTTAGGCCACAATTTCAGGTACAAATACTACGGGAGTCACTTGGCTAGTCCCCGAACTCGTAATAGAACTAAAATAAAAAAAAATTGAATAAAACTATGGCCTAAACCTAACCTGGTACACATTCTATGTTCTGGTGTCTGCCATCTTGGTTCACATAATACGTGAGTACATCTCTTTGTATATTTGTTCTCTGTTAGATAGATATATATATATATTCTATGTCTATCATTCCATCGGGCGTATTTCTTACAGATTACTATCAACAGTGGCTTGACAATACTTTTTGATGCAAAAGATCGCATTTATATCAGAGCTCAACCTAAATTAAGCAATAGAATGCGTGGAATGTGTGGCAATTTCAATTCTCAAACCACAGATGATTTTTGGACAAGAAGAGGAGATCTTGCTGCCAATGCGAATGATTTTGGAGATGAATGGTTAGTGTTGTTCATTGATTAGTACAAAACTTCTTATAGTTTCAAAGCTTATATTGATTATGTAATTTTGTCTCATAATAAGTTTAGTATTTATTTCCCGGTATCTACAAAAAGTTATTGAACAAACCTATTCAAATATTTTTTAAATATTGATGGTAGAATATTTTGTATCTGCAGGGTTTCTGGAACATGCTTGTTCCCTACCACAGCAATGATCTTAACATCAGCATGCGATGTTCACAAATCATTTCAATCAAGAGCACGAGAAAGTTGTGATAGATTGACATCACATCCTTTTACAAGTATATTTTAAACGACTTTTGTAAACCAGGAACCTAGGCATGCATACTTTATTTCAATGTTTTTTTTCCTTTTTTAGCCTGCCACGAAATTGTGAACTATAAGCAATATTATGAAAACTGTATGTCGGATGTTTGTAGTGCAGAAGATACCAAAGCTCAATGCCGTAGTATCTCTGATTACGCAATTGCATGTTCAAAACTTGGAGTCATTATTGAAGACTGGAGAACAGGAATTGAAGAATGCAGTATGTTATATTTTAAAAATAACTGAGGAATTTTTTATTCTCTGATGTTAGCATAATTTCTTAGTTTTTTTTGAAATATAAATTCCTCTTGATTGGTCAAGTTATTGAAATCATTTAATTGTGACATTCTGTTACTGTTTCCATAATCTATGTGAGATATATTGCCTGGTGAAATAAATGTTTTCATTCAATTTAGGACATTCAATATTGCTCTTATGACTTTATCCCTGGAACTCATTTGGAAATGTTTCAAATATTCTCTTACACAGGTGATGAAATGGTTTGTGAATCTGGAACCTCATTTAGAGAATGTGCAAATGCTTGTGGAATGTCATGTGGTTCTCTGCAAACTAGTGATTTATGTTCTGAGCAATGTGTTCCAGGCTGCACCTGTCCAAATGGCATGGTAAAATAACTTTCAACTAAAAATTAACTATGCCAATCTGCGAGCAAAATTAATAAAAAAAACGCCCTTTTGTTACTAGGTATTTGATTACAATGGAAATTGTGTCACAGTGGCTGAATGTACTTGTATTTACAATGAATTGCTTTATGATCCTGGTGAAACTCGTATGCAGGATTGTAATGTTTGGTAAGAATTTTTGATATATGTTTCAAATATTTAATTTTCGAATCAGAACGTTCTTTGCCTTTGAGTTCAATTGCCTATTTTAATATGGCTTAGACAAGTTGTGGCACATAGCCTTTTTTCAAATAATAGCCTACTGGGTGAATAATGATCGTTTTTAAAATTTATCTTCAGAAATTCACACAAATGCCCATTCTAATATACCACAGATCAATGTGGTTCAGTACCAACTCACTATGATTCTAAAAGAAGCGATAGCTTCAATGTAAACATTGGAGAAATTATGTTTATTAGGAAATAAATACCTTGTAATGATGCTGTTATTGTAATGATATTATATTGGTACTTTTAATGAGCGGTCATTCAATGACATACCGGTATTTGTAAATCTTTTACACATTTTCAGTAGTCGAATAAAATTGAGCAGGTTGCCCCTAAGGTTAGGTTGCCCCTGAACCTGTTGTCTACAAGTTAACAACCCCAGGATTACAGTTTGGCCAAAGCTTGGGTGAAGCTGTAATTGTACAAAAAACAAACAAACAAAGAAACTTGGCCATTGATGCTGTAAGAACCTTGCTGCATTGTATAACCACCACATGGTATATGGATGAACAAAGTTTTTTAAATAGAATCTATACATATTTTCATGATTTGCTTCAAATTAGAATGTGACAATTGGACAGATAATGCTAAAAGAAATTATGAGGTATAAAAATAGATAATAATTATTAAATTTGAAAATAATTCAATTGTGTTATATACAGCGAATGCCACAGAGGTGAATGGGTTTGCACAGATAATAACTGTCCAGTGAAATTGACCTGCAGTGAAAACCAAGAGTTTACAAGTTGTATGAACCCAGAAATAAAAACGTGCAGCAACATGCATTTGCCAACAATTAACAGAAAGGTATGGACGATAGATTAGTTGTGTAGGTATTAGGCATTTCCCTATAACACAAGTCACAGTAAATTGATTGTTCATAGTAAAACAAGTCTATATTATATTAGAATATCATCTTATCTGTTTTATTCGTGATCAATAAAAATACTTTTCCTTGGTTGAGCTTGATATTAATATGTATAGCTTGAAAGGTTCAGAAGTTCTGCCTCGAACTTTTCCAATTTAATTCTGTAACATATTTTTTGACTATGCCATGACATTTAAGACGAGAAACCTCAAACTCAAAAAAGTGAACCTAATTTTATTTTCTACTCCAAGACAATATGTACATAAATATATGGTACGGTTTTTTGAATATTTAATGAAATATCAACAATCTGTATCAAATTTTTCATTGGAAACCCAGATTGAAAAATGTATAGCTGGCTGCCAATGTGCTGATGGATTTGTATGGGACATCCTCACAGCAAAATGTGTGACTCCTATCAATTGTCCATGCTATCATGGTGGTAGAAGCTATGGTGAAGATGACAATATGCAACAAGATTGCAACAACTGGTTTGTTTGATTTAATTTCTTTGTAATATCAGTATTAAGCTATAACCATAATTAAGAAGTGAAAATTTGCTTCACTAAAAATTTTCGCTGTATGCCAAATAAGATAATATTAAATATTGACATATATTTATGTTTTCACTAGTCGCTGCATAAAAGGAAATTGGACATGTGAATCAGGAGAATGTGCTGGACTTTGTCGTGCTTATGGGGACTCTCATTATCTTACATTTGATAATGCAAGATATCAGTTTAGTGGTTCAAATGAGTTCACTTTTGTTCGCTCCACAAGTGAAAATCCACATAAATTTCAGGTATGTCAAATATAAATGAGATTGGAGTATGGGATCTTTGTTTTCAATTGTAATTCAAGTTCAATATCAGATTTTGTTGACTTTTGTATTTAAAACATTTGATGCTTCGGAAGAGCCAAATTTTATGCAACTTACACCATTTGGTTCATATACATTAATGAAACCTGCCCGATTTAGCATTTTATGTCATCAGCCCTTAACCCTTTCCATGCGATTTTTATTTTTTATTAAATAATCGTATTTGCTACGCCGATTTTATGCTTTTGTACCCCCACAACTAATCGATCGACTAACGAAAATTTAATGATCCTCTGCTGCCCACTGACGGCTCGTTGGAAAGCTTATTTAAAGAACTTGCAATTGGCGATTAAAAAAAAAAGTTTTTTAAAAGTAGTGGTCTGAGTCACAAACCGGATAGAAAAAAGGCATTTTTTTTTTGGGAGTTAAAACTTCAAACCGTGATAAAAAATAGAAATATTCGCTAAATCCTTTACTGTTACCGCTTCGTGGTTGGCAAACAATAGCATAATATTGCTGTAGCAATTTCGTGATCTAACTCAAAATACTTTGGTAGATGGAAGGGATATTATGTCTTCTATTACCACCCAAAAAACACCGAAATTTGCATAAATTATAAAAACACTCCCTCGTTCCGTCGCAAATAAAATTCCCGTTGTAAACGAAAGCGAGATTTACCGTCGCTTATGTTAATCTCGAAGAAGACTTCTTATCAATAAACTAAAACCCGGAAAAACTAGATCAACAGTTTGCGACCGATTGCTAAATAAAACAGCGGAGTACATCAACGTACCCGCCGCAATCTAGCGACTTTTGTCGTGGGTACGTATACGTGCCCACCGCACAGAAAGGGTTAATGCGTAAGATCTTCCTGTCAAATAAAAATTCACCAATAATCAAATATTTTCTGCCTAGTGTACACGAGTTTGTAGGAAAATAATTTCTGAATGTACTGTTCTTCACACAAATGAAAAATCTTCTTGAGGAAACCATAAATCTTTTTATATTTTTAGATTTCGATTGAAAATGTAGTGTGCGGAACAAAAGGAAATACATGTTCAAAAAGGGTTGTATTTTCTGTGAATGCTGGTGATTCCAAAAAAGAGAATTATGTTGAACTTGTGAGAGGAAAAGCTGTACAAGAAA
The DNA here is from genome assembly GCF_964204865.1 of Styela clava. Classification (NCBI taxonomy): domain Eukaryota; kingdom Metazoa; phylum Chordata; class Ascidiacea; order Stolidobranchia; family Styelidae; genus Styela; species Styela clava. Next base: position 3,812,219 of record NC_135252.1, read on the forward strand.
GAAGAGTAAGAATATTTATAATTCTTCTAATAATTTGTGGAAACTCGGATGTTCTCGGATAGTTTTATAATGTTCCCCCCTATACCTACCTGGCAAAAATGTATTCAAACTTACTGTTTTGTTAGATCGGATCTTTTGATATCACCTATGTTGGCCTGTGGGTCTTTGTCAAAGCAAAAGATATGGGTGTCACTCTCCAATGGGATAAAACAACCACTGTGATGGTGAGAGTAGATTCAATTCACAAAGGAAAAGTTGAAGGTAAATATCAATATGTATTGTTTGATCAAGGTGCATGTAATAAGTTTTGCCAAGTTTGTAAGTATAAAGTGATACTTCGGTAGTCGAACTACTGGATATTTGAACAATTCAATAGTTGACCAAAAAATTCTAGTCAAAAATGCTACGGTACTCACACAAATATTCAATGCTTGAACACCCGAGCAAGCCGCCGAGTAAGATGATGTCATCTAAATCACATATCTTGGATGCCTCTTGATCATTCAACAAGAGAAAGATGCTCAATTATATGGACACAAAGGCAGAAACGAAGTAGTACAATTATGCAATTTCTCAAAGTAGACTATTGGTACGGCAATCTTCACGACTAATGTGAATGCGAAACCGCTACAAGGTGACGTTTTTGATGACGTTATTGCACACAAAAACGAATCCCATAGAACCCACAGAAATGTTTTCAAACGTACTGATACATAATTTATTATATTTTCATATTTATTATGTTTAATCTTCATTATGAGCTCATTCAAATAATTAGTGTTGTAATTTATTAGTAGGTACACATTTTGTTACTATTTTGGGTATTTTGGAATGCGTAAGAACGAATTAAAATAATTACTATTGTTTTTTATTGTAAAAATGGTACTCAAACACATCTGTAGTCAAACACCAATCCTGAATGAATTATGTTCGACTTCCGAGATATCACTTGGGACAATGAGTTAAAAAACATCTCTTCCTTTTGTTGATAATTGCTGGCTGAATATTGTGCTGAATGATGAATATCTTTTGAACAGGCATCACATATATTCAATATTTTGAATTTTTTAATATTTAGGTTTATGTGGTGACTTTGATGGACAAGAAACGAATGATTTCAAAACTCCCCAGAATTCTATTGAAGTTAATGAAATTACATTTGTCAACTCATGGAAGGTAAATACTTCAAAATATACTAATGAAAGATTTGTTAATGCAAAATAAAATACTGACAAAATTTTTGCAGACTTATCTTTCTGGTAGTAATGCAGTTGGTGCTCTTACTGATATGTGTGCTTATAATGGACATCGAAAATACTGGGCAGAGAGGAAATGTGCTATCATCACAGGAAGTGTGTTCGCTGTAAGTACTGTTTCCTTTTGTAGTAACATTGTAATCTCCACAGTAAAATCTGTGATGATGATAGCATTACCTCCATGGATGCACATTTAGCTAATTGTTGATAAAATTCTATCAATATCATGTAGTAGATGTACATTGACATTTTCTAGGTGTTAAAGATTAAATCTCCTACTCTGGGTGATTCCAATGGCTAGTTTTTGTTTCCATTTTAAATTCAAGACACATGGTCATGGCATAACAGAAACAAGAATCGAATGTATGCCATTAGTTTTTTCCAAACATGAAATTTTTTTTACTAAATAAATATAACTTATAATTCAATTAATTCTGCAAGAAAAATATGTGAAACATCCTACTGCAATGAAGTGTTTATCAATGCTCCAGCACATAATCAACCCTCACAGGATACAGAGGGTAATCAGAGGTGCGATGGCGAGAGCATTCTTAACGCTTAGCACAATGCGCCACCCCACCAAGCTAAGAATTTATTGAACTTGATTCACATCTTCTTTTGTGCAGCCTTGCCATTCTTTAGTGCCTCCTCTTAACTACTATGATGCATGTGTATATGATGCATGCGGATGTGACATGGGAGGAGATTGTGAATGTGTCTGTACAGCTATCCATGCATATGCACAAGAGTGCAATCGATATGGTGTTCACATATACTGGAGATCACAGAGCATGTGTCGTAAGTGATTTGTAATATATTCTCAAATATGTTTTTTAGTCAAAATATCATCCAACATAATCTGGTATTGATAGATAGCATATGAATTTTGGGGTAGATTGTTGTACAATAAAACAATTTTAAAACAGAATTAGATATCTCATGCGAAAATTCTCACAATAACTTTTAAGCCAATACGAAGTTTTTGTAAGATCCACTTTTTGATTTATTTGTTTGTATCTGTATTATTCTGCAGCACTCATGTGTTACGGTAAGAGCAGAGATTATGAACCATGCATATCTGCGTGTCCAAAAACTTGCAGTAACTACAATGAATATGAGCGTATATCGGCTGGGTGTGAATATGCTTGTGTGGAAGGATGCAGTTGTCCCGACGGAACAGTGAGTCATTAGTTTTTTATTATTATTGTAGAGTGGGAAAATTATACATTACACATAAATAATTACAGATGTTAATTTTTTTTCATTTTTACTGTTAAGACTGGAGAATTATTTGCATGTATCTTGCACTTTTGCATTGAATTGAATGAAAACAACCTTACAATGTTTATTTTATTTACCATTTTCAAGGTTACAAGTTCTGATGGACAAGTTTGTGAACCACTCGACTCTTGCGTATGCCAAGTAGTTGATGGAGTTGCATATTCTGATGGTGATAAGATAGAATCAATGTCTGATGAGTGTAGAAGCTGGTAATTAATACTTTATTATCTTAAACGAAATGTGAATTTTAAGACATGATCCCACACATATGTAACCTAATGCAATTGAAAATATTTTACTACAGTTATTGCATGGACAGAGCGATACATTGTCTCGGGTTTGCATGTGATCATGGTGGAATATTTATTGGAAAAGACAAAAGTATACTATAAATTATATCAGTTTTTTGAATATTTCTCTTGGAGAATGCAATTTAAACCTTTGCTTGTTTATTTAGATTTATTCAATGTTTTAGTTGAATATGTTTTGAAATTTTGTAGTAGAATTTGGCTTTTTTAATATCGCTGGAAGAAACACAGTTTGGGAGTTTTTGATGGAATAGAATAATAAAAATTTATAAATGGGCTTGAACATATTTTTTTTCATGATAAATTTTGAGCATACTGAATTTATGTATTTAAATATATTTATGAATGTGATGAAATTTTGGTTTTATCCAAGTTAGAAAATAATTACTGGATGATTCCTGCAACTGAAGTAAGTTTTACTTTGTTACATAGAGTACATTTAGTATTTATTTTGAGCCCATAATCTTTCTCAATTTGGAAATGTAGAAGTCCATAATCATATTTATAAATTGAACAATTTGAGACAATCTGACTTGGAACGTGTTAAGGTTGAAGATTCTTTTCTACTGATCACATTACATTTCAATATGCAATAATTGGATTGGAAAGGCAGACAACATTTGAAATGTCTTTTTGAGAGAGAATTTATCTTTTTTATTATCTTCATTAAACGTTAATAGTTTGCAGTTTGTTGCATTTTTCTGTTATTTTAGGTGACCTTGCCGGTGGTATGTCAGTGATTGGAGAGTTCAATTTTAAACCGGCTGAATTAACACCTGCTCTGTGTGAAGATTTGAAAGTTAATTTAGTTGGTGGGAAATCTATTTTTATGGTTATCTGTAATTTGCAAAATATTATATTCAGGTTTTGAAACAACTGAGGCATTTGCCAGTATTTAAATAAAACAATCAAATATTGAAATTATGTATTTACGATGTTCATTGTGGAATGAAATTCAAGTAAATGGATGTTTAGGTGATTCTCAATATTTCAATAAAACTCATTAAAATCAATGTAAAAATATGCACATTTTATGGCCAATTCCCAAATATTTTCTTGTGACCATGTTGAGTATACTGTTATCATTCAATAGAAACATGCGGAAAGGATAATATGAAAAGCTGTTCATTACGATGCAATCAGCTGTGTCAATCATACCGTTCTACAACATTTCAATGTGCATTTTCAAAGGCTGATGCATGCATTGATACTTGTGGGGAAAATTTCATAACATGTCCTCCAGGATATGTTCTGAGAGATACACAGACATGTATCAAAGAATCTGATTGCTCTTGTACAATTCCTGATGGTACTAACATTGCAGTGAGTGGCCTAATATTTTTTATTATTATTAGTGCTTTTAGTGTTCTATATTATAAGTGCTTCCAAAGCAATGTCAAGAAGATTACTTATTTGAAATATATCGAGGTTTTTGTATTTTGTCTATTGCACAGCCTTTTCCTGGTTTTGGACTCATTCAATTTTAGTTCAATTAATCAACTCTTTTTGTTTATGGATCTCTTACTTTTTTAAGTTTGTTTTGTTGAATTTTGATAATGAGCTAATGGCATCAATGTTTCTGCAAACATGCATTATTAAATACATCCTGATGTACTTAAGAAGAGCTTAATCATGTTATTTTTTGTTAATGTATTCTAAGTATACTATGCCGAGATTTTCATCATTTAATTTATGCAGACATGGATTTATATGATTTATAACTTTTAAAAAATTACTACTGCTTTATTGCTATTGAAATCACATCCGCAAGCACGCGAATATATTGAGACCAGATTGAGATTGTATGAAAATATCGCACTGTATTTTGTGGATATGAAAAACTTTCTGATACCAATATTTCCATATAAATACATTGACTTTTCTAGCCTGGGCAAGTTCGAAATGACCATGAAGCCTGTATACGATATCATTGCTGGAATAACATTCTCACTGATGAAATTCTGATTGGTTGTAATCCTTCATCAAGTTTTGCTGCTTTGCTAGCTTCACAGATGCAAGATGTAAATGCTGCAGGACTTATTACTAAATCGGGCATTTCTAGCAATGCTGCCAACTACAATATTTCTGTCGGCATTGATAATGGTCTATTCTTTCTACCTGGTCATATGAATTTTGGATCAACGACTGATGAAAAAAATAATCTAAAGAGTTTATCAACTGCTGGAGTATCCATTGATGCAGATACTAGCGCCGGTATTTCTGTTGGATTCTTTAAAGAACCTAATGGTGCTTCAACAAAACATGTAACAATTGAGGATGGAACAGCATTTTATAAAGCTGCCTCTCAATTTGATGCTAAGGCAGACTACACCAATGCAGAAAAGGCTGTTATAGATACAGATGGGCTTTTGTCTATTACTGAAGATATTGGAGTGAGCATGTTTCACGATGCTGAATTTGTTGCTAAAAGGAAAAATAAACAATATGGAAAAGCATTTGGCAGGTTAATGAGCTTAAAAGATGATGCCACAGCAGTAGCTGTGGCCGAATCCGCGGCTGCACTAAGAGCAGCAATAATAGATGACGCAGCCTGTTGTATTGATGAGTCAGGTCTAGAACGTCAGTTTGGTGAGTCTTGGAATTACGCGAAAGATTCTTGTGATACTTGCACATGTTACAATGCTGGTGATATACAATGTGTTAAAAAGCTGTGTGATGCTTATCCAGTATGTCCAGATGGATACTTTGTCATTGAAGAAGTTGTTGACAATTGTTGTCACTCATACAGGATTGTAAAACAGGATTGTGATATTTCCAAGTGCACTTCCAGTCTCCCAAAATGTTCTCTTTATGAAGAAGTTGTATCAACGCCTCTATTAGGCAATGATTGCTGTAGCAGCTATGAATGTAGATGTAACCCAAGTCGATGCCCTAACTTGGGTGATCCCGCTTGTCCAAGTGGCAGTGTTCGGATAGTCGTAGAACCAGAACAATGCTGTCCCATAGCTAAATGCGTTGAAATCAATAAAGTTTCTGCGTCTGATGGTAACAGTGTTGGATTTTTTGGAGGAAGCTTCCTAGGTGGACTCAAAGATATTACTGATAGATTAAAAGATTCAGGTGCATTATTGGCAGAAATAACAGAAGATGCTGAAGTTTCTGCAGGTTTGGTCTCCAGAAAATCAGATATTAGTGGATCTGGTAGTGAATTTAGTGATTTTCATAAAGATTTGTTTCATCCAGCCCATATTGAAATATTAGGCGCTGAGCAAAAATTTACTGATCATTCAAAACTTGGAACCCACAGCAAGTCAGCAGAAGACCAAGATGCCTCCTCATTATTGGATTTCACAAAACTGATTTCATCATCTGCAGAAAAGCAATTCAGATTTGCTGGAGAAGGAAGCATGAAGAGTTCTGATGATTTAACAGAAAAGGCTGCAAACTTTGGTACTTCTATGGGATCAAATTCAAATGAACAAGCTGATATTCTTGTTGCCTCTGAAGCCAGCTTGTGTTTGGACGATTCTGGTATAGAACACTCGTTTGGCGAAAGCTGGTTTAAAAATGGGAATCCCTGTGTGGTATGCTCTTGTGTAGATACAAACATGGAACAATGCATACAGAGAGAATGTATGACTCCTCCTATTTATGTTCCGAAAGGATTTAAAGTTACTGAAGGAAAGATAGATGATTGCTGTGTGGAGTATAACTATATACCAAATGACTGTGACACATCGCTATGTCCATTCTCTCCACTATCATGTGGCATTTATGAGACATGCAAGACATATACTCTCAACAAATGCTGCTTCACGTATGAATGCATTTGTGATGAGTCTAAATGCCCCCAATTGAATGACCTGGCTTGTCCAACTGGTAGCTCAAGAATTGTTCTTGATCAAAACCAATGCTGCGCAGTAGGAAAATGTGTATATGATAATGAAAATTCAGCTCAAAATGGGGCTTTAATCTACTCGGCTATAACAGATGGAAACCGCCTTGGATTTGGAATGGGTAAAAGTGATTTTAAATCATCTCTTGATCTTACTGCAGATAATATCATCCGTACTGAATCATCTGCATTAAATGATTATGGGGATAAAAGTGACTCAACGGCAGTTGATGGAAATATTCGTGGTGGAACTGTGGTTTTTACATATAGTCCAGGTGAAACAATGATGGACTTAAAATCAATAGCGCATGCTGGAGCTTTACAAAAAGAGTTGAATTCTAACTCGAATATTCTGACAGATAATGATGATGCAGCATTTTTCCTAAATAATTTGAATACTGAAGGAAAGTTTGAATGGACAGGGATGATTGACAATATTCAAAATCAGATTTCATCTGTTTCTAAACAAAAAAATGGTGCCCAAGTTAAATCTTCATTGTTATCTGATGTGGTCAGCTCAATTGAGGTAATGACAGAAGCGGATGCATGCGTAGATTCATTTGGAGTGAGTAGGTACTTTGGTGAGAGTTGGATGGATGGAAAAAATAAATGTTTAGTCTTTACATGCAAAGATATTGGCATTGTTATACCAAACGAAATAAAATGTCAAGATGCCCCTGTACCTGGCTTGAATGAAAAAGTTGTGACGTATCATTCTGATGCTTGTTGTGCTGTATATTCTATTGTACCCATAAATTGTGATACATCATTTTGTCAATTTCAACCTATAACTTGTGCTATTCATGAAAAAATTTTGTCATATCGACTGGATGAATGTTGTTCTTCATTTGAATGTGTATGCGATGAGAAAACCTGTCCTGTTCTCGGAAATCCCAAATGCCCTGAAGGTAGTGATCGGAAAATACTTGAAAAGGAGACTTGTTGCCCAGTAGGGAAATGCCTGAGCGTACACTCAAACACTGCTTCTTCATCCAAGATTTTACATAGTTCAGGATTTCTTTTTCCAAATCATGCAATTACTGAACATAAGGAGAGTTATCCTGATAATATAGACTATGAAATTGCGACTGGAAAACTTGGGAGTGCTGGCCTCCATTTACTGAACAATTTTAAAGATGTAGGTGATGATAGCAATCTGGGATTACTTTCAAGTAACTTTCAGTATATTCCAGATTCAACTGGACATTTTGAAATAAACAAGTTGACTTCCGGCTCAACGAATGGCAATAGGGATTGGTTGACAGGGAGCACAGGAACCATGCATGGACATTCAGTAGTTGTTGATAATTTGGGATTTATCATTAAGGGTGAGGGTAAGACACAGAAAAAAAAAGTGATATCCCTTGATACTGACATATACAGCAAACCAATATTGGGCTCGACCTCAGGAATTACTTCAGAGGTCACTGATCAGTTGGAAATTGTTAATGACAATATAATATGTAATGGAGAAGATGGAATTCAGAGAATTTTTGGTGAATGCTGGTATGGGCATGGAAACCCCTGCGAAGTGTGTACTTGTCAAGATACAAATGAAATCAAATGTATACAGAGAGAATGTGATCTATATCCATCTACACCAGATGGACATATGGTAGTAGAAGAAAGAGCAGATGATTGCTGCTTTGCCTTTCGCATTGTGCCAGAGCATTGTGACATAGGGAGTTGCAAAGATTTTGCACCAATATGTAATTTTTATGAAGATTTAATAAGTTATCCAGTAGATGCGTGTTGCAGTACATACGAATGCAAATGCAATACATTAAAATGTATCAACATTGATAATGCGCCATGCCCACAAGGCAGCATAAGAATGGAAATTTCTAGTGATTCTTGTTGTTCTAATAAAAAATGTGTTAAAGTGTTTGGGACAAAAAGCAAAAATTTAATGCAATCAGCAAGTGGAATAATTTCACTCAACAATGGAAAATTCTCAATGTATGGTGATGAATATGGACGCCATGACAATGACATGATGGTGAAACTTGCTGAAGATTCTGAATTGAATGCAGATGTCTTTTCTAAGGGCTCTATCTCAGCTGATGCTAAAGTTGCTACAGGAAAAAGAGACGGAGGTTATATAGGCGTCAACTTTGATCAAGGATCTTCTACATTTAAATTAGGTTCTTCAGGCATGGTAGACGCGAATCTTAATGTGTTTAGTGGAATAATGGAAAGCAAAGCCAATGCTCATGCTACTTCGAATGGTGATATGGAAATAATCATGAAAGGTGGCAAATATGATTTTTTTGGTGGTTATGATAAGTACGATAATCTTGATGCAAATATGGACATCAGTGCAGAACAACTGATTCATGCTACAGCAATGGCAAAAGGTGGATTGACAGCAGATATATCATCAGCTTATGATCAAAGCAGTGGAAATGCGTTTTATGGTATTTATGAAGCTCCTGACAGCATTATTTCATTGGAAAGTGACAGTTTAGGTACTGCCTCTGCGTCTCGTAAAGCTGGCAGTCATGTTATGTATAGTAAAGCCAATGCTAAGGCTTCGATGGGTGGAATAATCTCCGTCGATGGTGGAAAATTCTCAATCTATGGTGATAAATATGGCCATCATGACAATGACATGATGGTGAAACTTGCTGAAGATTCTGAATTAAATGCTGATGTATTTTCTAAAGTCTCCTTCTCAGCTGATGCTAAAGCCGCTGGAGGAAAAAGAGACGGAGGGTATATAGGCGTCAACTTTGACCAAGGATCATCTACATTTAAATTAGGTTCTTCAGGCATGGGAGATGCGGATCTTAATGTTTTTAGTGGAATAATGGGAAGCAAAGCCAATGCCCATGCTACTTTGAATGGTGATATGGAAATAATCATGAACGGCGGCAAATATGATTTTATTGGTGGTTATGATAAGTACGATAATGTTGATGCAAATATGGACATCAGTGCTGAACAACTGGTTCAAGCCACAGCAATGGCAAAAGGTGGATTGACAGCAGATGTATCATCTGCATATGATGATCGCACTGGTAACCAGTTTTATGGTATTTACGAAGGTCCTGACAGCATTATTTCATTGAAAAGTGACAGTTTAGGTGGTGCCTCTGCATCTCATATGGCTGGCATTCATGATATGTTTGGTAAAGCCAATGCTAAGGCTTCGATGGGTGGAATAATCTCAGTTGACGGTGGAAAATTCTCAATGTATGGTGATGAATATGGACACCATGACAATGACATGATGGTAAAACTTGCTAAAGATTCTGAATTAAATGCTGATGTATTTTCTAAAGGCTCCTTCTCAGCTGATGCAAACGTCGCTGGAGGAAAAAGAGACGGAGGTTATATAGGTGTCAACTTTGACCAAGGATCATCTACATTTAAATTAGGTTCTTCAGGCATGGGAGACGCGGATCTTAATGTTTTTAGTGGAATAATGGGAAGCAAAGCCAATGCTCATGCTACTTCGAATGGTGATATGGAAATAATCATGAACGGCAGCAAATATGATTTTATTGGTGGTTATGATAAGTACGATAATGTTGATGCAAATATGGACATCAGTGCTGAACAACTGGTTCAAGCTACAGCAATGGCAAAAGGTGGATTGACAGCAGATGTTTCATCTGCATATGATGATCGCACTGGTAACCAGTTTTCTGGTATTTACGAAGGTCCTGACAGCATTATTTCATTGAAAAGTGACAGTTTAGGTGGTGCCTCTGCATCTCATATGACTGGCATTCATGATATGTTTGGTAAAGCCAATGCTAAGGCTTCGATGGGTGGAATAATCTCGGTTGACGGTGGAAAATTCTCAATGTATGGTGATGAATATGGACACCATGACAATGACATGATGGTAAAACTTGCTAAAGATTATGAATTAAATGCTGATGTATTTTCTAAAGGCTCCATTTCAGCTGATGCTAAAGTCGCTGGAGGAAAAAGAGACGAAGGTTATATGGGTGTCAACTTTGACAAAGGATCATCTACTTTTAAATTAGGTTCTTCAGGCATGGGAGACGCGAATCCTAATGTTTTTAGTGGAATAATGGGAAGCAAAGCCAATGCTCATGCTACTTCGAATGGTGATATGGAAATAATCATGAACAGCGGCAACTATGATTTTATTGGTGGTTATGATAAAAACGATAATGTTGATGCAAATATGGACATCAGTGCTGAACAACTGGTTCAAGCTACAGCAATGGCAAAAGGTGGATTGACAGCAGATGTATCATCTGCATATGATGATCGCACTGGTAACCAGTTTTATGGTATTTACGAAGGTCCTGATAGCATTATTTCATTGAAAAGTGACAATTTAGGTGGTGCCTCTTCATCTCATATGGCTGGCATTCATGATATGTTTGGTAAAGCCAATGCTAAGGCTTCGATGGGTGGAATAATCTCAGTTGACGGTGGAAAATTCTCAATGTATGGTGATAAATATGGCCATTATGACAATGACATGATGGTGAAACTTGCTGAAGATTCTGAATTAAATGCTGATGTATTTTCTAAAGGCTCCATCGCAGCTGATGTTAAAGTCGCTGGAGGAAAAAGAGACGGAGGGTATAGAGGCGTCAACTTTGACCAAGGATCATCTACATTTAAATTAGGTTCTTCAGACATGGGAGACGCGGATCTTAATGTGTTCAGAGGAATTATGGGAAGCGAAGCCAATGCTCATGCTACTTCGAATGGTGATATGGAAATAATCATGAACGGCGGCAAATATGATTTTTATGGTGGTTATGATAAGTACGATAAAGTTGATGCAAATATGGACATCAGTGCTAAACAACTGGTTCAAGCTACAGCAATGGCAAGAGGTGGATTGACAACAGATCTATCATCTGCATATGATGATCGCACTGGTAACCAGTTTTATGGTATTTACGAAGGTCCCGATAGCATTATTTCATTGAAAAGTGACAGTTTAGGTGGTGCCTCTGCATCTCACATGGCTGGCATTCATGATATGTTTGGTAAAGCCAATGCTAAGGCTTCGATGGGTGGAATAATCTCGGTTGACGGTGGAAAATTCTCAATGTATGGTGATGAATATGGACAACATGACACTGACATGATGGTAAAACTTGCTAAAGATTCTGAATTAAATGCTGATGTATTTTCTAAAGGCTCCATCTCAGCTGATGCTAAAGTCGCTGGAGGAAAAAGAGACAGAGGTTATATAGGTGTCAACTTTGACCAAGGATCATCTACATTTAAATTAGGTTCTCCAGGCATGGGAGACACGGAACTTAATGCTTTTAGTGAGATATTGGGAAGCAAAGCCAATGCTCAGGCTACTTCGAATGGTGATATGGAAATAATCATGAACGGCGGCAAATATGATTTTATTGGTGGTTATGATAAGTACGATAATGTTGATGCAAATATGGACATCAGTGCTGAACAACTGGTTCAAGCTACAGCAATGGCAAAAGGTGGATTGACAGCAGATGTATCATCTGCATATGATGATCGCACCGGTAACCAGTTTTATGGTATTTACGAAGGTCCTGACAGCATTATTTCATTGAAAAGTGACAGTTTAGATGGTGCCTCTGCATCTCATATGGCTGGCATTCATGATATGTTCGGTAAAGCCAATGCTAAGGCTTCTATGGGTGGAATAATCTCAGTTGACGGTGGAAAATTCTCAATGTATGGTGATGAATATGCACACCATGACAATGACATGATGGTAAAACTTGCTAAAGATTCTGAATTAAATGCTGATGTATTTTCTAAAGGCTCCTTCTCAGCTGATGCAAAAGTCGCTGGAGGAAAAAGAAACGGAGGTTATATAGGTGTCAACTTTGACCAAGGATCATCTGCATTTAAATTAGGTTCTTCAGGCATGGGAGACGCTGGTCTTAATGTTTTTAGTGGAATAATGGGAAGCAAAGCCAATGCTCATGCTACTTCGAATGGTGATATGGAAATATTCATGAACGGCGGCAAATATGATTTTATTGGTGGTTATGATAAGTACGATAATGTTGATGCAAATATGGACATCAGTGCTGAACAACTGGCTCAAGCTACAGCAATGGCAAAGGGTGGATTGACCGCAGATGTAACATCTGCATATGATGATCGCACTGGTAAACAGTTTTATGGTATTTACGAAGGTCCTGACAGCATTATTTCATTGAAAAGTGACAGTTTAGGTGGTGCCTCTGCATCTCATATGGCTGGCATTCATGATATGTTTGGTAAAGCCAATGCTAAGGCTTCGATGGGTGGAATAATCTCGAGTGACGGTGGAAAATTCTCAATGTATGGTGATGAATATGGACACCATGACAATGACATGATGGTAAAACTTGATAAAGATTCTGAATTAAATGCTGATGTATTTTCTAAAGGCTCCATCTCAGCTGATGCTAAAGTCGCTGGAGGAAAAAGAGACGGTGGGTATATAGGCGTCAACTTCAACCAAGGATCATCTACATTTAAATTAGGTTCTTCAGACATGCGAGACGCGGATCTTAATGTGTTTAGTGGAATTATGGGAAGCAAAGCCAATGCTCATGCTACTTCGAATGGTGATGTGGAAATAATCATGAAAGGTGGCAAATATGATTTTATTGGTGGTTATGATAAGTACGATAATGTTGATGCAAATATGGACATCAGTGCTGAACAACTGGCTCAAGCTACAGCAATGGCAAAGGGTGGATTGACCGCAGATGTAACATCTGCATATGATGATCGCACTGGTAAACAGTTTTATGGTATTTACGAAGGTCCTGACAGCATTATTTCATTGAAAAGTGACAGTTTAGGTGGTGCCTCTGCATCTCATATGGCTGGCATTCATGATATGTTTGGTAAAGCCAATGCTAAGGCTTCGATGGGTGGAATAATCTCGAGTGACGGTGGAAAATTCTCAATGTATGGTGATGAATATGGACACCATGACAATGACATGATGGTAAAACTTGATAAAGATTCTGAATTAAATGCTGATGTATTTTCTAAAGGCTCCATCTCAGCTGATGCTAAAGTCGCTGGAGGAAAAAGAGACGGTGGGTATATAGGCGTCAACTTCAACCAAGGATCATCTACATTTAAATTAGGTTCTTCAGACATGCGAGACGCGGATCTTAATGTGTTTAGTGGAATTATGGGAAGCAAAGCCAATGCTCATGCTACTTCGAATGGTGATGTGGAAATAATCATGAAAGGTGGCAAATATGATTTTATTGGTGGTCATGATAAGTACGATAATCTTGATGCAAAAATGGACATCAGTGCAGAACAACTGGTTCAATCTACAGCAATGGCAAAAGGTGGATTGACAGCAGATATATCATCAGCTTATGATCAAAGCAGTGGAAATGCGTTTTATGGTATTTATGAAGCTCCTGACAGCATTATTTCATTGGAAAGTGACAGTTTAGGTAGTGCCTCTACATCTCATAAAGCTGGCATTCATGATATGTTTGGTAAAGCCAATGCTAAGGCTTCGATGGGTGGAATAATCTCCGTCGATGGTGGAGAATTCTTAATGTATGGTGATGAATATGGCCATCATGACAATGACATGATGGTGAAACTTGCTGAAGATTCCGAATTAAATGCTGATGTATTTTCTAAAGGCTCCTTCTCAGCTGATGCTAAAGCCACTGGAGGAAAAAGAGACGGAGGGTATATAGGCGTCAACTTTGACCAAGGATCATCTACATTTAAATTAGGTTCTTCAGGCATGGGAGACGCGGATCTTAATGTTTTTAGTGGAATAATGGGAAGCAAAGCCAATGCCCATGCTACTTCGAATGGTGATATGGAAATAATCATGAACGGCGGCAAATATGATTTTATTGGTGGTTATGATAAGTACGATAATGTTGATGCAAATATGGACATCAGTGCTGAACAACTGGTTCAAGCTACAGCAATGGCAAAAGGTGGATTGACTGCAGATGTATCATCTGCATATGATGATCGCACTGGTAACCAGTTTTATGGTATTTACGAAGGTCCTGACAGCAGTATTTCATTGAAAAGTGACAGTTTAGGTGGTGCCTCTGCATCTCATATGGCTGGCATTCATGATATGTTTGGTAAAGCCAATGCTAAGGCTTCAATGGGTGGAATAATTTCAGTTGACGGTGGAAAATTCTCAATGTATGGTGATAAATATGGCCATTATGACAATGACATGATGGCGAAACTTGCTGAAGATTTTGAATTAAATGCTGATGTATTTTCTAAAGGCTCCATCTCAGCTGATGCTAAAGTCGCTGGACGAAAAAGAGTCGGAGGGTATATGGGTGTCAACTTTGACCAAGGATCATCTACATTTAAATTAGGTTCTTCAGACATGGGAGACGCGGATCTTAATGTGTTTAGTGGAATAATGGGAAGCAAAGCCAATGCTCATGCTACTTCGAATGGTGATATGGAAATAATCATGAACGGCGGCAAATTTGATTTTATTGGTGGTTATGATCAGTACGATAATGTTGATGCAAATATGGACATCAGTGCTAAACAACTGGTTCAAGCTTCAGCAATGGCAAAAGCTGGATTGACAGCAGATGTATCATCTGCATATGATGATCGCACTGGTAACCAGTTTTATGGTATTTACGAAGGTCCTGACAGCATTATTTCATTGAAAAGTGACAGTTTAGGTGGTGCCTCTGCATCTCATACGGCTGGCATTCATGATATGTTTGGTAAAGCCAATGCTAAGGCTTCAATGGGTGGAATAATCTCAGTTGACGGTGGAAAATTCTCAATGTATGGTGATAAATATGGCCAATATGACAATGACATGATGGTGAAACTTGCTGAAGATTCTGAATTAAATGCTGATGTATTTTCTAAAGGCTCCATCTCAGCTGATGCTAAAGTCGCTGGACGAAAAAGAGTCGGAGGGTATATGGGTGTCAACTTTGACCAAGGATCATCTACATTTAAATTAGGTTCTTCAGACATGGGAGACGCGGATCTTAATGTGTTTAGTGGAATAATGGGAAGCAAAGCCAATGCTCATGCTACTTCGAATGGTGATATGGAAATAATCATGAACGGCGGCAAATATGATTTTATTGGTGGTTATGATCAGTACGATAATGTTGATGCAAATATGGACATCAGTGCTAAACAACTGGTTCAAGCTTCAGCAATGGCAAAAACTGGATTGACAGCAGATGTATCATCTGCATATGATGATCGCACTAGTAACCAGTTTTATGGTATTTACGAAGGTCCTGACAGCATTATTTCATTGAAAAGTGACAGTTTAGGTGGTGCCTCTGCGTCTCATATGGCTGACATTCATGATATGTTTGGTAAAGCCAATGTTAAGGCTTCGATGAGTGGAATAATTTCAGTTGACGGTGGAAAATTCTCAATGTATGGTGATAAATATGGCCATTATGACAATGACATGATGGCGAAACTTGCTGAAGATTCTGAATTAAATGCTGATGTATTTTCTAAAGGCTCCATCTCAGCTAATGCTAAAGTCGCTGGACGAAAACGAGTCGGAGGGTATATGGGCGTCAACTTTGACCAAGGATCATCTACATTTAAATTAGGTTCCTCAGACATGGGAGACGCGGATCTTAATGTGTTTAGTGGAATAATGGGAAGCAAAGCCAATGCTCATGCTACTTCGAATGGTGATATGGAAATAATCATGAACGGCGGCAAATATGATTTTATTGGTGGTTATGATCAGTACGATAATGTCGATGCAAATATGGACATCAGTGCTAAACAACTGGTTCAAGCTTCAGCAATGGCAAAAGCTGGATTGACAGCAGATGTATCATCTGTATATGATGATCGCACTGGTAACCAGTTTTATGGTATTTACGAAGGTCCTGACAGCATTATTTCATTGAAAAGTGACAGTTTAGGTGGTGCCTCTGCATCTCATACGGCTGGCATTCATGATATGTTTGGTAAAGCCAATGCTAAGGCTTCAATGGGTGGAATAATCTCAGTTGACGGTGGAAAATTCTCAATGTATGGTGATAAATATGGCCAATATGATAATGACATGATGGTGAAACCTGCTGAAGATTCTGAATTAAAGGCTGATGTATTTTCTAAAGGCTCCATCTCAGCTGATGCTGAAGTCGCTGGAGGAAAAAGAGTCGGAGGGTATATTGGCGTCAACTTTGACCAAGGATCATCTACATTTAAATTAGGTTCTTCAGGCATGGGAGACGCGGATCTTAATGTGTCTAGTGGAACTATGGGAAGCAAAGCCAATGCTCATGCTACTTCGAATGGTGATATGGAAATAATCATGAACGGCGGCAAATATGATTTTATTGGTGGTTATGATAAGTACGATAATGTTGATGCAAATATGGACATCAGTGCTGAACAACTGGTTCGAGCTACAGCAATGGCAAAAGGTAGATTGACAGCAGATGTATCATCTGCATATGATGATCGCACTGGTAACCAGTTTTATGATATTTACGAAGGTCCTGACAGCATTATTTCATTGAAAAGTGACAGTTTAGGTGGTGCCTCTGCATCTCATATGACTGGCATTCATGATATGTTTGGTAAAGCCAATGCTAAGGCTTCAATGGGTAGAATAATTTCAGTTGACGGTGGAAAATTCTCAATGTATGGTGATAAATATGGCCATTATGACAATGACATGAGGGCGAAACTTGCTGAAGATTCTGAAATAAATGCTGATGTATTTTCTAAAGGCTCCATCTCAGCTGATGCTAAAGTCGCTGGACGAAAAAGAGTCGGAGGGTATATGGGCGTCAACTTCGACCAAGGATCATCTACATTTAAATTAGGTTCTTCAGGCATGGGAGATGCGAATCTTAATGTGTTCAATGGAATAATGGGAAGCAAAGCCAATGTTCATGCTACTTCGAATGGTGATATGGAAATAATCATGAACGGCGGCAAATATGATTTTATTGGTGGTTATGATAAGTACGATAATGTTGATGCAAATATGGACATCAGTGCTGAACAACTGGTTCAAGCTACAGCAATGGCAAAAGGTGGATTGACAGCAGATGTATCATCTGCATATGATGATCACACTGGTAACCAGTTTTATGGTATTTACGAAGGTCCTGACAGCATTATTTCATTGAAAAGTGACAGTTTAGGTGGTGCCTCTGCATCTCATATGGCTGGCATTCATGATATGTTTGGTAAAGCCAATGCTAAGACTTCGATGGGTGGAATAATCTCAGTTGACGGTGGAAAATTCTCAATGTATGGTGATGAATATGGACACCATGAAAATGACATGATGGTAAAACTTGCTAAAGATTCTGAATTAAATGCTGATGTATTTTCTAAAGGCTCCATCTCAGCTGATGCTAAAGTCGCTGGAGGAAAAAGAGACAGAGGGTATATAGGCGTCAACTTTGACCAAGGATCATCTACATTTAAATTAGGTTCTTCAGGCATGGGTGACGCGGATCTTAATGTCTTTAGTGGAATAATGGGAAGCAAAGCCAATGCTCATGCTACTTCGAATGGTGATATGGAAATAATCATGAACGGCGGCAAATATGATTTTATCGGTGGTTATGATAAGTACGATAATGTTGATAAAAATATGGACATCAGTGCTGAACAACTGGTTCAGGCTACAGTAATGGCAAAAGCTGGTTTAACAGCAGATGTATCATCTGCATATGATGATCGCACTGGTAACCAGTTTTATGGTATTTACGAAGCTCCTGACAGCATTATTTCATTGAAAAGTGACAGTTTAGGTGGTGCCTCTGCATCTCATACGGCTGGCATTCATGATATGTTTGGTAAAGCCAATGCTAAGGCTTCAATGGGTGGAATAATCTCAGTTGACGGTGGAAAATTCTCAATGTATGGTGAGAAATATGGCCAATATGACAATGACATGATGGCGAAACTTGCTGAAGATTATGAATTAAATGCTGATGTATTTTCTAAAGGCTCCATCTCAGCTGATGCTGAAGTCGCTGGAGGAAAAAGAGTCGGAGGGTATATTGGCGTCAACTTTGACCAAGGATCCTCGATATTTAAATTAGGTTCCTCAGACATGGGAGACGCGGATCTTAATGTGTTTAGTGGAATAATGGGAAGCAAAGCCAATGCTCATGCTACTTCGAATGGTGATATGGAAATAATCATGAACGGCGGCAAATATGATTTTATTGGTGGTTATGATCAGTACGATCATGTTGATGCAAATATGGACATCAGTGCTAAACAACTGGTTCAAGCTTCAGCAATGGCAAAAGCTGGATTGACAGCAGATGTATCATCTGCATATGATGATCGCACTGGTAACCAGTTTTATGGTATTTACGAAGGTCCTGACAGCATTATTTCATTGAAAAGTGACAGTTTAGGTGGTGCCTCTGCATCTCATACGGCTGGCATTCATGATATGTTTGGTAAAGCCAATGCTAAAGCTTCAATGGGTGGAATAATCTCAGTTGACGGTGGAAAATTCTCAATGTATGGGGATAAATATGGCCAATATGACAATGACATGATGGTGAAACTTGCTGAAGATTCTGAATTAAATGCTGATGTATTTTCTAAAGGCTCCATCTCAGCTGATGCTGAAGTCGCTGGAGGAAAAAGAGTCGGAGGGTATATTGGCGTCAACTTTGACCAAGGATCATCTACATTTAAATTAGGTTCTTCAGGCATGGGAGACGCGGATCTTAATGTGTTTAGTGGAACTATGGGAAGCAAAGCCAATGCTCATGCTACTTCGAATGGTGATATGGAAATAATCATGAACGGCGGCAAATATGATTTTATTGGTGGTTATGATAAGTACGATAATGTTGATGCAAATATGGACATCAGTGCTGAACAACTGGTTCGAGCTACAGCAATGGCAAAAGGTAGATTGACAGCAGATGTATCTTCTGCATATGATGATCGCACTGGTAACCAGTTTTACGGTATTTACGAAGGTCCTGACAGCATTATTTCATTGAAAAGTGACAGTTTAGGTGGTGCCTCTGCATCTCATATGGCTGGCATTCATGATATATTTGGTAAAGCCAATGCTAAGGCTTCAATGGGTGGAATAATTTCAGTTGACGGTGGAAAATTCTCAATGTATGGTGATGAATATGGACACCATGACAATGACATGATGGTAAAACTTGCTAAAGATTCGGAATTAAATGCTGATGTATTTTCTAAGGGCTCCATCTCAGCTGATGCTAAAGTCGCTGGAGGGAAAAGAGACGGAGGGTATATAGGCGTCAACTTTGACCAAGGATCATCTACATTTAAATTAGGTTCTTCAGGCATGGCAGACGCGGATATCAATGTTTTTAGTGGAATAATGGGAAGCAAAGCCAATGCTCATGCTACTTCGAATGGTGATATGGAAATAATCATGAACGCCGGCAAATATGATTTTATTGGTGGTTATGATAAGTACGATAATGTTGATGCAAATATGGACATCAGTGCTGAACAACTGGATCAAGCTACAGCAATGGCAAAAGGTAGATTGACAGAAGATGTATCATCTGCATATGATGATCGCACTGGTAACCAGTTTTATGGTATTTACGAAGGTCCTGACAGCATTATTTCATTGAAAAGTGACAGTTTAGGTGGTGCCTCTGCATCTCATATGGCTGGCATTCATGATATATTTGGTAAAGCCAATGCTAAGACTTCGATGGGTGGAATAATCTCAGTTGACGGTGGAAAATTCTCAATGTATGGTGATGAATATGGACACCATGACAATGACATGATGGTAAAACTTGCTAAAGATTCTGAATTAAATGCTGATGTATTTTCTAAAGGCTCCATCTCAGCTGATGCTAAAGTCGCTGGAGGAAAAAGAGACAGAGGGTATATAGGCGTCAACTTTGACCAAGGATCATCTACATTTAAATTAGGTTCTTCAGGCATGGGAGATGCGGATCTTAATGTTTTTAGTGGAATAATGGGAAGCAAAGCCAATGCTCATGCTACTTCGAATGGTGATATGGAAATAATCATGAACGGCGGCAAATATGATTTTATTGGTGGTTATGATAAGTACGATAATGTTGATGCAAATATGGACATCAGTGCTGAACAACTGGTTCGAGCTACAGCAATGGCAAAAGGTAGATTGACAGCAGATGTATCATCTGCATATGATGATCGCACTGGTAACCAGTTTTATGGTATTTACGAAGGTCCTGACAGCATTATTTCATTGAAAAGTGACAGTTTAGGTGGTGCCTCTGCATCTCATATGGCTGGCATTCATGATATATTTGGTAAAGCCAATGCTAAGGCTTCAATGGGTGGAATAATTTCAGTTGACGGTGGAAAATTCTCAATGTATGGTGATGAATATGGACACCATGACAATGACATGATGGTAAAACTTGCTAAAGATTCGGAATTAAATGCTGATGTATTTTCTAAGGGCTCCATCTCAGCTGATGCTAAAGTCGCTGGAGGGAAAAGAGACGGAGGGTATATAGGCGTCAACTTTGACCAAGGATCATCTACATTTAAATTAGGTTCTTCAGGCATGGGAGACGCGGATCTCAATGTTTTTAGTGGAATAATGGGAAGCAAAGCCAATGCTCATGCTACTTCGAATGGTGATATGGAAATAATCATGAACGCCGGCAAATATGATTTTATTGGTGGTTATGATAAGTACGATAATGTTGATGCAAATATGGACATCAGTGCTGAACAACTGGATCAAGCTACAGCAATGGCAAAAGGTAGATTGACAGCAGATGTATCATCTGCATATGATGATCGCACTGGTAACCAGTTTTATGGTATTTACGAAGGTCCTGACAGCATTATTTCATTGAAAAGTGATAGTTTAGGTGGTGCCTCTGCATCTCATATGGCTGGCATTCATGATATATTTGGTAAAGCCAATGCTAAGACTTCGATGGGTGGAATAATCTCAGTTGACGGTGGAAAATTCTCAATGTATGGTGATGAATATGGACACCATGACAATGACATGATGGTAAAACTTGCTAAAGATTCTGAATTAAATGCTGATGTATTTTCTAAAGGCTCCATCTCAGCTGATGCTAAAGTCGCTGGAGGAAAAAGAGACAGAGGGTATATAGGCGTCAACTTTGACCAAGGATCATCTACATTTAAATTAGGTTCTTCAGGCATGGGAGACGCGGATCTTAATGTCTTTAGTGGAATAATGGGAAGCAAAGCCAATGCTCATGCTACTTCGAATGGTGATATGGAAATAATCATGAACGGCGGCAAATATGATTTTATCGGTGGTTATGATAAGTACGATAATGTTGATAAAAATATGGACATCAGTGCTGAACAACTGGTTCAGGCTACAGCAATGGCAAAAGCTGGTTTGACAGCAGATGTATCATCTGCATATGATGATCGCACTGGTAACCAGTTTTATGGTATTTACGATGCTCCTGACAGCATTATTTCATTGAAAAGTGACAGTTTAGGTGGTGCCTCTGCATCTCATACGGCTGGCATTCATGATATGTTTGGTAAAGCCAATGCTAAGGCTTCAATGGGTGGAATAATCTCAGTTGACGGTGGAAAATTCTCAATGTATGGTGATAAATATGGCCAATATGACAATGACATGATGGCGAAACTTACTGAAGATTATGAATTAAATGATGATGTATTTTCTAAAGGCTCCATCTCAGCTGATGCTGAAGTCGCTGGAGGAAAAAGAGTCAGAGGGTATATTGGCGTCAACTTCGACCAAGGATCATCTACATTTAAATTAGGTTCTTCAAGCATGGGAGACGCGGATCTTAATGTGTTTAGTGGAACTATGGGAAGCAAAGCCAATGCTCATGCTACTTCGAATGATGAAATGGAAATAATCATGAACGGCGGCAAATATGATTTTATTGGTGGTTATGATAAGTACGATAATGTTGATGCAAATATGGACATCAGTGCTGAACAACTGGTTCAAGCTACAGCAATGGCAAAAGGTAGATTGACAGCAGATGTATCATCTGCATATGATGATCGCACTGGTAACCAGTTTTATGGTATTTACGAAGGTCCTGACAACATTATTTCATTGAAAAGTGACAGTTTAGGTGGTGCCTCTGCATCTCATACGGCTGGCATTCATGATGTGTTTGGTAAAGCCAATGCTAAGGCTTCAATGGGTGGAATAATCTCAGTTGAAGGTGGAAAATTCTCAGTGTATGGTGATAAATATGGCCAATATGACAATGACATGATGGCGAAACTTGCTGAAGATTATGAATTCAATGCTGATGTATTTTCTAAAGGCTCCATCTCAGCTGATGCTAAAGTCGCTGGAGGAAAAAGAGTCGGAGGGTATATTGGCGTCAACTTTGACCAAGGATCATCTACATTTAAATTAGGTTCTTCAAGCATGGGAGACGCGGATCTTAATGTGTTTAGTGGAACTATGGGAAGCAAAGCCAATGCTCATGCTACTTCGAATGGTGATATGGAAATAATCATGAACGGCGGCAAATATGATTTTATTGGTGGTTATGATAAGTACGATAATGTTGATGCAAATATGGACATCAGTGCTGAACAATTGGTTCAAGCTACAGCAATGGCAAAAGGTAGATTGACAGCAGATGTATCATCTGCATATGATGATCGCACTGGTAACCAGTTTTATGGTATTTACGAAGGTCCTGACAGCATTATTTCATTGAAAAGTGACAGTTTAGGTGGTGCCTCTGCATCTCATATGGCTGGCATTTATGATATGTTTGGTAAAGCCAATGCTAAGGCTTCAATGGGTGGAATAATTTCAGTTGACGGTGGAAAATTCTCAATGTATGGTGATAAATATGGCCATTATGACAATGACATGATGGCGAAACTTGCTGAAGATTCTGAATTAAATGCTGATGTATTTTCTAAAGGCTCCATCTCAGCTGATGCTAAAGTCGCTGGACGAAAAAGAGTCGGAGGGTATATGGGGGTCAACTTTGACCAAGGATCATCTACGTTTAAATTAGGTTCTTCAGGCATGGGAGACGCGGATCTTAATGTGTTTAGTGGAATAATGGGAAGCGAAGCCAATGCTCATGCTACTTCGAATGGTGATATGGAAATAATCATGAACGGCGGCAAATATGATTTTATTGGTGGTTATGATAAGTACGATGATGTTGATGCAAATATGGACATCAGTGCTGAACAACTGGTTCAAGCTACAGCAATGGCAAAAGGTGGATTGACAGCAGATGTATCATCTGCATATGATGATCGCACTGGTAACCAGTTTTATGGTATTTACGAAGGTCCTGACAGCATTATTTCATTGAAAAGTGACAGTTTAGGTGGTGCCTCTGCATCTCATATGGCTGGCATTCATGATATGTTTGGTAAAGCCAATGCTAAGGCTTCGATGGGTGGAATAATCTCAGTTGACGGTGGAAAATTCTCAATGTATGGTGATGAATATGGACACCATGACAATGACATGATGGTAAAACTTGCTGAAGATTCTGAATTAAATGCTGATGTATTTTCTAAAGGCTCCATCTCAGCTGATGCTAAAGTAGCTGGACGAAAAAGAGTCGGAGGGTATATAGGCGTCAACTTTGACCAAGGATCATCTACATTTAAATTAGGTTCTTCAGGCATGGGAGACGCGGATCTTAATGTTTTTAGTGGAATAATGGGAAGCAAAGCCAATGCCCATGCTACTTCGAATGGTGATATGGAAATAATCATGAACGACGGCAAATATGATTTTATTGGTGGTTATGATAAGTACGATAATGTTGATAAAAATATGGACATCAGTGCTGAACAACTGGTTCACGCTACAGCAATGGCAAAAGCTGGATTGACAGCAGATGTATCATCTGCATATGTTGATCGCACTGGTAACCAGTTTTATGGTATTTACGAAGCTCCTGACAGCATTATTTCATTGAAAAGTGACAGTTTAGGTGGTGCCTCTGCATCTCATATGGCTGGCATTCATGATATGTTTGGTAAAGCCAATGCTAAGGCTTCAATGGGTGGAATAATTTCAGTTGACGGTGGAAAATTCTCAATGTATGGTGATAAATATGGCCATTATGACAATGACATGATGGCGAAACTTGCTGAAGATTCTGAATTAAATGCTGATGTATTTTCTAAAGGCTCCATCTCAGCTGATGCTAAAGTCGCTGGACGAAAAAGAGTCGGAGGGTATATGGGGGTCAACTTTGACCAAGGATCATCTACGTTTAAATTAGGTTCTTCAGGCATGGGAGACGCGGATCTTAATGTGTTTAGTGGAATATTGGGAAGCAAAGCCAATGCTCATGCTACTTCGAATGGTGATATGGAAATAATCATGAACGGCGGCAAATATGATTTTATTGGTGGTTATGATAAGTACGATGATGTTGATGCAAATATGGACATCAGTGCTGAACAACTGGTTCAAGCTACAGCAATGGCAAAAGGTGGATTGACAGCAGATGTATCATCTGCATATGATGATCGCACTGGTAACCAGTTTTATGGTATTTACGAAGGTCCTGACAGCATTATTTCATTGAAAAGTGACAGTTTAGGTGGTGCCTCTGCATCTCATATGACTGGCATTCATGATATGTTTGGTAAAGCAAATGCTAAGGCTTCAATGGGTGGAATAATTTCAGTTGACGGTGGAAAATTCTCAATGTATGGTGATAAATATGGCCATTATGACAATGACATGATGGCGAAACTTGCTGAAGATTCTGAATTAAATGCTGATGTATTTTCTAAAGGCTCCATCTCAGCTGATGCTAAAGTCGCTGGACGAAAAAGAGTCGGAGGTTATATGGGCGTCAACTTTGACCAAGGATTATCTACATTTAAATTAGGTTCTTCAGGCATGGGAGACGCGGATCTTAATGTGTTTAGTGGAATAATGGGAAGCAAAGCCAATGCTCATGCTACTTCGAATGGTGATATGGAAATAATCATGAACGGCGGCAAATATGATTTTATTGGTGGTTATGATAAGTACGTTGATGTTGATGCAAATATGGACATCAGTGCTGAACAACTGGTTCAAGCTACAGCAATGGCAAAAGGTGGATTGACAGCAGATGTATCATCTGCATATGATGATCGCACTGGTAACCAGTTTTATGGTATTTACGAAGGTCCTGACAGCATTATTTCATTGAAAAGTGACAGTTTAGGTGGTGCCTCTGCATCTCATATGGCTGGCATTCATGATATGTTTGGTAAAGCCAATGCTAAGGCTTCGATGGGTGGAATAATTTCAGTTGACGGTGGAAAATTCTCAATGTATGGTGATAAATATGGCCATTATGACAATGACATGATGGCGAAACTTGCTGAAGATTCTGAATTAAATGCTGATGTATTTTCTAAAGGCTCCATCTCAGCTGATGCTAAAGTCGCTGGACGAAAAAGAGTCGGAGGTTATATGGGCGTCAACTTTGACCAAGGATTATCTACATTTAAATTAGGTTCTTCAGGCATGGGTGACGCGGATCTTAATGTGTTTAGTGGAATAATGGGAAGCAAAGCCAATGCTCATGCTACTTCGAATGGTGATATGGAAATAATCATGAACGGCGGCAAATATGATTTTATTGGTGGTTATGATAAGTACGTTGATGTTGATGCAAATATGGACATCAGTGCTGAACAACTGGTTCAAGCTACAGCAATGGCAAAAGGTGAATTGACAGCAGATGTATCATCTGCATATGATGATCGCACTGGTAACCAGTTTTATGGTATTTACGAAGGTCCTGACAGCATTATTTCATTGAAAAGTGACAGTTTAGGTGGTGCCTCCGCATCTCATATGGCTGGCATTCATGATATGTTTGGTAAAGCCAATGCTAAGGCTTCGATGGGTGGAATAATCTCAGTTGACGGTGGAAAATTCTCAATGTATGGTGATGAATATGGACACCATGACAATGACATGATGGTAAAACTTGCTAAAGATTCTGAATTAAATGCTGATGTATTTTCTAAAGGCTCCATCTCAGCTGACGCTGAAGTCGCTGGAGGAAAAAGAGACAGAGGGTATATAGGCGTCAACTTTGACCAAGGATCATCTACATTTAAATTAGGTTCTTCAGGCATGGGAGACGCGGATCTAAATGTTTTTAGTGGAATAATGGGAAGCAAAGCCAATGCCCATGCTACTTCGAATGGTGATATGGAAATAATCATGAACGGCGGCAAATATGATTTTAATGGTGGTTATGATAAGTACGATAATGCTGATAAAAATATGGACATCATTGCTGAACAACTGGTTCACGCTACAGCAATGGCAAAAGCTGGATTGACAGCAGATGTATCATCTGCATATGATGATCGCACTGGTAACCAGTTTTATGGTATTTACGAAGCTCCTGACAGCATTATTTCATTTAAAAGTGACAGTTTAGGTGGTGCCTCTGCATCTCATACGGCTGGCATTCATGATATGTTTGGTAAAGCCAATGCTAAGGCTTCAATGGGTGGAATAATCTCAGTTGACGGTGGAAAATTCTCAATGTATGGTGATAAATATGGCCAATATGACAATGACATGATGGCGAAACTTGCTGAAGATTATGAATTAAATGCTGATGTATTCTCTAAAGGCTCCATCTCAGCTGATGCTAAAGTCGCTGGAGGAAAAAGAGTCGGAGGGTATATTGGCGTCAACTTTGACCAAGGATCATCTACATTTAAATTAGGTTCTTCAAGCATGGGAGACGCGGATCTTAATGTGTTTAGTGGAACTATGGGAAGCAAAGCCAATGCTCATGCTACTTCGAATGGTGATATTGAAATAATCATGAACGGCGGCAAATATGATTTTATTGGTGGTTATGATAAGTACGATAATGTTGATGCAAATATGGACATCAGTGCTGAACAATTGGTTCAAGCTACAGCAATGGCAAAAGGTAGATTGACAGCAGATGTATCATCTGCATATGATGATCGCACTGGTAACCAGTTTTATGGTATTTACAAAGGTCCTGACAGCATTATTTCATTGAAAAGTGACAGTTTAGGTGGTGCCTCTGCATCTCATATGGCTGGCATTCATGATATGTTTGGTAAAGCCAATGCTAAGGCTTCAATGGGTGGAATAATTTCAGTTGACGGTGGAAAATTCTCAATGTATGGTGATAAATATGGCCATTATGACAATGACATGGTGGCGAAACTTGCTGAAGATTCTGAATTAAATGCTGATGTATTTTCTAAAGGCTCCATCTCAGCTGATGCTAAAGTCGCTGGACGAAAAAGAGTCGGAGGGTATATGGGGGTCAACTTTGACCAAGGATCATCTACGTTTAAATTAGGTTCTTCAGGCATGGGAGACGCGGATCTTAATGTGTTTAGTGGAATAATGGGAAGCAAAGCCAATGCTCATGCTACTTCGAATGGTGATATGGAAATAATCATGAACGGCGGCAAATATGATTTTATTGGTGGTTATGATAAGTACGATGATGTTGATGCAAATATGGACATCAGTGCTGAACAACTGGTTCAAGCTACAGCAATGGCAAAAGGTGGATTGACAGCAGATGTATCATCTGCATATGATGATCGCACTGGTAACCAGTTTTATGGTATTTACGAAGGTCCTAACAGCATTATTTCATTGAAAAGTGACAGTTTAGGTGGTGCCTCTGCATCTCATATGGCTGGCATTCATGATATGTTTGGTAAAGCCAATGCTAAGGCTTCAATGGGTGGAATAATTTCAGTTGACGGTGGAAAATTCTCAATGTATGGTGATAAATATGGCCATTATGACAATGACATGATGGCGAAACTTGCTGAAGATTCTGAATTAAATGCTGATGTATTTTCTAAAGGCTCCATCTCAGCTGATGCTAAAGTCGCTGGACGAAAAAGAGTCGGAGGGTATATGGGGGTCAACTTTGACCAAGGATCATCTACGTTTAAATTAGGTTCTTCAGGCATGGGAGACGCGGATCTTAATGTGTTTAGTGGAATAATGGGAAGCAAAGCCAATGCTCATGCTACTTCGAATGGTGATATGGAAATAATCATGAACGGCGGCAAATATGATTTTATTGGTGGTTATGATAAGTACGATGATGTTGATGCAAATATGGACATCAGTGCTGAACAACTGGTTCAAGCTACAGCAATGGCAAAAGGTGGATTGACAGCAGATGTATCATCTGCATATGATGATCGCACTGGTAACCAGTTTTATGGTCTTTACGAAGGTCCTAACAGCATTATTTCATTGAAAAGTGACAGTTTAGGTGGTGCCTCTGCATCTCATATGGCTGGCATTCATGATATGTTTGGTAAAGCCAATGCTAAGGCTTCAATGGGTGGAATAATTTCAGTTGACGGTGGAAAATTCTCAATGTATGGTGATAAATATGGCCATTATGACAATGACATGATGGCGAAACTTGCTGAAGATTCTGAATTAAATGCTGATGTATTTTCTAAAGGCTCCATCTCAGCTGATGCTAAAGTCGCTGGACGAAAAAGAGTCGGAGGGTATATGGGGGTCAACTTTGACCAAGGATCATCTACGTTTAAATTAGGTTCTTCAGGCATGGAAGACGCGGATCTTAATGTGTTTAGTGGAATATTGGGAAGCAAAGCCAATGCTCATGCTACTTCGAATGGTGATATGGAAATAATCATGAACGGCGGCAAATATGATTTTATTGATGGTTATGATAAGTACGATGATGTTGATGCAAATATGGACATCAGTGCTGAACAACTGGTTCAAGCTACAGCAATGGCAAAAGGTGGATTGACAGCAGATGTATCATCTGCATATGATGATCGCACTGGTAACCAGTTTTATGGTATTTACGAAGGTCCTGACAGCATTATTTCATTGAAAAGTGACAGTTTAGGTGGTGCCTCTGCATCTCATACGGCTGGCATTCATGATATGTTTGGTAAAGCCAATGCTAAGGCTTCAATGGGTGGAATAATCTCAGTTGACGGTGGAAAATTCTCAATGTATGATGATAAATATGGCCAATATGACAATGACATGATGGCGAAACTTGCTGAAGATTATGAATTAAATGCTGATGTATTTTCTAAAGGCTCCATCTCAGCTGATGCTGAAGTCGCTGGAGGAAAAAGAGTCGGAGGGTATATTGGCGTCAACTTTGACCAAGGATCATCTACATTTAAATTAGGTTCTTCAAGCATGGGAGACGCGGATCTTAATGTGTTTAGTGGAACTATGGGAAGCAAAGCCAATGCTCATGCTACTTCGAATGGTGATATGGAAATAATCATGAACGGCGGCAAATATGATTTTATTGGTAGTTATGATAAGTACGATAATGTTGATGCAAAAATGGACATCAGTGCTGAACAACTGGTTCAAGCTACAGCAATGGCCAAAGGTGGATTGACAGCAGATGTATCATCTGCATATGATGATCGCACTGGTAACCAGTTTTATGGTATTTACGAAGGTCCTGACAGCATTATTTCATTGAAAAGTGACAGTTTAGGTGGTGCCTCTGCATCTCATACGGCTGGCATTCATGATATGTTTGGTAAAGCCAATGCTAAGGCTTCGATGGGTGGAATAATCTCAGTTGACGGTGGAAAATTCTCAATGTATGGTGATGAATATGGACACCATGACAATGACATGATGGTAAAACTTGCTAAAGATTCAGAATTAAATGCTGATGTATTTTCTAAAGGCTCCTTCTCAGCTGATGCAAAAGTCGCTGGAGGAAAAAGAGACGGAGGTTATATAGGTGTCAACTTTGACCAAGGATCATCCACATTTAAATTAGGTTCTTCAGGCATGGGAGACGCGGATCTTAATGTGTTTAGTGGAACTATGGGAAGCAAAGCCAATGCTCATGCTACTTCGAATGGTGATATGGAAATAACCATGAACGGCGGCAAATATGATTTTATTGGTGGTTATGATAAGTTCGATAATGTTGATAAAAATTTGGACATCAGTGCTGAACAACTGGTTCAAGCTACAGCAATGGCAAAAGCTGGATTGACAGCAGATGTATCATCTGCATATGATGATCGCACTGGTAACCAGTTTTATGGTATTTACGAAGCTCCTGACAGCATTATTTCATTGAAAAGTGACAGTTTAGGTGATGCCTCTGCATCTCATATGGTGGGCATTCATGATATGTTTGGTAAAGCCAATGCTAAGGCTTCGATGGGTGGAATAATCTCAGTTGACGGTGGAAAATTCTCAATGTATAGTGATGAATATGGACACCATGACAATGACATGATGGTAAAACTTGCTAAAGATTCTGAATTAAATGCTGATGTATTTTCTAAAGGCTCCATCTCAGCTGATGCTGAACTCGCTGGAGGAAAAAGAGACGGAGGTTATACAGTTGTCAACTTTGACCAAGGATCATCTACATTTGAATTAGGTTCTTCAGGCATGGGAGACGCGGATCTTAATGTTTTTAGTGGAATATTGGGAAGCAAAGCCAATGCCCATTCTACTTCGAATGGTGATATGGAAATAATCATGAACGGCGGCAAATATGATTTTATTGGTGGTTATGATAAGTTCGATAATGTTGATAAAAATATGGACATCAGTGCTGAACAACTGGTTCAGGCTACAGCAATGGCAAAAGCTGGATTGACAGCAGATGTATCATCTGCATATGATGATCGCACTAGTAACCAGTTTTATGATATTTACGAAGGTCCTGACAGCATTATTTCATTGAAAAGTGACAGTTTAGGTGGTGCCTCTGCATCTCATACGGCTGGCATTCATGATATGTTTGGTAAAGCCAATGCTAAGGCTTCAATGGGTGGAATAATCTCAGTTGACGGTGGAAAATTCTCAATGTATGGTGATAAATATGGCCAATATGACAATGACATGATGGTAAAACTTGCTAAAGATTCTGAATTAAATTCTGATGTATTTTCTAAAGGCTCCATCTCAGCTGATGCTAAAGTCGCTGGAGGAAAAAGAGACAGAGGTTATACAGGTGTCAACTTTGACCAAGGATCATCTACATTTAAATTAGGTTCTTCTGGCATGGGAGACGCGGATCTTAATGTTTTTAGTGGAATAATGGGAAGCAAAGCCAATGCTCATGCTACTTCGAATGGTGATAATGAAATAATCATGAACGGCGGCAAATATGATTTTATTGGTGGTTATGATCAGTACGATAATGTTGATGCAAATATGGACATCAGTGCTAAACAACTGGTTCAAGCTTCAGCAATGGCAAAAGGTGGATTGACAGCAGATGTATCATCTGCATATGATGATCGCACTGGTAACCAGTTTTATGGTATTTACGAAGGTCCTGACAGCATTATTTCATTGAAAAGTGACAGTTTAGGTGGTGCCTCTGCATCTCATACGGCTGGCATTCATGATATGTTTGGTAAAGCCAATGCTAAGGCTTCAATGGGTGGAATAATCTCAGTTGACGGTGGAAAATTCTCAATGTATGGTGATAAATATGGCCATTATGACAATGACATGATGGTGAAACTTGCTGAAGATTCTGAATTAAATGCTGATGTATTTTCTAAAGGCTCCATCTCAGCTGATGCTAAAGTCGCTGGACGAAAAAGAGTCGGAGGGTATATGGGCGTCAACTTTGTCCAAGGATCATCTACATTTAAATTAGGTTCTTCAGACATGGGAGACGCGGATCTTAATGTTTTTAGTGGAATAATGGGAAGCAAAGCCAATGCCCATGCTACTTCGAATGGTGATATGGAAATAATCATGAACGGCGGCAAATATGATTTTATTGGTGGTTATGATAAGTACGATAATGCTGATGAAAATATGGACATCAGTACTGAACAACTGGTTCAGGCTACAGCAATGGCAAAAGCTGGATTGACAGCAGATGTATCATCTGCATACGATGATCGCACTGGTAACCAGTTTTATGGTATTTACGAAGCTCCTGACAGCATTATTTCATTGAAAAGTGACAGTTCAGGTGGTGCCTCTGCATCTCATATGGCGGGCATTCATGATATGTTTGGTAAAGCCAATGCTAAGGCTTCGATGGGTGGAATAATCTCAGTTGACGGTGGAAAATTCTCAATGTATGGTGATGAATATGGACACCATGACAATGACATGATGGTAAAACTTGCTAAAGATTCTGAATTAAATGCTGATGTATTTTCAAAAGGATCCTTCTCAGCTGATGCAAAAGTCGCTGGAGAAAAAAGAGACGGAGGTTATATAGGTGTCAACTTTGACCAAGGATCATCTACATTTAAATTAGGTTCTTCAGGCATGGGAGACGCGGATCTTAATGTGTTTAGTGGAATAATGGGAAGCAAAGCCAATGCTCATGCTACTTCGAATGGTGATATGGAAATAATCATGAACGGCGGCAAATATGATTTTATTGGTGGTTATGATCAGTACGATATTGTAGATGCAAATATGGACATCAGTGCCAAACAAGTGGTTCAAGCTTCAGCAATGGCAAAAGGTGGATTGACAGCAGATGTATCATCTGCATATGATGATCGCACTGGTAACCAGTTTTATGGTATTTACGAAGGTCCTGACAGCATTATTTCATTGAAAAGTGACAGTTTAGGTGGTGCCTCTGCATCTCATACGGCTGGCATTCATGATATGTTTGGTAAAGCCAATGCTAAGGCTTCAATGGGTGGAATAATCTCAGTTGACGGTGGAAAATTCTCAATGTATGGTGATAAATATGGCCATTATGACAATGACATGATGGCGAAACTTGCTGAAGATTCTGAATTAAATGCTGATGTATTTTCTAAAGGCTCCATCTCAGCTGATGCTAAAGTCGCTGGACGAAAAAGAGTCGGAGGGTATATGGGCGTCAACTTTGACCAAGGATCATCTACATTTAAATTAGGTTCTTCAGGCATGGGAGACGCGGATCTTAATGTGTTTAGTGGAATAATGGGAAGCAAAGCCAATGCTCATGCTACTTCGAATGGTGATATGGAAATAATCATGAACGGCGGCAAATATGATTTTATTGGTGGTTATGATAAGTACGATAATGTTGATGCAAAAATGGACATCAGTGCTGAACAACTGGTTCAAGCTACAGCAATGGCAAAAGGTGGATTGACAGCAGATGTATCATCTGCGTATGATGATCGCACTGGTAACCAGTTTTATGGTATTTACGAAGGTCCTGACAGCATTATTTCATTGAAAAGTGACAGTTTAGGTGGTGCCTCTGCATCTCATATGGCTGGCATTCATGATATGTTTGGTAAAGCCAATGCTAAGGCTTCGATGGGTGGAATAATCTCAGTTGACGGTGGAAAATTCTCAATGTATGGTGATGAATATGGACACCATGACAATGACATGATGGTAAAACTTGCTAAAGATTCTGAATTAAATGCTGATGAATTTTCTAAAGGCTCCATCTCAGCTGATGCTAAAGTCGCTGGAGGAAAAACAGACGGAGGTTATACAGGTGTCAACTTTGACCAAGGATCATCTACATTTAAATTAGGTTCTTCAGGCATGGGAGACGCGGATCTTGATGTGTTTAGTGGAATAATGGGAAGCAAAGCCAATGCTCATGCTACTTCGAATGGTGATATGGAAATAATCATGAACGGCGGCAAATATGATTTTATTGGTGGTTATGATAAGTACGATAATGTTGATGCAAATATGGACATCAGTGCTGAACAACTGGTTCAAGCTACAGCAATGGCAAAAGGTGGATTGACAGCAGATGTATCATCTGCATATGATGATCGCACTGGTAACCAGTTTTATGGTATTTACGAAGGTCCTGACAGCATTATTTCATTGAAAAGTGACAGATTAGGTGGTGCCTCTGCATCTCATATGGCTGGCATTCACGATATGTTTGGTAAAGCCAATGCTAAGGCTTCGATGGGTGGAATAATCTCAGTTGACGGTGGAAAATTCTCAATGTATGGTGATGAATATGGACACCATGACAATGACATGATGGTAAAACTTGCTAAAGATTCTGAATTAAATGCTGATGTATTTTCTAAAGGCTCCATCTCAGTTGATGCTAAAGTCGCTGGAGCAAAAAGAGACGGAGGTTATACAGGTGTCAACTTTGACCAAGGATCATCTACATTTAAATTAGGTTCTTCAGGCATGGGAGACGCGGATCTTGATGTTTTTAGTGGAATAATGGAAAGCAAAGCCAATGCCCATGCTACTTCGAATGGTGATATGGAAATAATCATGAACGGCGGCAAATATGATTTTATTGGTAGTTATGATAAGTTCGATAATCTTGATAAAAATATGGACATCAGTGCTGAACAACTGGTTCAGGCTACATCAATGGCAAAAGCTGGATTGACAGCAGATGTATCATCTGCATATGATGATCGCACTGGTAACCAGTTTTATGGTATTTACGAAGCTCCTGACAGCATTATTTCATTGAAAAGTGACAGTTTAGGTGGTGCCTCTGCATCTCATATGGCGGGCATTCATGATATGTTTGGTAAAGCCAATGCTAAGGCTTCGATGGGTGGAATAATCTCAGTTGACGGTGGAAAATTCTCAATGTATGGTGATGAATATGGACACCATGACAATAACATGATGGTAAAACTTGCTAAAGATTCTGAATTAAATGCTGATGTATTTTCTAAAGGCTCCTTCTCAGCTGATGCAAACGTCGCTGGAGGAAAAAAAGACGGAGGTTATATAGGTGTCAACTTTGACCAAGGATCATCTACATTTAAATTAGGTTCTTCGGGCATGGGAGACGCGGATCTTAATGTGTTTAGTGGAATAATGGGAAGCAAAGCCAATGCTCATGCTACTTCGAATGGTGATATGGAAATAATCATGAACGGCGGCAAATATGATTTTATTGGTGGTTATAATAATTACGATAATGTTGATGCAAATATGGACATCAGTGCTGAACAACTGGTTCAGGCTACATCAATGGCAAAAGCTGGATTGACAGCAGATGTATCATCTGCATATGATGATCGCACTGGTAACCAGTTTTATGGTATTTACGAAGCTCCTGACAGCATTATTTCATTGAAAAGTGACAGTTTAGGTGGTGCCTCTGCATCTCATATGGCGGGCATTCATGATATGTTTGGTAAAGCCAATGCTAAGGCTTCGATGGGTGGAATAATCTCAGTTGACGGTGGAAAATTCTCAATGTATGGTGATGAATATGGACACCATGACAATAACATGATGGTAAAACTTGCTAAAGATTCTGAATTAAATGCTGATGTATTTTCTAAAGGCTCCATCTCAGCTGATGCTAAAGTCGCTGGACGAAAAAGAGTCGGAGGGTATATGGGCGTCAACTTTGACCAAGGATCATCTACATTTAAATTAGGTTCTTCAGGCATGGGAGACGCGGATCTTAATGTGTTTAGTGGAATAATGGGAAGCAAAGCCAATGCTCATGCTACTTCGAATGGTGATATGGAAATAATCATGAACGGCGGCAAATATGATTTTATTGGTGGTTATGATAAGTACGATAATGTTGATGCAAAAATGGACATCAGTGCTGAACAACTGGTTCAAGCTACAGCAATGGCAAAAGGTGGATTGACAGCAGATGTATCATCTGCGTATGATGATCGCACTGGTAACCAGTTTTATGGTATTTACGAAGGTCCTGACAGCATTATTTCATTGAAAAGTGACAGTTTAGGTGGTGCCTCTGCATCTCATATGGCTGGCATTCATGATATGTTTGGAAAAGCCAATGCTAAGGCTTCGATGGGTGGAATAATCTCAGTTGACGGTGGAAAATTCTCAATGTATGGTGATGAATATGGACACCATGACAATGACATGATGGTAAAACTTGCTAAAGATTCTGAATTAAATGCTGATGAATTTTCTAAAGGCTCCATCTCAGCTGATGCTAAAGTCGCTGGAGGAAAAACAGACGGAGGTTATACAGGTGTCAACTTTGACCAAGGATCATCTACATTTAAATTAGGTTCTTCAGGCATGGGAGACGCGGATCTTGATGTGTTTAGTGGAATAATGGGAAGCAAAGCCAATGCTCATGCTACTTCGAATGGTGATATGGAAATAATCATGAACGGCGGCAAATATGATTTTATTGGTGGTTATGATAAGTACGATAATGTTGATGCAAATATGGACATCAGTGCTGAACAACTGGTTCAAGCTACAGCAATGGCAAAAGGTGGATTGACAGCAGATGTATCATCTGCATATGATGATCGCACTGGTAACCAGTTTTATGGTATTTACGAAGGTCCTGACAGCATTATTTCATTGAAAAGTGACAGATTAGGTGGTGCCTCTGCATCTCATATGGCTGGCATTCACGATATGTTTGGTAAAGCCAATGCTAAGGCTTCGATGGGTGGAATAATCTCAGTTGACGGTGGAAAATTCTCAATGTATGGTGATGAATATGGACACCATGACAATGACATGATGGTAAAACTTGCTAAAGATTCTGAATTAAATGCTGATGTATTTTCTAAAGGCTCCATCTCAGTTGATGCTAAAGTCGCTGGAGCAAAAAGAGACGGAGGTTATACAGGTGTCAACTTTGACCAAGGATCATCTACATTTAAATTAGGTTCTTCAGGCATGGGAGACGCGGATCTTGATGTTTTTAGTGGAATAATGGAAAGCAAAGCCAATGCCCATGCTACTTCGAATGGTGATATGGAAATAATCATGAACGGCGGCAAATATGATTTTATTGGTAGTTATGATAAGTTCGATAATCTTGATAAAAATATGGACATCAGTGCTGAACAACTGGTTCAGGCTACATCAATGGCAAAAGCTGGATTGACAGCAGATGTATCATCTGCATATGATGATCGCACTGGTAACCAGTTTTATGGTATTTACGAAGCTCCTGACAGCATTATTTCATTGAAAAGTGACAGTTTAGGTGGTGCCTCTGCATCTCATATGGCGGGCATTCATGATATGTTTGGTAAAGCCAATGCTAAGGCTTCGATGGGTGGAATAATCTCAGTTGACGGTGGAAAATTCTCAATGTATGGTGATGAATATGGACACCATGACAATAACATGATGGTAAAACTTGCTAAAGATTCTGAATTAAATGCTGATGTATTTTCTAAAGGCTCCTTCTCAGCTGATGCAAACGTCGCTGGAGGAAAAAGAGACGGAGGTTATATAGGTGTCAACTTTGACCAAGGATCATCTACATTTAAATTAGGTTCTTCGGGCATGGGAGACGCGGATCTTAATGTGTTTAGTGGAATAATGGGAAGCAAAGCCAATGCTCATGCTACTTCGAATGGTGATATGGAAATAATCATGAACGGCGGCAAATATGATTTTATTGGTGGTTATAATAATTACGATAATGTTGATGCAAATATGGACATCAGTGCTAAACAACTGGTTCAAGCTACAGCAATGGCAAAAGGTGGATTGACAGCAGATGTTTCATCTGCATATGATGATCGCACTGGTAACCAGTTTTATGGTATTTACGAAGGTCCTGACAGCATTATTTCATTGAAAAGTGACAGTTTAGGTGGTGCCTCTGCATCTCATATGGCTGGCATTCATGATATGTTTGGTAAAGCCAATGCTAAGGCTTCGATGGGTGGAATAATCTCAGTTGACGGTGGAAAATTCTCAATGTATGGTGATGAATATGGACACCATGACAATGACATGATGGTAAAACTTGCTAAAGATTCTGAATTAAATGCTGATGTATTTTCTAAAGGCTCCATCTCAGCTGATGCTAAAGTCGCTGGAGGAAAAACAGACGGAGGTTATACAGGTGTCAACTTTGACCAAGGATCATCTACATTTAAATTAGGTTCTTCAGGCATGGGAGACGCGGATCTTAATGTGTTTAGTGGAATAATGGGAAGCAAAGCCAATGCTCATGCTACCTCGAATGGTGATATGGAAATAATCATGAACGGCGGCAAATATGATTTTATTGGTGGTTATGATAAGTACGATAATGTTGATGCAAATATGGACATCAGTGCTGAACAACTGGTTCAAGCTACAGCAATGGCAAAAGGTGGATTGACAGCAGATGTATCATCTGCATATGATGATCGCACTGGTAACCAGTTTTATGGTATTTACGAAGGTCCTGACAGCATTATTTCATTGAAAAGTGACAGTTTAGGTGGTGCCTCTGCATCTCATATGGCTGGCATTCACGATATGTTTGGTAAAGCCAATGCTAAGGCTTCGATGGGTGGAATAATCTCAGTTGACGGTGGAAAATTTTCAATGTATGGTGATGAATATGGACACCATGACAATAACATGATGGTAAAACTTGCTAAAGATTCTGAATTAAATGCTGATGTATTTTCTAAAGGCTCCTTCTCAGCCGATGCTAAAGTCGATGGAAGAAAAAGAGACGGAGGGTATATAGGCGTCAACTTTGACCAAGGATCATCTACATTTAAATTAGGTTCTTCAGGCATGGGAGACGCGGATCTTAATGTTTTTAGTGGAATAATGGGAAGCAAAGCCAATGCCCATGCTACTTCGAATGGTGATATGGAAATAATCATGAACGGCGGCAAATATGATTTTATTGGTGGTTATGATAAGTACGATAATGTTGATAAAAATATGGACATCAGTACGGAACAACTGGTTCAGGCTACAGCAATGGCAAAAGCTGGATTGACAGCAGATGTATCATCTGCATATGATGATCGCACTGGTAACCAGTTTTATGGTATTTACGAAGCTCCTGACAGCATTATTTCATTGAAAAGTGACAGTTTAGGTGGTGCCTCTGCATCTCATATGGCGGGCATTCATGATATGTTTGGTAAAGCCAATGCTAAGGCTTCGATGGGTGGAATAATCTCAGTTGAAGGTGCAAAATTCTCAATGTATGGTGATGAATATGGACACCAGGACAATGACATGATGGTAAAACTTGCTAAAGATTCTGAATTAAATGCTGATGTATTTTCTAAAGGCTCCTTCTCAGCTGATGCAAACGTCGCTGGAGGAAAAAGAGACGGAGGTTATATAGGTGTCAACTTTGACCAAGGATCATCTACATTTATATTAGGTTCTTCGGGCATGGGAGACGCGGATCTTAATGTGTTTAGTGGAATAATGGGAAGCAAAGCCAATGCTCATGCTACTTCGAATGGTGATATGGAAATAATCATGAACGGCGGCAAATATGATTTTATTGGTGGTTATGATAATTACGATAATGTTGATGCAAATATGGACATCAGTGCTGAACAACTGGTTCAAGCTACAGCAATGGCAAAAGGTGGATTGACAGCAGATGTATCATCTGCGTATGATGATCGCACTGGTAAACAGTTTTATGGTATTTACGAAGGTCCTGACAGCATTATTTCATTGAAAAGTGACAGTTTAGGTGGTGCCTCTGCATCTCATATGGCTGGCATTCATGATATGTTTGGTAAAGCCAATGCTAAGGCTTCGATGGGTGGAATAATCTCAGTTGACGGTGGAAAATTCTCAATGTATGGTGATGAATATGGACACCATGACAATGACATGATGGTAAAACTTGCTAAAGATTCTGAATTAAATGCTGATGTATTTTCTAAAGGCTCCATCTCAGCTGATGCTAAAGTCGCTGGAGGAAAAACAGACGGAGGTTATACAGGTGTCAACTTTGACCAAGGATCATCTACATTTAAATTAGGTTCTTCAGGCATGGGAGACGCGGATCTTGATGTTTTTAGTGGAATAATGGGAAGCAAAGCCAATGCCCATGCTACTTCGAATGGTGATATGGAAATAATCATGAACGGCGGCAAATATGATTTTATTGGTGGTTATGATAAGTTCGATAATCTTGATAAAAATATGGA
The DNA here is from genome assembly GCF_964204865.1 of Styela clava. Lineage (NCBI taxonomy): Eukaryota > Metazoa > Chordata > Ascidiacea > Stolidobranchia > Styelidae > Styela > Styela clava. The sequence continues at coordinate 3,852,751 of NC_135252.1, forward strand.
CATCAGTGCTGAACAACTGGTTCAGGCTACAGCAATGGCAAAAGCTGGATTGACAGCAGATGTATCATCTGCATATGATGATCGCACTGGTAACCAGTTTTATGGTATTTACGAAGCTCCTGACAGCATTATTTCATTGAAAAGTGACAGTTTAGGTGGTGCCTCTGCATCTCATATGGCGGGCATTCATGATATGTTTGGTAAAGCCAATGCTAAGGCTTCGATGGGTGGAATAATCTCAGTTGACGGTGGAAAATTCTCAATGTATGGTGATGAATATGGACACCATGACAATAACATGATGGTAAAACTTGCTAAAGATTCTGAATTAAATGCTGATGTATTTTCTAAAGGCTCCTTCTCAGCTGATGCAAAAGTCGCTGGAGGAAAAAGAGACGGAGGTTATATAGGTGTCAACTTTGACCAAGGATCATCTACATTTAAATTAGGTTCTTCAGGCATGGGAGACGCGGAACTTAATGTGTTTAGTGGAATAATGGGAAGCAAAGCCAATGCTCATGCTACTTCGAATGGTGGTATGGAAATAATCATGAACGGCGGCAAATATGATTTTATTGGTGGTTATGATCAGTACGATAATGTTGATGCAAATATGGACATCAGTGCTGAACAACTGGTTCAAGCTTCAGCAATGGCAAAAGGTGGATTGACAGCAGATGTATCATCTGCATATGATGATCGCACTGGTAACCAGTTTTATGGTATTTACGAAGGTCCTGACAGCATTATTTCATTGAAAAGTGACAGTTTAGGTGGTGCCTCTGCATCTCATATGGCGGGCATTCATGATATGTTTGGTAAAGCCAATGCTAAGGCTTCGATGGGTGGAATAATCTCAGTTGACGGTGGAAAATTCTCAATGTATAGTGATGAATATGGACACCATGACAATGACATGATGGTAAAACTTGCTATAGATTCTGAATTAAATGCTGATGTATTTTCTAAAGGCTCCATCTCAGCTGATGCTAAAGTCGCTGGAGATAAAAGAGACGGAGGTTATACAGGTGTCAACTTTGACCAAGGATCATCTACATTTAAATTAGGTTCTTCAGGCATGGGAGACGCGGATCTTAATATTTTTAGTGGAATAATGGGAAGCAAAGCCAATGCTCATGCTACTTCGAATGGTGATATGGAAATAATCATGAACGGCGGCAAATATGATTTTATTGGTGGTTATGATCAGTACGATAATGTTGATGCAAATATGGACATCAGTGCTAAACAACTGGTTCAAGCTTCAGCAATGGCAAAAGGTGGATTGACAGCAGATGTATCATCTGCATATGATGATCGCACTGGTAACCAGTTTTATGGTATTTACGAAGGTCCTGACAGCATTATTTCATTGAAAAGTGACAGTTTAGGTGGTGCCTCTGCATCTCATACGGCTGGCATTCATGATATGTTTGGTAAAGCCAATGCTAAGGCTTCAATGGGTGGAATAATCTCAGTTGACGGTGGAAAATTCTCAATGTATGGTGATAAATATGGCCATTATGACAATGACATGACGGCGAAACTTGCTGAAGATTCTGAATTAAATGCTGATGTATTTTCTAAAGGCTCCATCTCAACTGATGCTAAAGTCGCTGGACGAAAGAGAGTCGGAGGGTATATGGGGGTCAACTTTGACCAAGGATCATCTACATTTAAATTAGGTTCTTCAGGCATGGGAGACGCGGATCTTAATGTGTTTAGTGGAATAATGGGAAGCAAAGCCAATGCTCATGCTACTTCGAATAGTGATATGGAAATAATCATGAACGGCGGCAAATATGATTTTATTGGTGGTTATGATAAGTACGATAATGTTGATAAAAATATGGACATCAGTACTGAACAACTGGTTCAGGCTACAGCAATGGCAAAAGCTGGATTGACAGCAGATGTATCATCTGCATACGATGATCGCACTGGTAACCAGTTTTATGGTATTTACGAAGCTCCTGACAGCATTATTTCATTGAAAAGTGACAGTTTAGGTGGTGCCTCTGCATCTCATATGGCGGGCATTCATGATATGTTTGGTAAAGCCAATGCTAAGGCTTCGATGGGTGGAATAATCTCAGTTGACGGTGGAAAATTCTCAATGTATGGTGATGAATATGGACACCATGACAATGACATGATGGTAAAACTTGCTAAAGATTCTGAATTAAATGCTGATGTATTTTCTAAAGGCTCCTTCTCAGCTGATGCAAAAGTCGCTGGAGGAAAAAGAGACGGAGGTTATATAGGTGTCAACTTTGACCAAGGATCATCTACATTTAAATTAGGTTCTTTAGGCATGGGAGACGCGGATCTTAATGTGTTTAGTGGAATAATGGGAAGCAAAGCCAATGCTCATGCTACTTCGAATGGTGATATGGAAATAATCATGAATGGCGGCAAATATGATTTTATTGGTGGTTATGATAAGTACGATAATGTTGATAAAAATATGGACATCAGTACTGAACAACTGGTTCAGGCTACAGCAATGGCAAAAGCTGGATTGACAGCAGATGTATCATCTGCATATGATGATCGCACTGGTAACCAGTTTTATGGTATTTACGAAGCTCCTGACAGCATTATTTCATTGAAAAGTGACAGTTTAGGTGGTGCCTCTGCATCTCATATGGCGGGCATTCATGATATGTTTGGTAAAGTCAATGCTAAGGCTTCGATGGGTGGAATAATCTCAGTTGAAGGTGGAAAATTCTCAATGTATGGTGATGAATATGGACACCAGGACAATGACATGATGGTAAAACTTGCTAAAGATTCTGAATTAAATGCTGATGTATTTTCTAAAGGCTCCTTCTCAGCTGATGCAAACGTCGCTGGAGGAAAAAGAGACGGAGGTTATATAGGTGTCAACTTTGACCAAGGATCATCTACATTTAAATTAGGTTCTTCGGGCATGGGAGACGCGGATCTTAATGTGTTTAGTGGAATAATGGGAAGCAAAGCCAATGCTCATGCTACTTCGAATGGTGATATTGAAATAATCATGAACGGCGGCAAATATGATTTTATTGGTGGTTATGATAAGTACGATAATGTTGATGCAAAAATGGACATCAGTGCTGAACAACTGGTTCAAGCTACAGCAATGGCAAAAGGTGGATTGACAGCAGATGTATCATCTGCATATGATGATCGCACTGGTAACCAGTTTTATGGTATTTACGAAGGTCCTGACAGCATTATTTCATTGAAAAGTGACAGTTTAGGTGGTGCCTCTGCATCTCATATGGCTGGCATTCATGATATGTTTGGTAAAGCCAATGCTAAGGCTTTGATGGGTGGAATAATCTCAGTTGACGGTGGAAAATTCTCAATGTATGGTGATGAATATGGACACCATGACAATGACATGATGGTAAAACTTGCTAAAGATTCTGAATTAAATGCTGATGTATTTTCTAAAGGCTCCATCTCAGTTGATGCTAAAGTCGCTGGAGCAAAAAGAGACGGAGGTTATACAGGTGTCAACTTTGACCAAGGATCATCTACATTTAAATTAGGTTCTTCAGGCATGGGAGACGCGGATCTTGATGTTTTTAGTGGAATAATGGGAAGCAAAGCCAATGCCCATGCTACTTCGAATGGTGATATGGAAATAATCATGAACGGCGGCAAATATGATTTTATTGGTGGTTATGATAAGTTCGATAATCTTGATAAAAATATGGACATCAGTGCTGAACAACTGGTTCAGGCTACATCAATGGCAAAAGCTGGATTGACAGCAGATGTATCATCTGCATATGATGATCGCACTGGTAACCAGTTTTATGGTATTTACGAAGCTCCTGACAGCATTATTTCAATGAAAAGTGACAGTTTAGGTGGTGCCTCTGCATCTCATATGGCGGGCATTCATGATATGTTTGGTAAAGCCAATGCTAAGGCTTCGATGGGTGGAATAATCTCAGTTGACGGTGGAAAATTCTCAATGTATGGTGATGAATATGGACACCATGACAATAACATGATGGTAAAACTTGCTAAAGATTCTGAATTAAATGCTGATGTATTTTCTAAAGGCTCCTTCTCAGCTGATGCTAAAGTCGAGGGAAGAAAAAGAGGCGGAGGGTATATAGGCGTCAACTTTGACCAAGGATCATCTACATTTAAATTAGGTTCTTCAGGCATGGGAGACGCGGATCTTAATGTTTTTAGTGGAATAATGGGAAGCAAAGCCAATGCCCATGCTACTTCGAATGGTGATATGGAAATAATCATGAACGGCGGCAAATATGATTTTATTGGTGGTTATGATAAGTACGATAATGTTGATAAAAATATGGACATCAGTACGGAACAACTGTTTCAGGCTACAGCAATGGCAAAAGCTGGATTGACAGCAGATGTATCATCTGCATATGATGATCGCACTGGTAACCAGTTTTATGGTATTTACACAGCTCCTGACAGCATTATTTCATTGAAAAGTGACAGTTTAGGTGGTGCCTCTGCATCTCATATGGCGGGCATTCATGATATGTTTGGTAAAGCCAATGCTAAGGCTTCGATGGGTGGAATAATCTCAGTTGACGGTGGAAAATTCTCAATGTATGGTGATGAACATGGACACCATGACAATGACATGATGGTAAAACTTGCTAAAGATTCTGAATTAAATGCTGATGTATTTTCTAAAGGCTCCATCTCAGCTGATGCTAAAGTCGCTGGAGGAAAAACAGACGGAGGTTATACAGGTGTCAACTTTGACCAAGGATCATCTACATTTAAATTAGGTTCTTCAGGCATGGGAGACGCGGATCTTGATGTTTTTAGTGGAACAATGGGAAGCAAAGCCAATGCCCATGCTACTTCGAATGGTGATATGGAAATAATCATGAACGGCGGCAAATATGATTTTATTGGTGGTTATGATAAGTTCGATAATCTTGATGCAAATATGGACATCAGTGCTGAACAACTGGTTCAGGCTACAGCAATGGCAAAAGCTGGAATGACAGCAGATGTATCATCTGCATATGATGATCGCACTGGTAACCAGTTTTATGGTATTTACGAAGCTCCTGGCAGCATTATTTCATTGAAAAGTGACAGTTTAGGTGGTGCCTCTGCATCTCATATGGCGGGCATTCATGATATGTTTGGTAAAGCCAATGCTAAGGCTTCGATGGGTGGAATAATCTCAGTTGACGGTGGAAAATTCTCAATGTATGGTGATGAATATGGACACCATGACAATAACATGATGGTAAAACTTGCTAAAGATTCTGAATTAAATGCTGATGTATTTTCTAAAGGCTCCTTCTCAGCTGATGCAAAAGTCGCTGGAGGAAAAAGAGACGGAGGTTATATAGGTGTCAACTTTGACCAAGGATCATCTACATTTAAATTAGGTTCTTCAGGCATGGGAGACGCGGAACTTAATGTGTTTAGTGGAATAATGGGAAGCAAAGCCAATGCTCATGCTACTTCGAATGGTGGTATGGAAATAATCATGAACGGCGGCAAATATGATTTTATTGGTGGTTATGATCAGTACGATAATGTTGATGCAAATATGGACATCAGTGCTAAACAACTGGTTCAAGCTTCAGCAATGGCAAAAGGTGGATTGACAGCAGATGTATCATCTGCATATGATGATCGCACTGGTAACCAGTTTTATGGTATTTACGAAGGTCCTGACAGCATTATTTCATTGAAAAGCGACAGTTTAGGTGGTGCCTCTGCATCTCATATGGCGGGCATTCATGATATGTTTGGTAAAGCCAATGCTAAGGCTTCGATGGGTGGAATAATCTCAGTTGACGGTGGAAAATTCTCAATGTATAGTGATGAATATGGACACCATGACAATGACATGATGGTAAAACTTGCTAAAGATTCTGAATTAAATGCTGATGTATTTTCTAAAGGCTCCATCTCAGCTGATGCTAAAGTCGCTGGAGATAAAAGAGACGGAGGTTATACAGGTGTCAACTTTGACCAAGGATCATCTACATTTAAATTAGGTTCTTCAGGCATGGGAGACGCGGATCTTAATATTTTTAGTGGAATAATGGGAAGCAAAGCCAATGCTCATGCTACTTCGAATGGTGATATGGAAATAATCATGAACGGCGGCAAATATGATTTTATTGGTGGTTATGATCAGTACGATAATGTTGATGCAAATATGGACATCAGTGCTAAACAACTGGTTCAAGCTTCAGCAATGGCAAAAGGTGGATTGACAGCAGATGTATCATCTGCATATGATGATCGCACTGGTAACCAGTTTTATGGTATTTACGAAGGTCCTGACAGCATTATTTCATTGAAAAGCGACAGTTTAGGTGGTGCCTCTGCATCTCATATGGCGGGCATTCATGATATGTTTGGTAAAGCCAATGCTAAGGCTTCGATGGGTGGAATAATCTCAGTTGACGGTGGAAAATTCTCAATGTATAGTGATGAATATGGACACCATGACAATGACATGATGGTAAAACTTGCTAAAGATTCTGAATTAAATGCTGATGTATTTTCTAAAGGCTCCATCTCAGCTGATGCTAAAGTCGCTGGAGATAAAAGAGACGGAGGTTATACAGGTGTCAACTTTGACCAAGGATCATCTACATTTAAATTAGGTTCTTCAGGCATGGGAGACGCGGATCTTAATATTTTTAGTGGAATAATGGGAAGCAAAGCCAATGCTCATGCTACTTCGAATGGTGATATGGAAATAATCATGAACGGCGGCAAATATGATTTTATTGGTGGTTATGATCAGTACGATAATGTTGATGCAAATATGGACATCAGTGCTAAACAACTGGTTCAAGCTTCAGCAATGGCAAAAGGTGGATTGACAGCAGATGTATCATCTGCATATGATGATTGCACTGGTAACCAGTTTTATGGTATTTACGAAGGTCCTGACAGCATTATTTCATTGAAAAGTGACAGTTTAGGTGGTGCCTCTGCATCTCATACGGCTGGCATTCATGATATGTTTGGTAAAGCCAATGCTAAGGCTTCAATGGGTGGAATAATCTCAGTTGACGGTGGAAAATTCTCAATGTATGGTGATAAATATGGCCATTATGACAATGCCATGACGGCGAAACTCGCTGAAGATTCTGAATTAAATGCTGATGTATTTTCTAAAGGCTCCATCTCAGCTGATGCTAAAGTCGCTGGACGAAAGAGAGTCGGAGGGTATATGGGCGTCAACTTTGACCAAGGATCATCTACATTTAAATTAGGTTCTTCAGGCATGGGAGACGCGGATCTTAATGTGTTTAGTGGAATAATGGGAAGCAAAGCCAATGCTCATGCTACTTCGAATGGTGATATGGAAATAATCATGAACGGCGGCAAATATGATTTTATTGGTGGTTATGATAAGTACGATAATGTTGATAAAAATATGGACATCAGTACTGAACAACTGGTTCAGGCTACAGCAATGGCAAAAGCTGGATTGACAGCAGATGTATCATCTGCATACGATGATCGCACTGGTAACCAGTTTTATGGTATTTACGAAGCTCCTGACAGCATTATTTCATTGAAAAGTGACAGTTTAGGTGGTGCCTCTGCATCTCATATGGCGGGCATTCATGATATGTTTGGTAAAGCCAATGCTAAGGCTTCGATGGGTGGAATAATCTCAGTTGACGGTGGAAAATTCTCAATGTATGGTGATGAATATGGACACCATGACAATGACATGATGGTAAAACTTGCTAAAGATTCTGAATTAAATGCTGATGTATTTACTAAAGGCTCCTTCTCAGCTGATGCAAAAGTCGCTGGAGGAAAAAGAGACGGAGGTTATATAGGTGTCAACTTTGACCAAGGATCATCTACATTTAAATTAGGTTCTTCAGGCATGGGAGACGCGGATCTTAATGTGTTTAGTGGAATAATGGGAAGCAAAGCCAATGCTCATGCTACTTCGAATGGTGATATGGAAATAATCATGAATGGCGGCAAATATGATTTTATTGGTGGTTATGATCAGTACGATAATGTAGATGCAAATATGGACATCAGTGCCAAACAAGTGGTTCAAGCTTCAGCAATGGCAAAAGGTGGATTGACAGCAGATGTATCCTCTGCATATGATGATCGCACTGGTAACCAGTTTTATGGTATTTACGAAGCTCCTGACAGCATTATTTCATTGAAAAGTGACAGTTTAGGTGGTGCCTCTGCATCTCACATGGCGGGCATGCATGATATGTTTGGTAAAGCCAATGCTAAAGCTTCAATGGGTGGAATAATCTCAGTTGACGGTGGAAAATTCTCAATGTATGGTGATAAATATGGCCATTATGACAATGACATGATGGCGAAACTTGCTAAAGATTCTGAATTAAATGCTGATGTATTTTCTAAAGGCTCTATCTCAGCTGATGCTAAAGTCGCTGGACGAAAAAGAGTCGGAGGGTATATGGGCGTCAACTTTGACCAAGGATCATCTACATTTAAATTAGGTTCTTCGGGCATGGGAGACGCGGATCTTAATGTGTTTAGTGGAATTTTGGGAAGCAAAGCCAATGCTCATGCTACTTCGAATGGTGATATGGAAATAATCATGAACGGCGGCAAATATGATTTTATTGGTGGTTATGATAAGTACGATAATGTTGATGCAAATATGGACATCAGTGCTGAACAACTGGTTCAAGCTACAGCAATGGCAAAAGGTGGATTGACAGCAGATGTATCATCTGCGTATGATGATCGCACTGGTAACCAGTTTTATGGTATTTACGAAGGTCCTGACAGCATTATTTCATTGAAAAGTGACAGTTTAGGTGGTGCCTCTGCATCTCATATGGCTGGCATTCATGATATGTTTGGTAAAGCCAATGCTAAGGCTTCGATGGGTGGAATAATCTCAGTTGACGGTGGAAAATTCTCAATGTATGGTGATGAATACGGACACCATGACAATGACATGATGGTAAAACTTGCTAAAGATTCTGAATTAAATGCTGATGTATTTTCTAAAGGCTCCATCTCAGCTGATGCTAAAGTCGCTGGAGGAAAAAGAGACGGAGGTTATACAGGTGTCAACTTTGACCAAGGATCATCTACATTTAAATTAGGTTCTTCAGGCATGGGAGACGCGGATCTTGATGTTATTAGTGGAATAATGGGAAGCAAAGCCAATGCTCATGCTACTTCGAATGGTGATATGGAAATAATCATGAACGGCGGCAAATATGATTTTATTGGTGGTTATGATAAGTACGATAATGTTGATGCAAATATGGACATCAGTGCTGAACAACTGGTTCAAGCTACAGCAATGGCAAAAGGTGGATTGACAGCAGATGTATCATCTGCGTATGATGATCGCACTGGTAACCAGTTTTATGGTATTTACGAAGGTCCTGACAGCATTATTTCATTGAAAAGTGACAGTTTAGGTGGTGCCTCTGCATCTCATATAGCTGGCATTCATGATAAGTTTGGTAAAGCCAATGCTAAGGCTTCGATGGGTGGAATAATCTCAGTTGAAGGTGGAAAATTCTCAATGTATGGTGATAAATATGGACACCAGGACAATGACATGATGGTAAAACTTGCTAAAGATTCTGAATTAAATGCTGATGTATTTTCTAAAGGCTCCTTCTCAGCTGATGCAAACGTCGCTGGAGGAAAAAGAGACGGAGGTAATATAGGTGTCAACTTTGACCAAGGATCATCTACATTTAAATTAGGTTCTTCGGGCGTGGGAGACGCGGATCTTAATGTGTTTAGTGGAATAATGGGAAGCAAAGCCAATGCTCATGCTACTTCGAATGGTGATATGGAAATAATCATGAACGGCGGCAAATATGATTTTATTGGTGGTTATGATAAGTACGATAATGTTGATGCAAATATGGACATCAGTGCTGAACAACTGGTTCAAGCTACAGCAATGGCAAAAGGTGGATTGACAGCAGATGTATCATCTGCGTATGATGATCGCACTGGTAACCAGTTTTATGGTATCTACGAAGGTCCTGACAGCATTATTTCATTGAAAAGTGACAGTTTAGGTGGTGCCTCTGCATCTCATATGGCTGGCATTCATGATATGTTTGGTAAAGCCAATGCTAAGGCTTCGATGGGTGGAATAATCTCAGTTGACGGTGGAAAATTCTCAATGTATGGTGATGAATATGGACACCATGACAATGACATGATGGTAAAACTTGCTGAAGATTTTGAATTAAATGCTGCTGTATTTTCTAAAGGCTCCATCTCAGCTGATGCTAAAGTCGCTGGAGGAAAAACAGACGGAGGTTATACAGGTGTCAACCTCGACCAAGGATCATCTACATTTAAATTAGGTTCTTCAGGCATGGGAGACACGGATCTTGATATTTTTAGTGGAATAATGGGAAGCAAAGCCAATGCTCATGCTACTTCGAATGGTGATATGGAAATAATCATGAACGGCGGCAAATATGATTTTATTGGTGGTTATGATCAGTACGATAATGTTGATGCAAATATGGATATCAGTGCTAAACAACTGGTTCAAGCTTCAGCAATGGCAAAAGGTGGATTGACAGCAGATGTATCATCTGCATATGATGATCGCACTGGTAACCAGTTTTATGGTATTTACGAAGGTCCTGATAGCATTATGTCATTGAAAAGTGACAGTTTAGGTGGTGCCTCTGCATCTCATACGGCTGGCATTCATGATATGTTTGGTAAAGCCAATGCTAAGGCTTCAATGGGTGGAATAATCTCAGTTGACGGTGGAAAATTCTCAATGTATGGTGATAAATATGGCCATTATGACAATGCCATGACGGCGAAACTTGCTGAAGATTCTGAATTAAATGCTGATGTATTTTCTAAAGGCTCCATCTCAGCTGATGCTAAAGTCGCTGGACGAAAGAGAGTCGGAGGGTATATGGGCGTCAACTTTGACCAAGGATCATCTACATTTAAATTAGGTTCTTCAGGCATGGGAGACGCGGATCTTAATGTGTTTAGTGGAATAATGGGAAGCAAAGCCAATGCTCATGCTACTTCGAATGGTGATATGGAAATAATCATGAACGGCGGCAAATATGATTTTATTGGTGGTTATGATAAGTACGATAATGTTGATAAAAATATGGACATCAGTACTGAACAACTGGTTCAGGCTACAGCAATGGCAAAAGCTGGATTGACAGCAGATGTATCATCTGCATACGATGATCGCACTGGTAACCAGTTTTATGGTATTTACGAAGCTCCTGACAGCATTATTTCATTGAAAAGTGACAGTTTAGGTGGTGCCTCTGCATCTCATATGGCGGGCATTCATGATATGTTTGGTAAAGCCAATGCTAAGGCTTCGATGGGTGGAATAATCTCAGTTGACGGTGGAAAATTCTCAATGTATGGTGATGAATATGGACACCATGACAATGACATGATGGTAAAACTTGCTAAAGATTCTGAATTAAATGCTGATGTATTTACTAAAGGCTCCTTCTCAGCTGATGCAAAAGTCGCTGGAGGAAAAAGAGACGGAGGTTATATAGGTGTCAACTTTGACCAAGGATCATCTACATTTAAATTAGGTTCTTCAGGCATGGGAGACGCGGATCTTAATGTGTTTAGTGGAATAATGGGAAGCAAAGCCAATGCTCATGCTACTTCGAATGGTGATATGGAAATAATCATGAATGGCGGCAAATATGATTTTATTGGTGGTTATGATCAGTACGATAATGTAGATGCAAATATGGACATCAGTGCCAAACAAGTGGTTCAAGCTTCAGCAATGGCAAAAGGTGGATTGACAGCAGATGTATCCTCTGCATATGATGATCGCACTGGTAACCAGTTTTATGGTATTTACGAAGCTCCTGACAGCATTATTTCATTGAAAAGTGACAGTTTAGGTGGTGCCTCTGCATCTCATATGGCGGGCATGCATGATATGTTTGGTAAAGCCAATGCTAAAGCTTCAATGGGTGGAATAATCTCAGTTGACGGTGGAAAATTCTCAATGTATGGTGATAAATATGGCCATTATGACAATGACATGATGGCGAAACTTGCTGAAGATTCTGAATTAAATGCTGATGTATTTTCTAAAGGCTCTATCTCAGCTGATGCTAAAGTCGCTGGACAAAAAAGAGTCGGAGGGTATATGGGCGTCAACTTTGACCAAGGATCATCTACATTTAAATTAGGTTCTTCGGGCATGGGAGACGCGGATCTTAATGTGTTTAGTGGAATTTTGGGAAGCAAAGCCAATGCTCATGCTACTTCGAATGGTGATATGGAAATAATCATGAACGGCGGCAAATATGATTTTATTGGTGGTTATGATAAGTACGATAATGTTGATGCAAATATGGACATCAGTGCTGAACAACTGGTTCAAGCTACAGCAATGGCAAAAGGTGGATTGACAGCAGATGTATCATCTGCGTATGATGATCGCACTGGTAACCAGTTTTATGGTATTTACGAAGGTCCTGACAGCATTATTTCATTGAAAAGTGACAGTTTAGGTGGTGCCTCTGCATCTCATATAGCTGGCATTCATGATAAGTTTGGTAAAGCCAATGCTAAGGCTTCGATGGGTGGAATAATCTCAGTTGAAGGTGGAAAATTCTCAATGTATGGTGATAAATATGGACACCAGGACAATGACATGATGGTAAAACTTGCTAAAGATTCTGAATTAAATGCTGATGTATTTTCTAAAGGCTCCTTCTCAGCTGATGCAAACGTCGCTGGAGGAAAAAGAGACGGAGGTAATATAGGTGTCAACTTTGACCAAGGATCATCTACATTTAAATTAGGTTCTTCGGGCGTGGGAGACGCGGATCTTAATGTGTTTAGTGGAATAATGGGAAGCAAAGCCAATGCTCATGCTACTTCGAATGGTGATATGGAAATAATCATGAACGGCGGCAAATATGATTTTATTGGTGGTTATGATAAGTACGATAATGTTGATGCAAATATGGACATCAGTGCTGAACAACTGGTTCAAGCTACAGCAATGGCAAAAGGTGGATTGACAGCAGATGTATCATCTGCGTTACATGATCGCACTGGTAACCAGTTTTATGGTATCTACGAAGGTCCTGACAGCATTATTTCATTAAAAAGTGACAGTTTAGGTGGTGCCTCTGCATCTCATATGGCTGGCATTCATGATATGTTTGGTAAAGCCAATGCTAAGGCTTCGATGGGTGGAATAATCTCAGTTGACGGTGGAAAATTCTCAATGTATGGTGATGAATATGGACACCATGACAATGACATGATGGTAAAACTTGCTGAAGATTTTGAATTAAATGCTGCTGTATTTTCTAAAGGCTCCATCTCAGCTGATGCTAAAGTCGCTGGAGGAAAAACAGACGGAGGTTATACAGGTGTCAACTTTGACCAAGGATCATCTACATTTAAATTAGGTTCTTCAGGCATGGGAGACACGGATCTTGATGTTTTTAGTGGAATAATGGGAAGCAAAGCCAATGCCCATGCTACTTCGAATGGTGATATGGAAATAATCATGAACGGCGGCAAATATGATTTTATTGGTGGTTATGATACGTTCGATAATCTTGATAAAAATATGGATATCAGTGCTGAACAACTGGTTCAGGCTACAGCAATGGCAAAAGCTGGATTGACAGCAGATGTATCATCTGCATATGATGATCGCACTGGTAACCAGTTTTATGGTATTTACGAAGCTCCTGACAGCATTATTTCATTGAAAAGTGACAGTTTAGGTGGTGCCTCTGCATCTCATATGGCGGGCATTCATGATATGTTTGGTAAAGCCAATGCTAAGTCTTCGATGGGTGGAATAATCTCAGTTGACGGTGGAAAATTCTCAATGTATGGTGATGAATATGGACACCATGACAATAACATGATGGTAAAACTTGCTAAAGATTCTGAATTAAGTGCTGATGTATTTTCTAAAGGCTCCTTCTCAGCTGATGCAAAAGTCGCTGGAGGAAAAAGAGACGGAGGTTATATAGGTGTCAACTTTGACCAAGGATCATCTACATTTAAATTAAGTTCTACAGGCATGGGAGACGCGGATCTTAATGTGTTTAGTGGAATAATGGGAAGCAAAGCCAATGCTCATGCTACTTCGAATGGTGGTATGGAAATAATCATGAACGGCGGCAAATATGATTTTATTGGTGGTTATGATCAGTACGATAATGTTGATGCAAATATGGACATCAGTGCTAAACAACTGGTTCAAGCTTCAGCAATGGCAAAAGGTGGATTGACAGCAGATGTATCATCTGCATATGATGATCGCACTGGTAACCAGTTTTATGGTATTTACGAAGGTCCTGACAGCATTATTTCATTGAAAAGTGACAGTTTAGGTGGTGCCTCTGCATCTCATATGGCGGGCATGCATGATATGTTTGGTAAAGCCAATGCTAAAGCTTCAATGGGTGGAATAATCTCAGTTGACGGTGGAAAATTCTCAATGTATGGTGATAAATATGGCCATTATGACAATGACATGATGGCGAAACTTGCTGAAGATTCTGAATTAAATGCTGATGTATTTTCTAAAGGCTCTATCTCAGCTGATGCTAAAGTCGCTGGACAAAAAAGAGTCGGAGGGTATATGGGCGTCAACTTTGACCAAGGATCATCTACATTTAAATTAGGTTCTTCGGGCATGGGAGACGCGGATCTTAATGTGTTTAGTGGAATTTTGGGAAGCAAAGCCAATGCTCATGCTACTTCGAATGGTGATATGGAAATAATCATGAACGGCGGCAAATATGATTTTATTGGTGGTTATGATAAGTACGATAATGTTGATGCAAATATGGACATCAGTGCTGAACAACTGGTTCAAGCTACAGCAATGGCAAAAGGTGGATTGACAGCAGATGTATCATCTGCGTATGATGATCGCACTGGTAACCAGTTTTATGGTATTTACGAAGGTCCTGACAGCATTATTTCATTGAAAAGTGACAGTTTAGGTGGTGCCTCTGCATCTCATATAGCTGGCATTCATGATAAGTTTGGTAAAGCCAATGCTAAGGCTTCGATGGGTGGAATAATCTCAGTTGAAGGTGGAAAATTCTCAATGTATGGTGATAAATATGGACACCAGGACAATGACATGATGGTAAAACTTGCTAAAGATTCTGAATTAAATGCTGATGTATTTTCTAAAGGCTCCTTCTCAGCTGATGCAAACGTCGCTGGAGGAAAAAGAGACGGAGGTAATATAGGTGTCAACTTTGACCAAGGATCATCTACATTTAAATTAGGTTCTTCGGGCGTGGGAGACGCGGATCTTAATGTGTTTAGTGGAATAATGGGAAGCAAAGCCAATGCTCATGCTACTTCGAATGGTGATATGGAAATAATCATGAACGGCGGCAAATATGATTTTATTGGTGGTTATGATAAGTACGATAATGTTGATGCAAATATGGACATCAGTGCTGAACAACTGGTTCAAGCTACAGCAATGGCAAAAGGTGGATTGACAGCAGATGTATCATCTGCGTATGATGATCGCACTGGTAACCAGTTTTATGGTATCTACGAAGGTCCTGACAGCATTATTTCATTGAAAAGTGACAGTTTAGGTGGTGCCTCTGCATCTCATATGGCTGGCATTCATGATATGTTTGGTAAAGCCAATGCTAAGGCTTCGATGGGTGGAATAATCTCAGTTGACGGTGGAAAATTCTCAATGTATGGTGATGAATATGGACACCATGACAATGACATGATGGTAAAACTTGCTGAAGATTTTGAATTAAATGCTGCTGTATTTTCTAAAGGCTCCATCTCAGCTGATGCTAAAGTCGCTGGAGGAAAAACAGACGGAGGTTATACAGGTGTCAACCTCGACCAAGGATCATCTACATTTAAATTAGGTTCTTCAGGCATGGGAGACACGGATCTTGATATTTTTAGTGGAATAATGGGAAGCAAAGCCAATGCTCATGCTACTTCGAATGGTGATATGGAAATAATCATGAACGGCGGCAAATATGATTTTATTGGTGGTTATGATCAGTACGATAATGTTGATGCAAATATGGATATCAGTGCTAAACAACTGGTTCAAGCTTCAGCAATGGCAAAAGGTGGATTGACAGCAGATGTATCATCTGCATATGATGATCGCACTGGTAACCAGTTTTATGGTATTTACGAAGGTCCTGATAGCATTATGTCATTGAAAAGTGACAGTTTAGGTGGTGCCTCTGCATCTCATACGGCTGGCATTCATGATATGTTTGGTAAAGCCAATGCTAAGGCTTCAATGGGTGGAATAATCTCAGTTGACGGTGGAAAATTCTCAATGTATGGTGATAAATATGGCCATTATGACAATGCCATGACGGCGAAACTTGCTGAAGATTCTGAATTAAATGCTGATGTATTTTCTAAAGGCTCCATCTCAGCTGATGCTAAAGTCGCTGGACGAAAGAGAGTCGGAGGGTATATGGGCGTCAACTTTGACCAAGGATCATCTACATTTAAATTAGGTTCTTCAGGCATGGGAGACGCGGATCTTAATGTGTTTAGTGGAATAATGGGAAGCAAAGCCAATGCTCATGCTACTTCGAATGGTGATATGGAAATAATCATGAACGGCGGCAAATATGATTTTATTGGTGGTTATGATAAGTACGATAATGTTGATAAAAATATGGACATCAGTACTGAACAACTGGTTCAGGCTACAGCAATGGCAAAAGCTGGATTGACAGCAGATGTATCATCTGCATACGATGATCGCACTGGTAACCAGTTTTATGGTATTTACGAAGCTCCTGACAGCATTATTTCATTGAAAAGTGACAGTTTAGGTGGTGCCTCTGCATCTCATATGGCGGGCATTCATGATATGTTTGGTAAAGCCAATGCTAAGGCTTCGATGGGTGGAATAATCTCAGTTGACGGTGGAAAATTCTCAATGTATGGTGATGAATATGGACACCATGACAATGACATGATGGTAAAACTTGCTAAAGATTCTGAATTAAATGCTGATGTATTTACTAAAGGCTCCTTCTCAGCTGATGCAAAAGTCGCTGGAGGAAAAAGAGACGGAGGTTATATAGGTGTCAACTTTGACCAAGGATCATCTACATTTAAATTAGGTTCTTCAGGCATGGGAGACGCGGATCTTAATGTGTTTAGTGGAATAATGGGAAGCAAAGCCAATGCTCATGCTACTTCGAATGGTGATATGGAAATAATCATGAATGGCGGCAAATATGATTTTATTGGTGGTTATGATCAGTACGATAATGTAGATGCAAATATGGACATCAGTGCCAAACAAGTGGTTCAAGCTTCAGCAATGGCAAAAGGTGGATTGACAGCAGATGTATCCTCTGCATATGATGATCGCACTGGTAACCAGTTTTATGGTATTTACGAAGCTCCTGACAGCATTATTTCATTGAAAAGTGACAGTTTAGGTGGTGCCTCTGCATCTCATATGGCGGGCATGCATGATATGTTTGGTAAAGCCAATGCTAAAGCTTCAATGGGTGGAATAATCTCAGTTGACGGTGGAAAATTCTCAATGTATGGTGATAAATATGGCCATTATGACAATGACATGATGGCGAAACTTGCTGAAGATTCTGAATTAAATGCTGATGTATTTTCTAAAGGCTCTATCTCAGCTGATGCTAAAGTCGCTGGACAAAAAAGAGTCGGAGGGTATATGGGCGTCAACTTTGACCAAGGATCATCTACATTTAAATTAGGTTCTTCGGGCATGGGAGACGCGGATCTTAATGTGTTTAGTGGAATTTTGGGAAGCAAAGCCAATGCTCATGCTACTTCGAATGGTGATATGGAAATAATCATGAACGGCGGCAAATATGATTTTATTGGTGGTTATGATAAGTACGATAATGTTGATGCAAATATGGACATCAGTGCTGAACAACTGGTTCAAGCTACAGCAATGGCAAAAGGTGGATTGACAGCAGATGTATCATCTGCGTATGATGATCGCACTGGTAACCAGTTTTATGGTATTTACGAAGGTCCTGACAGCATTATTTCATTGAAAAGTGACAGTTTAGGTGGTGCCTCTGCATCTCATATAGCTGGCATTCATGATAAGTTTGGTAAAGCCAATGCTAAGGCTTCGATGGGTGGAATAATCTCAGTTGAAGGTGGAAAATTCTCAATGTATGGTGATAAATATGGACACCAGGACAATGACATGATGGTAAAACTTGCTAAAGATTCTGAATTAAATGCTGATGTATTTTCTAAAGGCTCCTTCTCAGCTGATGCAAACGTCGCTGGAGGAAAAAGAGACGGAGGTAATATAGGTGTCAACTTTGACCAAGGATCATCTACATTTAAATTAGGTTCTTCGGGCGTGGGAGACGCGGATCTTAATGTGTTTAGTGGAATAATGGGAAGCAAAGCCAATGCTCATGCTACTTCGAATGGTGATATGGAAATAATCATGAACGGCGGCAAATATGATTTTATTGGTGGTTATGATAAGTACGATAATGTTGATGCAAATATGGACATCAGTGCTGAACAACTGGTTCAAGCTACAGCAATGGCAAAAGGTGGATTGACAGCAGATGTATCATCTGCGTTACATGATCGCACTGGTAACCAGTTTTATGGTATCTACGAAGGTCCTGACAGCATTATTTCATTAAAAAGTGACAGTTTAGGTGGTGCCTCTGCATCTCATATGGCTGGCATTCATGATATGTTTGGTAAAGCCAATGCTAAGGCTTCGATGGGTGGAATAATCTCAGTTGACGGTGGAAAATTCTCAATGTATGGTGATGAATATGGACACCATGACAATGACATGATGGTAAAACTTGCTGAAGATTTTGAATTAAATGCTGCTGTATTTTCTAAAGGCTCCATCTCAGCTGATGCTAAAGTCGCTGGAGGAAAAACAGACGGAGGTTATACAGGTGTCAACTTTGACCAAGGATCATCTACATTTAAATTAGGTTCTTCAGGCATGGGAGACACGGATCTTGATGTTTTTAGTGGAATAATGGGAAGCAAAGCCAATGCCCATGCTACTTCGAATGGTGATATGGAAATAATCATGAACGGCGGCAAATATGATTTTATTGGTGGTTATGATACGTTCGATAATCTTGATAAAAATATGGATATCAGTGCTGAACAACTGGTTCAGGCTACAGCAATGGCAAAAGCTGGATTGACAGCAGATGTATCATCTGCATATGATGATCGCACTGGTAACCAGTTTTATGGTATTTACGAAGCTCCTGACAGCATTATTTCATTGAAAAGTGACAGTTTAGGTGGTGCCTCTGCATCTCATATGGCGGGCATTCATGATATGTTTGGTAAAGCCAATGCTAAGTCTTCGATGGGTGGAATAATCTCAGTTGACGGTGGAAAATTCTCAATGTATGGTGATGAATATGGACACCATGACAATAACATGATGGTAAAACTTGCTAAAGATTCTGAATTAAGTGCTGATGTATTTTCTAAAGGCTCCTTCTCAGCTGATGCAAAAGTCGCTGGAGGAAAAAGAGACGGAGGTTATATAGGTGTCAACTTTGACCAAGGATCATCTACATTTAAATTAAGTTCTACAGGCATGGGAGACGCGGATCTTAATGTGTTTAGTGGAATAATGGGAAGCAAAGCCAATGCTCATGCTACTTCGAATGGTGGTATGGAAATAATCATGAACGGCGGCAAATATGATTTTATTGGTGGTTATGATCAGTACGATAATGTTGATGCAAATATGGAGATCAGTGCTAAACAACTGGTTCAAGCTTCAGCAATGGCAAAAGGTGGATTGACAGCAGATGTATCATCTGCATATGATGATCGCACTGGTAACCAGTTTTATGGTATTTACGAAGGTCCTGACAGCATTATTTCATTGAAAAGTGATAGTTTAGGTGGTGCCTCTGCATCTCATATGGCGGGCATTCATGATATGTTTGGTAAAGCCAATGCTAAGGCTTCGATGGGTGGAATAATCTCAGTTGACGGTGGAAAATTCTCAATGTATAGTGATGAATATGGACACCATGACAATGACATGATGGTAAAACTTGCTAAAGATTCTGAATTAAATGCTGATGTATTTTCTAAAGGCTCCATCTCAGCTGATGCTAAAGTCGCTGGAGATAAAAGAGACGGAGGTTATACAGGTGTCAACTTTGACCAAGGATCATCTACATTTAAATTAGGTTCTTCAGGCATGGGAGACGCGGATCTTAATATTTTTAGTGGAATAATGGGAAGCAAAGCCAATGCTCATGCTACTTCGAATGGTGATATGGAAATAATCATGAACGGCGGCAAATATGATTTTATTGGTAGTTATGATCAGTACGATAATGTTGATGCAAATATGGATATCAGTGCTAAACAACTGGTTCAAGCTTCAGCAATGGCAAAAGGTGGATTGACAGCAGATGTATCATCTGCATATGATGATCGCACTGGTAACCAGTTTTATGGTATTTACGAAGGTCCTGACAGCATTATGTCATTGAAAAGTGACAGTTTAGGTGGTGCCTCTGCATCTCATACGGCTGGCATTCATGATATGTTTGGTAAAGCCAATGCTAAGGCTTCAATGGGTGGAATAATCTCAGTTGACGGTGGAAAATTCTCAATGTATGGTGATAAATATGGCCATTATGACAATGCCATGACGGCGAAACTTGCTGAAGATTCTGAATTAAATGCTGATGTATTTTCTAAAGGCTCCATCTCAGCTGATGCTAAAGTCGCTGGACGAAAGAGAGTCGGAGGGTATATGGGCGTCAACTTTGACCAAGGATCATCTACATTTAAATTAGGTTCTTCAGGCATGGGAGACGCGGATCTTAATGTGTTTAGTGGAATAATGGGAAGCAAAGCCAATGCTCATGCTACTTCGAATGGTGATATGGAAATAATCATGAACGGCGGCAAATATGATTTTATTGGTGGTTATGATAAGTACGATAATGTTGATAAAAATATGGACATCAGTACTGAACAACTGGTTCAGGCTACAGCAATGGTAAAAGCTGGATTGACAGCAGATGTATCATCTGCATACGATGATCGCACTGGTAACCAGTTTTATGGTATTTACGAAGCTCCTGACAGCATTATTTCATTGAAAAGTGACAGTTTAGGTGGTGCCTCTGCATCTCATATGGCGGGCATTCATGATATGTTTGGTAAAGCCAATGCTAAGGCTTCGATGGGTGGAATAATCTCAGTTGACGGTGGAAAATTCTCAATGTATGGTGATGAATATGGACACCAGGACAATGATATGATGGTAAAACTTGCTAAAGATTCTGAATTAAATGCTGATGTATTTACTAAAGGCTCCTTCTCAGCTGATGCAAAAGTCGCTGGAGGAAAAAGAGACGGAGGTTATATAGGTGTCAACTTTGACCAAGGATCATCTACATTTAAATTAGGTTCTTCAGGCATGGGAGACGCGGATCTTAATGTGTTTAGTGGAATAATGGGAAGCAAAGCCAATGCTCATGCTACTTCGAATGGTGATATGGAAATAATCATGAACGGCGGCAAATATGATTTTATTGGTGGTTATGATCAGTACGATAATGTAGATGCAAATATGGACATCAGTGCCAAACAAGTGGTTCAAGCTTCAGCAATGGCAAAAGGTGGATTGACAGCAGATGTATCATCTGCATATGATGATCGCACTGGTAACCAGTTTTATGGTATTTACGAAGGTCCTGACAGCATTATTTCATCGAAAAGTGACAGTTTAGGTGGTGCCTCTGCATCTCATACGGCTGGCATTCATGATATGTTTGGTAAAGCCAATGCTAAGGCTTCAATGGGTGGAATAATCTCAGTTGACCGTGGAAAATTCTCAATGTATGGTGATAAATATGGCCATTATGACAATGACATGATGGCGAAACTTGCTAAAGATTCTGAATTAAATGCTGATGTATTTTCTAAAGGCTCCTACTCAGCTGATGCAAAAGTCGCTGGAGGAAAAAGAGACGGAGGTTATATAGGTGTCAACTTTGACCAAGGATCATCTACATTTAAATTAGGTTCTACAGGCATGGGAGACGCGGATCTTAATGTGTTTAGTGGAATAATGGGAAGCAAAGCCAATGCTCATGCTACTTCGAATAGTGGTATGGAAATAATCATGAACGGCGGCAAATATGATTTTATTGGGGGTTATGATCAGTACGATAATGTTGATGCAAATATGGACATCAGTGCTAAACAACTGGTTCAAGCTTCAGCTATGGCAAAAGGTGGATTGACAGCAGATGTATCATCTGCATATGATGATCGCACTGGTAACCAGTTTTATGGTATTTACGAAGGTCCTGACAGCATTATTTCATTGAAAAGTGATAGTTTAGGTGGTGCCTCTGCATCTCATATGGCGGGCATTCATGATATGTTTGGTAAAGCCAATGCTAAGGCTTCGATGGGTGGAATAATCTCAGTTGACGGTGGAAAATTCTCAATGTATAGTGATGAATATGGACACCATGACAATGACATGATGGTAAAACTTGCTAAAGATTCTGAATTAAATGATGATGTATCTTCTAAAGGCTCCATCTCAGCTGATGCTAAAGTCGCTGGAGATAAAAGAGACGGAGGTTATACAGGTGTCAACTTTGACCAAGGATCATCTACATTTAAATTAGGTTCTTCAGGCATGGGAGACGCGGATCTTAATATTTTTAGTGGAATACTGGGAAGCAAAGCCAATGCTCATGCTACTTCGAATGGTGATATGGAAATAATCATGAACGGCGGCAAATATGATTTTATTGGTGGTTATGATCAGTACGATAATGTTGATGCAAATATGGATATCAGTGCTAAACAACTGGTTCAAGCTTCAGCAATGGCAAAAGGTGGATTGACAGCAGATGTATCATCTGCATATGATGATCGCACTGGTAACCAGTTTTATGGTATTTACGAAGGTCCTGACAGCATTATTTCATTGAAAAGTGACAGTTTAGGTGGTGCCTCTGCATCTCATACGGCTGGCATTCATGATATGTTTGGTAAAGCCAATGCTAAGGCTTCAATGGATGGAATAATCTCAGTTGACGGTGGAAAATTCTCAATGTATGGTGATAAATATGGCCATTATGACAATGACATGATGGCGAAACTTGCTGAAGATTCTGAATTAAATGCTGATGTATTTTCTAAAGGCTCCATCTCAGCTGATGCTAAAGTCGCTGGACGAAAGAGAGTCGGAGGGTATATGGGCGTCAACTTTGACCAAGGATCATCTACATTTAAATTAGGTTCTTCAGGCATGGGAGACGCGGATCCTAATGTGTTTAGTGGAATAATGGGAAGCAAAGCCAATGCTCATGCTACTTCGAATGGTGATATGGAAATAATCATGAACGGCGGCAAATATGATTTTATTGGTGGTTATGATAAGTACGATAATGTTGATAAAAATATGGACATCAGTACTGAACAACTGGTTCAGGCTACAGCAATGGCAAAAGCTGGATTGACAGCAGATGTATCATCTGCATACGATGATCGCACTGGTAACCAGTTTTATGGTATTTACGAAGCTCCTGACAGCATTATTTCATTGAAAAGTGACAGTTTAGGTGGTGCCTCTGCATCTCATATGTCGGGCATTCATGATATGTTTGGTAAAGCCAATGCTAAGGCTTCGATGGGTGGAATAATCTCAGTTGACGGTGGAAAATTCTCAATGTATGGTGATGAATATGGACACCATGACAATGACATGATGGTAAAACTTGCTAAAGATTCTGAATTAAATGCTGATGTATTTTCTAAAGGCTCCTTTTCAGCTGATGCAAAAGTCGCTGGAGGAAAAAGAGACGGAGGTTATATAGGTGTCAACTTTGACCAAGGATCATCTACATTTAAATTAGGTTCTTCAGGCATGGGAGACGCGGATCTTAATGTGTTTAGTGGAATAATGGGAAGCAAAGCCAATGCTCATGCTACTTCGAATGGTGATATGGAAATAATCATGAACGGCGGCAAATATGATTTTATTGGTGGTTATGATCAGTACGATAATGTAGATGCAAATATGGACATCAGTGCCAAACAAGTGGTTCAAGCTTCAGCAATGGCAAAAGGTGGATTGACAGCAGATGTATCATCTGCATATGATGATCGCACTGGTAACCAGTTTTATGGTATTTACGAAGGTCCTGACAGCATTATTTCATTGAAAAGTGACAGTTTAGGTGGTGCCTCTGCATCTCATACGGCTGGCATTCATGATATGTTTGGTAAAGCCAATGCTAAGGCTTCAATGGGTGGAATAATCTCAGTTGACGGTGGAAAATTCTCAATGTATGGTGATAAATATGGCCATTATGACAATGACATGATGGCGAAACTTGCTAAAGATTCTGAATTGAATGCCGATGTATTTTCTAAAGGCTCCTACTCAGCTGATGCAAAAGTCGCTGGAGGAAAAAGAGACGGAGGTTATATAGGTGTCAACTTCGACCAAGGATCATCTACATTTAAATTAGGTTCTACAGGCATGGGAGACGCGGATCTTAATGTGTTTAGTGGAATAATGGGAAGCAAAGCCAATGCTCATGCTACTTCGAATGGTGGTATGGAAATAATCATGAACGGCGGGAAATATGATTTTATTGGTGGTTATGATCAGTACGATAATGTTGATGCAAATATGGACATCAGTGCTAAACAACTGGTTCAAGCTTCAGCAATGGCAAAAGGTGGATTGACAGCAGATGTATCATCTGCATATGATGATCGCACTGGTAACCAGTTTTATGGTATTTACGAAGGTCCTGACAGCATTATTTCATTGAAAAGTGATAGTTTAGGTGGTGCCTCTGCATCTCATATGGCGGGCATTCATGATATGTTTGGTAAAGCCAATGCTAAGGCTTCGATGGGTGGAATAATCTCAGTTGACGGTGGAAAATTCTCAATGTATAGTGATGAATATGGACACCATGACAATGACATGATGGTAAAACTTGCTAAAGATTCTGAATTAAATGCTGATGTATTTTCTAAAGGCTCCATCTCAGCTGATGCTAAAGTCGCTGGAGATAAAAGAGACGGAGGTTATACAGGTGTCAACTTTGACCAAGGATCATCTACATTTAAATTAGGTTCTTCAGGCATGGGAGACGCGGATCTTAATATTTTTAGTGGAATAATGGGAAGCAAAGCCAATGCTCATGCTACTTCGAATGGTGATATGGAAATAATCATGAACGGCGGCAAATATGATTTTATTGGTGGTTATGATCAGTACGATAATGTTGATGCAAATATGGATATCAGTGCTAAACAACTGGTTCAAGCTTCAGCAATGGCAAAAGGTGGATTGACAGCAGATGTATCATCTGCATATGATGATCGCACTGGTAACCAGTTTTATGGTATTTACGAAGGTCCTGACAGCATTATTTCATTGAAAAGAGACAGTTTAGGCAGTGCCTCTGCATCTCATACGGCTGGCATTCATGATATGTTTGGTAAAGCCAATGCTAAGGCTTCAATGGGTGGAATAATCTCAGTTGACGGTGGAAAATTCCCAATGTATGGTGATAAATATGGCCATTATGACAATGACATGATGGCGAAACTTGCTGAAGATTCTGAATTAAATGCTGATGTATTTTCTAAAGGCTCCATCTCAGCTGATGCTAAAGTCGCTGGACGAAAGAGAGTCGGAGGGTATATGGGGGTCAACTTTGACCAAGGATCATCTACATTTAAATTAGGTTCTTCAGGCATGGGAGACGCGGATCTTAATGTGTTTAGTGGAATAATGGGAAGCAAAGCCAATGCTCATGCTACTTCGAATGGTGATATGGAAATAATCATGAACGGCGGCAAATATGATTTTATTGGTGGTTATGATAAGTACGATAATGTTGATAAAAATATGGACATCAGTACTGAACAACTGGTTCAGGCTACAGCAATGGCAAAAGCTGGATTGACAGCAGATGTATCATCTGCATACGATGATCGCACTGGTAACCAGTTTTATGGTATTTACGAAGCTCCTGACAGCATTATTTCATTGAAAAGTGACAGTTTAGGTGGTGCCTCTGCATCTCATATGTCGGGCATTCATGATATGTTTGGTAAAGCCAATGCTAAGGCTTCGATGGGTGGAATAATCTCAGTTGACGGTGGAAAATTCTCAATGTATGGTGATGAATATGGACACCATGACAATGACATGATGGTAAAACTTGCTAAAGATTCTGAATTAAATGCTGATGTATTTTCTAAAGGCTCCTTCTCAGCTGATGCAAAAGTCGCTGGAGGAAAAAGAGACGGAGGTTATATAGGTGTCAACTTTGACCAAGGATCATCTATATTTAAATTAGGTTCTTCAGGCATGGAAGACGCGGATCTTAATGTGTTTAGTGGAATAATGGGAAGCAAAGCCAATGCTCATGCTACTTCGAATGGTGATATGGAAATAATCATGAACGGCGGCAAATATGATTTTATTGGTGGTTATGATCAGTACGATAATGTAGATGCAAATATGGACATCAGTGCCAAACAAGTGGTTCAAGCTTCAGCAATGGCAAAAGGTGGATTGACAGCAGATGTATCATCTGCATATGATGATCGCACTGGTAACCAGTTTTATGGTATTTACGAAGGTCCTGACAGCATTATTTCATTGAAAAGTGACAGTTTAGGTGGTGCCTCTGCATCTCATACGGCTGGCATTCATGATATGTTTGGTAAAGCCAATGCTAAGGCTTCAATGGGTGGAATAATCTCAGTTGACGGTGGAAAATTCTCAATGTATGGTGATAAATATGGCCATTATGACAATGACATGATGGCGAAACTTGCTGAAGATTCTGAATTAAATGCTGATGTATTTTCTAAAGGCTCCATCTCAGCTGATGCTAAAGTCGCTGGACGAAAAAGAGTCGGAGGGTATATGGGCGTCAACTTTGACCAAGGATCGTCTACATTTAAATTAGGTTCTTCAGGCATGGGAGACGCGGATCTTAATGTGTTTAGTGGAATAATGGGAAGCAACGCCAATGCTCATGCTACTTCGAATGGTGATATGGAAATAATCATGAACGGCGGCAAATATGATTTTATTGGTGGTTATGATAAGTACGATAATGTTGATGCAAATATGGACATCAGTGCAGAACAACTGATTCATGCTACAGCAATGGCAAAAGGTGGATTGACAGCAGATGTATCATCTGCATATGATGATCGCACTGGTAACCAGTTTTATGGTATTTACGAAGGTCCTGACAGCATTATTTCATTGAAAAGTGACAGTTTAGGTGGTGCCTCTGCATCTCATATGGCGGGCATTCATGATATGTTTGGTAAAGCCAATGCTAAGGCTTCGATGGGTGGAATAATCTCAGTTGACGGTGGAAAATTCTCAATGTATGGTGATGAATATGGACACCATGACAATGACATGATGGTAAAACTTGCTAAAGATTCTGAATTAAATGCTGATGTATTTTCTAAAAGCTCCATCTCAGCTGATGCTAAAGTCGCTGGAGCAAAAAGAGACGGAGGTTATACAGGTGTCAACTTTGACCAAGGATCATCTACATTTAAATTAGGTTCTTCAGGCATGGGAGACGCGGATCTTGATGTTTTTAGTGGAATAATGGGAAGCAAAGCCAGTGCCCATGCTACTTCGAATGGTGATATGGAAATAATCATGAACGGCGGCAAATATGATTTTATTGGTGGTTATGATAAGTTCGATAATCTTGATAAAAATATGGACATCAGTGCTGAACAACTGGTTCAGGCTACAGCAATGGCAAAAGCTGGATTGACAGCAGATGTATCATCTGCATATGATGATCGCACTGGTAACCAGTTTTATGGTATTTACGAAGCTCCTGACAGCATTATTTCATTGAAAAGTGACAGTTTAGGTGGTGCCTCTGCATCTCATATGGCGGGCATTCATGATATGTTTGGTAAAGCCAATGCTAAGGCTTCGATGGGTGGAATAATCTCAGTTGACGGTGGAAAATTCTCAATGTATGGTGATGAATATGGACACCATGACAATAACATGATGGTAAAACTTGCTAAAGATTCTGAATTAAATGCTGATGTATTTTCTAAAGGTTCCGTCTCAGCTGATGCTAAAGTCGATGGAAGAAAAAGAGACGGAGGGTATATAGGCGTCAACTTTGACCAAGGATCATCTACATTTAAATTAGGTTCTTCAGGCATGGGAAACGCGGATCTTAATGTTTTTAGTGAAATAATGGGAAGCAAAGCCAATGCCCATGCTACTTCGAATGGTGATATGGAAATAATCATGAACGGCGGCAAATATGATTTTATTGGTGGTTATGATAAGTACGATAATGTTGATAAAAATATGGACATCAGTACTGAACAACTGGTTCAGGCTACAGCAATGGCAAAAGCTGGATTGACAGCAGATGTATCATCTGCATATGATGATCGCACTGGTAACCAGTTTTATGGTATTTACGAAGCTCCTGACAGCATTATTTCATTGAAAAGTGACAGTTTAGGTGGTGCCTCTGCATCTCATATGGCGGGCATTCATGATATGTTTGGTAAAGCCAATGCTAAGGCTTCGATGGGTGGAATAATCTCAGTTGACGGTGGAAAATTCTCAATGTATGGTGATGAATATGGACACCATGACAATGACATGATGGTAAAACTTGCTAAAGATTCTGAATTAAATGCTGATGTATTTTCTAAAAGCTCCATCTCAGCTGATGCTAAAGTCGCTGGAGCAAAAAGAGACGGAGGTTATACAGGTGTCAACTTTGACCAAGGATCATCTACATTTAAATTAGGTTCTTCAGGCATGGGAGACGCGGATCTTGATGTTTTTAGTGGAATAATGGGAAGCAAAGCCAGTGCCCATGCTACTTCGAATGGTGATATGGAAATAATCATGAACGGCGGCAAATATGATTTTATTGGTGGTTATGATAAGTTCGATAATCTTGATAAAAATATGGACATCAGTGCTGAACAACTGGTTCAGGCTACAGCAATGGCAAAAGCTGGATTGACAGCAGATGTATCATCTGCATATGATGATCGCACTGGTAACCAGTTTTATGGTATTTACGAAGCTCCTGACAGCATTATTTCATTGAAAAGTGACAGTTTAGGTGGTGCCTCTGCATCTCATATGGCGGGCATTCATGATATGTTTGGTAAAGCCAATGCTAAGGCTTCGATGGGTGGAATAATCTCAATTGACGGTGGAAAATTCTCAATGTATGGTGATGAATATGGACACCAGGACAATGACAAGATGGTAAAACTTGCTAAAGATTCTGAATTAAATGCTGATGTATTTTCTAAAGGCTCCTTCTCAGCTGATGCAAACGTCGCTGGAGGAAAAAGAGACGGAGGTTATATAGGTGTCAACTTTGACCAAGGATCATCTACATTTAAATTAGGTTCTTCGGGCATGGGAGACGCGGATCTCAATGTGTTTAGTGCAATATTGGGGAGCAAAGCCAATGCTCATGCTACTTCGAATGGTGATATGGAAATAATCATGAACGGCGGCAAATATGATTTTATTGGTGGTTATGATCAGTACGATAATGTTGATGCAAATATGGACATCAGTGCTAAACAACTGGTTCAAGCTTCAGCAATGGCAAAAGGTGGATTGACAGCAGATGTATCATCCGCATATGATGATCGCACAGGTAACCAGTTTTATGGCATTTACGAAGGTCCTGACAGCATTATTTCATTGAAAAGTGACAGTTTAGGTGGTGCCTCTGCATCTCATACGGCTGGCATTCATGGTATGTTTGGTAAAGCCAATGCTAAGGCTTCAATGGGTGGAATAATCTCAGTTGACGGTGGAAAATTCTCAATGTATGGTGATAAATATGGCCATTATGACAATGACATGATGGCGAAACTTGCTGAAGATTCTGAATTAAATGCTGATGTATTTTCTAAAGGCTCCATCTCAGCTGATGCTAAAGTCGCTGGACGAAAAAGAGTCGGAGGGTATATGGGCGTCAACTTTGACCAAGGATCATCTACATTTAAATTAGGTTCTTCAGGCATGGGAGACGCGGATCTTAATGTGTTTAGTGGAATAATGGGAAGCAAAGCCAATGCTCATGCTACTTCGAATGTTGATATGGAAATAATCATGAACGGCGGCAAATATGATTTTATTGGTGGCTATGATAAGTACGATAATGTTGATGCAAATATGGACATCAGTGCTGAACAACTGGTTCAAGCTACAGCAATGGCAAAAGGTGGATTGACAGCAGATGTATCATCTGCGTATGATGATCGCACTGGTAACCAGTTTTATGGTATTTACGAAGGTCCTGACAGCATTATTTCATTGAAAAGTGACAGTTTAGGTGGTGCCTCTGCATCTCATATGGCTGGCATTCATGATATGTTTGGTAAAGACAATGCTAAGGCTTCGATGGGTGGAATAATCTCAGTTGACGGTGGAAAATTCTCAATGTATGGTGATGAATATGGACACCATGACAATGACATGATGGTAAAACTTGCTAAAGATTCTGAATTAAATGCTGATGTATTTTCTAAAGGCTCCATCTCAGCTGATGCTAAAGTCGCTGGAGGAAAAAGAGACGGAGGTTATACAGGTGTCAACTTTGACCAAGGATCATCTACATTTAAATTAGGTTCTTCAGGCATGGGAGACGCGGATCTTGATGTTTTTAGTGGAATGATGGGAAGCAAAGCCAATGCCCATGCTACTTCGAATGGTGATATGGAAATAATCATGAACGGCGGCAAATATGATTTTATTGGTGGTTATGATAAGTACGATAATGTTGATAAAAATATGGACATCAGTACTGAACAACTGGTTCAGGCTACAGCAATGGCAAAAGCTGGATTGACAGCAGATGTATCATCTGCATATGATGATCGCACTGGTAACCAGTTTTATGGTATTTACGAAGCTCCTGACAGCATTATTTCATTGAAAAGTGACAGTTTAGGTGGTGCCTCTGCATCTCATACGGCTGGCATTCATGGTATGTTTGGTAAAGCCAATGCTAAGGCTTCAATGGGTGGAATAATCTCAGTTGACGGTGGAAAATTCTCAATGTATGGTGATAAATATGGCCATTATGACAATGACATGATGGCGAAACTTGCTGAAGATTCTGAATTAAATGCTGATGTATTTTCTAAAGGCTCCATCTCAGCTGATGCTAAAGTCGCTGGACAAAAAAGAGTCGGAGGGTATATGGGCGTCAACTTTGACCAAGGATCATCTACATTTAAATTAGGTTCTTCAGGCATGGGAGACGCGGATCTTAATGTGTTTAGTGGAATAATGGGAAGCAAAGCCAATGCTCATGCTACTTCGAATGGTGATATGGAAATAATCATGAACGGCGGCAAATATGATTTTATTGGTGGTTATGATAAGTACGATAATGTTGATGCAAATATGGACATCAGTGCTGAACAACTGGTTCAAGCTACAGCAATGGCAAAAGGTGGATTGACAGCAGATGTATCATCTGCGTATGATGATCGCAGTGGTAACCAGTTTTATGGTATTTACGAAGGTCCTGACAGCATTATTTCATTGAAAAGTGACAGTTTAGGTGGTGCCTCTGCATCTCATATGGCTGGCATTCATGATATGTTTGGTAAAGACAATGCTAAGGCTTCGATGGGTGGAATAATCTCAGTTGACGGTGGAAAATTCTCAATGTATGGTGATGAATATGGACACCATGACAATGACATGATGGTAAAACTTGCTAAAGATTCTGAAATAAATGCTGATGTATTTTCTAAAGGCTCCATCTCAGCTGATGCTAAAGTCGCTGGAGGAAAAGGAGACGGAGGTTATACAGGTGTCAACTTTGACCAAGGATCATCTACATTTAAATTAGGTTCTTCAGGCATGGGAGACGCGGATCTTGATGTTTTTAGTGGAATGATGGGAAGCAAAGCCAATGCCCATGCTACTTCGAATGGTGATATGGAAATAATCATGAACGGCGGCAAATATGATTTTATTGGTGGTTATGATAAGTTCGATAATCTTGATAAAAATATGGACATCAGTGCTGAACAACTGGTTCAGGCTACAGCAATGGCAAAAGCTGGATTGACAGCAGATGTATCATCTGCATATGATGATCGCACTGGTAACCAGTTTTATGGTATTTACGAAGCTCCTGACAGCATTATTTCATTGAAAAGTGACAGTTTAGGTGGTGCCTCTGCATCTCATATGGCGGGCATTCATGATATGTTTGGTAAAGCCAATGCTAAGGCTTCGATGGGTGGAATAATCTCAGTTGACGGTGGAAAATTCTCAATGTATGGTGATGAATATGGACACCATGACAATATCATGATGGTAAAACTTGCTAAAGATTCTGAATTAAATGCTGATGTATTTTCTAAAGGCTCCTTCTCAGCTGATGCAAAAGTCGCTGGAGGAAAAAGAGACGGAGGTTATATAGGTGTCAACTTTGACCAAGGATCATCTACATTTAATTTAAGTTCTTCAGGCATGGGAGACGCGGATCTTAATGTGTTTAGTGGAATAATGGGAAGCAAACCCAATGCTCATGCTACTTCGAATGGTGGTATGGAAATAATCATGAACGGCGGCAAATATGATTTTATTGGTGGTTATGATCAGTACGATAATGTTAATGCAAATATGGACATCAGTGCTAAACAACTGGTTCAAGCTTCAGCAATGGCAAAAGGTGGATTGACAGCAGATGTATCATCTGCATATGATGATCGCACTGGTAACCAGTTTTATGGTATTTACGAAGGTCCTGACAGCATTATTTCATTGAAAAGTGACAGTTTAGGTGGTGCCTCTGCATCTCATACGGCTGGCATTCATGATTTGTTTGGTAAAGCCAATGCTAAGGCTTCAATGGGTGGAATAATCTCGGTTGACGGTGGAAAATTCTCAATGTATGGTGATAAATATGACCATTATGACAATGACATGATGGCGAAACTTGCTGAAGATTCTGAATTAAATGCTGATGTATTTTCTAAAGGCTCCTTCTCAGCTGATGCAAAAGTCGCTGGAGGAAAAAGAGACAGAGGTTATATAGGTGTCAACTTTGACCAAGAATCATCTACATTTAAATTAGGTTCTTCAGACATGGGAGACGCAGATTTGAATGTGTTTAGTGGAATTATGGGAAGCAAAGCCAATGCTCATGCTAGTTCGAATGGTGATATGGAAATAATCATGAAAGGTGGCAAATATGATTTTATTGGTGGATATGACAAATACGATAATCTTGATGCAAATATGGACATCAGTGCTGAACAACTGGTTCAAGCTACAGCAATGGCGAAAGGTGGATTGACAGCAGATGTATCATCTGCATATGATGATCGCACTGGTAACCAGTTTGATGGTATTTACGAAGGTCCTGACAGCATTATTTCATTGAAAAGTGACAGTTTAGGTGGTGCCTCTGCATCTCATATGGCTGGCATTCATGATATTTTTGGTGAAGCGAATGCTAAGGCTTCGATGGGTGGAATAATCTCAGTTGACGGTGGAAAATTCTCAATGTATGGTGATGAATATAGACACCATGACAATGACATGGTGGTAAAACTTGCTAAAGATTCTGAATTAAATGCTGATGTATTTTCTAAAGGCTCCATCTCAGCTGATGCTAAAGTCGCTGGAGGAAAAAGAGAAGGAGGGTATATAGGCGTCAACTTTGACCAAGGATCATCTACATTTAAATTAGGTTCTTCAGGCATGGGAGACGTGGATCTTAATGATTTTAGTGGAATAATGGGAAGCAAAGCCAATGCCCATGCTACTTCGAATGGTGATATGGAAATAATCATGAACGGCGGCAAATATGATTTTATTGGTGGTTATGATAAGTACGATAATGTTGATAAAAATATGGACATCAGTGCTGAACAACTGGTTCAGGCTACAGCAATGGCAAAAGCTGGATTGACAGCAGATGTATCATCTGCATATGATGATCGCTCTGGTAACCAGTTTTATGGTATTTACGAAGCTCCTGACAGCATTATTTCATTGAAAAGTGACAGTTTAGGTGGTGCCTCTGCATCTCATATGGCTGGCATTCATGATATGTTTGGTAAGGCCAATGCTAAGGCTTCGATGAGTGGAATAATCTCCGTTGACGGTGGAAAATTCTCAATGTATGGTGATGAATATGGACGCCATGACAATGACATGATGGTAAAACTTGCTAAGGTCTCTGAAGTATATGCTGAAGCTGATAGTTCAAATGCATTAAAGGATAAAGCTGACTATAATTATTCAAATTTTGAAAGTAAATCTAACTGTGTTGATGAACTCGGAAAAGAAAGACATTATGGCGAAACATGGTATTTTAATGGTGATCCCTGCAATTTATGCACTTGCATTTCTTCAAACAATGTCAGGTATTATTTTAATTTTTTTGTTTAAAATATTGATGATATGGAAATTTCTTCTTATAATGCTTTTTTTTATTTCACAGATTCCATAGCCGTAAATGCAGCGATTATCCATCTGTGCCATTTGGTCTGAAAGTAGTTGCTGAAAAATCTGATGACTGTTGTTTCAGCTATAGAATAGTATCTTCGGATTGTAATCTCAAATGTTCATTTTCTCCACCTATTTGTGAATTTTACGAAGATCTTTTGACTTATCCTATTGACTCCTGCTGTGCATCTTATGAATGTGCTTGCAATCCCACAAAATGTCCTTTACTTGATGTTCTCGATTGCCCACATGGAATGAAAAAAGTGATCACTGACACTCATTCATGCTGTCCTGTGAATAAGTGTATTGCCACTTCTTTTATTGTGAAAGGATCAAATGCTCATTTTCCATTGCTGAATGATATAATTTTGAGTGGAGAAAGTACTAATACCTTCTCTGAAGATAGAAAATTTGGTGGTATATCTCTTTTCGAAGGTGTAAAATCCAATGAAGCAGTTATTTCAAATGGCTCAGACAAGTCTGATCATGATAATACTGTTGGTGATCAAAAAGTGAAAAATGACTTACCCTCAGCATATGCATCATATGCTGCATCTCGTTATATGATGCTAGCTTCTAGTAGTACAGATGGGTCTATTGGCTTAAAGAGCAGAGCAAATTGCCCTGGAGTCTTTGAAGCATGTTCTGTTATCTGTCCCCCAGAACAATATTGTGATGGAAATACCTGTGTATATCCTCAAGACTGTCCGTGTTATAGAAACTCTCTGAAACGTGTGGTTAGTATTTTTACCAAATAAATCACAATTTAGAATGTTCTATAATTACAAATTGCTAAATACTAATTATTAAATAACAGACTGGTTCTGTATGGAAAGAAGATATGGGTTGCACTAATTGCATATGCATAAGTGGTGAAGTGAAATGCACAAAAGAGGTTTGTGATGTCACGACATGTCCTGCAGGGGAAGTATTGGCTTACAGTGATGGGGAATCTTGCTGTCCGTTGTGTATCACTTCAGAAAAATCTTGCATTGATATCAATAATGTTCATCATGAAGTGAGTTAAAATTCATGTTTTTGTCATAATTTTCTAAATTTTAGTTAATATTGTTTTGCTTTCGAAGATTGATGAGACATGGGTCAGTGAAGAAACATGTCAGAAATGCATTTGTGCATCCACTGGTGTGCAATGTGAACCAATGTCTTGTACATCCAAACAAAACCTTGCTTGTGAAAATGATGAAAAGCTTGTGACTGTAATGGAAGGTTGCTGCCCGTCTTATGAATGTGGTACGACTCTTGTTCATATTAGATAGAAATTTATAAAGCAATCTCATGCTGTAAGTTATCATTTTTTTATAAGCATAATACCATCTATTGTTTGTAACTGAAACTGAATGTTACTGAACAAATGTATTTTATATCAGTTTGCGACAAGTCTAACTGCAATTCAAATCCACTCGTGTGTGACAGTGAATTCCATGAAATTGTTGCTGTTAATCCAGAAATGTGCTGCCCCACTTTTGAATGTGGTAAGTAACTACAGAAAATGAAATGTTTCTTTAAATGCATTTTGGACACTGGCATGACATATGTATCAGTTTGGAAAGGGGTCATTGCTTTCTTCTGCAACTAATGTACAGATCTATTTCATGTTTCTAGGATTATGAAAGAAGTCACTATGACTTTCATGTTTTTCAATTAAATTTTCTCTGAATCTATGGCGTTCATACGACATTCGATAAACATATTTTCAAATCATTTTTTATTTTATGTTTTGTATTTCTAAATTTTCTCTGAATTGATACATTTATTCACCATTTTTCTCAAGTGCGAAATGTAATCCACTTACATAACTTTTCAGTGTGCATTACATCAAAATGTCCATCTGCTATTACATGTGGAACAGATGAAAGACGAGTAAGAATAAATGCTGATGATGAATGCTGCCCAGAATACAGATGCGAACGTATGTTTTGTGTTCATTATATTAAAACCCAAAAGAACATAGCATAAAAATTCTTCTCCAGTACAGAATTCATCACATGCTGCGTTGGTTATTAAATTTTTTTTCGATGCAATAAGTAGAGCTCACCCGGTATATTCACTTGTATGAGTCAATATTAGTATAATAACTATGTTTGAATCTTCAGAATTGTGATAGTGAACTTTTTATACATACAACATTAGTTGAATACAAATATAATAAAGCATATTGTTTTTCAAGTTGCTTCAAGTTTTTAAATAATGTACCTGTTTACCACTTATTCATTAGATTTTGCAAAATTACCATGATCAAAAAGGATTATGGTTTTATCAAATTCTTGTGGTTCTCACTGCCATCTTTTCCGTGATAACAGGTATGGGCTGTGCTGATTCTACTGGAGAGTTCCATGGTATTGGATCAACTTGGGAACATAAAACAGATTCTTGCTTGACATGCAGTTGTTTATCTGATAAAAACTTACTTTGTTCTACAAAACGCTGCTCTGCTAAGAACTTGCCTATTTGTCTAAATGGAAAACAACCAAAAGCTGTATTCGATGTAAACGGATGTTGTCCATCATATGTTTGTGACTGTAAGTAATGTACCTGAAATTTGCTTTTCGCATATACATATAAAACATTGATAGGATGTACATTATATTTATAATGTCATTTTATTCTAGTCTCATGTCGTGGATATTCTGCCAGTTCACGAATTCACACATTTGATGGATATAGCTATTCTCGCTCCTGTCCATGTAAGCACATTATTGCCAGAGACATCTTTGATCTCGACTTTGAAATAAGTGTAGGACGACGCTATTGCAGCACCAGCAAGAGAAGAGTTTGTTCAAAATCATTCACATTAAACAACAAGCTTATGTCAAAAGTGATGGTTCTTAAAGAAGATTTAATGGTAAGAGAATCTAAAGCAAACTTAGTGCATCATTTGTACAGGCCGGCATTTTTTGGTTTAGAATAATTCCCAACAAGACAAAAAATAATATTACACATCAAATTGAAGAATTGAGATGATATAAATCTTAAATACTTTTAGGTGGAAGGAGATACTGATGGCTTTGATGTCAGTAAAACAGTATCAAAAGCGTCCATAACTTTTAAAAAACTCCATGTCACGTTTGAGTATGACTTGAATGCAGATGCCTGGGAAATCATAGTTCCAACGAAGTTTGCAGCGAAGACAGAGGGGCTTTGTGGTATGGCTGATGGAGACATTTCAAATGATTTGTGGGTCGGAGGATATGCCATCGCTCAAACAAAGAAAGATGCCATAGAAACATTTTTCAACCACTGGCTTATTGATGTCAATGCTGATACATCCTGCTTTGTTGATGCTATAATTGATGTCGATATTTCAATGTTTTCGGTAAAATCTTTTTGTGCTGAGGTCAGTAACATTTTTCTATCAACATAATTGTACTTTGCAATTTTGATGTATTTCAATTGATTTGATGTATTTTAATATGTTTTACAGATATTTTCTTCTACTTTCCCTAATTGCTTGGTTGACAAGACAGAATACTTGGAGACATGTACAAAGAAGAGTGCTGGAATGGCAACGCCAGCTGGAATAGTTCCTGCTAGTTGGCCAGGATGTTCTGCTCTCTCAGCATATGCAGCAGACTGTGCTCGAACTGGTACCTGTGCTCACTGGAGAAGAGATGACCTTTGTCCATATTCTGTATGTGGAGCAATGGGTGCCCAATACTCAGCATGTGGACCTAGTGTTGTAAAGACATGTACCAATTACAAATTTTACAGTGGTCTCAAAATATCACATAATGTCGAGGGATGTTTCTGTACTGGAGATTTAGTAAGTCATAAATATAAAATTTCTAAATATTTAATTAAATAATTTAATTAATAGCTCAAAGTAATACTATAGATCAGGGGTGGCCAACTTCCGATCGTTCGCGATCGACCATAAAATTTCTTACAAGCTTGTGATCGACTGACTGGTCAATGATGCTGTTGTATCAAAAAAACCAAACGTAGCTCTCTTATAACTTCTTCAGCACTATACCTCATTTCTCTAACGCGCATTACCAACGCTGTCAACAGAAACAATTATTAATGAAAACTGTTTAGTTCAATAATTGGTCACTTCGTTTTAATGAATGAAATAGTTTATTAAATGCCTAATGAGAAATAAACGCACACAAAAAGAATGCTCCACAGTACATTTATTGTTTCATAATCAGGCGTATATCCCGTCAAAAACAGTTTCAAGCAATCGACCAAGTGGAAATCGGTTAGTAAAGAACGTTGTTTAGTTTTTATGACATTCATAAATGAAAACGCAGATTCACATAAATACGTTGACCCAAAACAAGAATGGATATATTCCGCACATTTTTTCAAGTTGCTGTATTTCGAACTAACGAACCTCTATAAGTTTGGTTCGGGAGCTCAGGCTTCGAGGAACACGTCTGCTTTCAGTGCTAACATTTCCATTTCAAGATCACCTCTATCCAAAGCAAATACGTCACTTAATTGTTGAGAAACAGATGACACGTTTAAATCCGACTTGAATGGGTATGATACGAATTCATCCTAAATCTTCTATATTTCAGAAATCACTGAACCAAACTTCAAATTCGTCAGAAATCAAATTTATTTCATCAACATATTTCTCAGCGTCCCAAATACTACCAGAATGCTTTTCTAAAAGGTCTTTAATGTTTGGAAAAATTTTGAACTGTTTTTCATTTGGAACTGAGATCAGTGAAGGAATTTGCATTTTAAAAGCACCAATTGCACTGATCATTTCACTAATTGGTTTAGCCTTTTCTTGTAACTGTAGATTTAAGAACGCCAATCTGCCAGTGAAATCAGCTAGGAAAGCCAGGTCACCCAGCCAAACTGGATCGTCCAACTTGACGTGGTTATCACCTCTGTGTTATAGAAATGCGCGAATTTCCTCCAATAAATCACAGAATCTTTGAAGAAATTTGCCTCTACTTAACCACCTTACATCCGTGTGTAATGGGAGCTCATTTCCTTCAAATTCCTGCGCAAAAAGGCGTCTTTGAAGGGGTCTTGCCCTTATAGAGTTCGAAATTTTGAATGCAATGTCCGTTATCTTCTTTGTGTTTAGCCGCTTGCTGCACAAAACTTGTTGATGAATTATGCAATGGTACTGCAAAAAATCAGGAAAATCATCTTCTCTTCGGCACAAGGTGACCAAGTCGTTCACGCTGCCCACCATTGATTTTGCCCCATCTGTTGTTATTGCAACCAACTTCCACAAAGGCAACTTTACATCTGTGCAATACTTTTTAAATGAAGTATAAATATCTGTCCCCTTAGTCCTTTCTTTCAAAGTTATGCCACCAAACACTTCCTCTTTAACCTTCCAATCATGAAATACCTTCCATATGAACACAATAATCTGAGCCACATCTTTGACATCCGTCAACTCATCAAGCTGTAATGAAAAATACTCACATTTGGTAAAATCATTGCGAAGCTGGTCTGACACATTTTCACTTATCTTTTCTATCCTCCTCATCACAGTGTTTCTCGATAATTGTAGGTCTTTAATAACATTTTTAATTTCACTCTTATTATGAAGATTTTCTGAAAGAGGCTATCTGAAATTTCGAGAAAACATTCCTTCAGCAATTCCCCTTCTGAAAATGCCTTTCCTTTCTTTGCTAAGAAAAAACTGGCTTTAAATGAAGCTAAAGTAGTTGCTTTTGACGAAGTGCAAAATAGTTTTAGGCTTCTTTGCTGTCAACGTAGATTACTTTTGAGCTCATTGAATTTTATCTTTCTCACTTCACTTCTGATGGGAAAATCGTTGTTATACTTGACATGGCGCATCATGAATGTCTTTCAATATTCTCTTTTTTAGGAAAAGCTAGAGCTAAATTACAAATAAGACAGGTACAGTTCTTGTTTACCATGAAGCAGAAGTAGGTCAGCTCCCATTCTTCATTAAAGTGGTAGGTTTTCTTTCTCTTTGAAGAGCTCATTGTAAAAATTGAGCTAGAATACGGCTGAAATATAATAAACACACCGAAACTATAGCAATGAATTAAATGGCCGTTAGAACATGTGCAGCTCAATTGATAACCCACAAGTTATATAAACAGTTTGGCTGTTTTCAATACAAAATGCAGAATCCAAAAGTATGAGCCTACGTATCTTTGGTATCAATCAACTTTGCCCAGACAGTTTACACGCGATGGTAAGCCGATGCAAAAATACAAGTGCTCACATGCTTCTCTTCAATATCTCTCATTTAGTTCAGAAGACTAGTCTGGACTTGTTCCAAAAGTGACGTAATGCCCTTTTCGGAAAGCACTTTATAATATATCTCTTCTATCTCACATGTTTATAACAGCGCTCATAGTTTCTCGAAACTTTCTCTCTTATCGAGGCCATAGGGTGAAAATGCGCTACGAGCCTCAGGTAACATTTAGTGGAAAGAGGCATATACAAGCTTTCCAGTGATTTGCTCAAATTAACCGACTTGATGGATAATTTTTCACTCATTTTAGGAAGGAATATTTATTGAAAAGTGTTTGTCTTTGCGATCGACCATTGAAACCTCGATGTTGACTTGTTGGCCACCCCTGCTATAGATGATCTTTAAAATAACTTTCCATTAGATAAAGAACCCATATGCTGCCTTCATGTGAAATATATAGCATACCGATATGAAGTCTGGATATCAGTAGAAGTATTTGGAACTGAACTTTTGTTGGAATTTAATTGAATCAATACTACACCTAAGATTGTACTTTATCTATTTTATCATTGTTTAAAACCTAAAACAGATTTTGTTGGATGGAAAATGTGTCAGCTCATCTGAGTGTGTGCACTGTACCGATGAAACAGAGGCTGGTAGAAAAGTTGGAGAACAATGGAGTGTGGTAAATGATCCATGCTTTATTGCAACTTGTCAGCCTGATGGTCAAATAGTGCAAAGTCAACTCAAATGCCCAGAAGCACCAGTTTGTGAGGATGGCGAGGTATGCATGGCTTAAACAGTGGCACCTACTATTCATCATTTCATTATTACGATATGGCTAACATTCATCTCACTTTGGACAAGCAAGGGTACTGTACAAATTCGAGATGAAATCCCTCTGGAAGTATGTTGATGAACAATGATAAGACTTTTTATGCATCAAATGAGCTAGCTGTTAACGTCTATTAATTTTCAGGCCCTTATAATCATATTCTCTTTCAATTGAAAAGCATTATTTGAATATTGTTGTTGATATTGATTTAAATTGAACAAGCATATTTCAGTATTTTTCATATATTTCAGCATATTTCAGTTACATTGAAAAGTAAACATATTCTTATTGAATAAGATCTTATAATATGCATTTTCTCTAGCATCTCGCTACTGTCACTGATGATGATGTTTGCTGCCCTGCATATAGTTGCATCTCAAATGACCATGAGAGATTATGTGTTGGAATTAGATGCCCACCAATTGTAAGGCCAAGATGTTCTTCGGTTGGATTAACACTTGTAGCAAAACGAAGTGGTACAAAAGGCTGCTGCATGACATATTCCTGCGAGTGTGATACAACATTGTGCATTGGTGTCTCATTAACAGTAGGTTATTTTGAATTGACATAAAATAAAGAAATATTTCGAATCGTACACGCTATCCATTTT
Source organism: Styela clava (assembly GCF_964204865.1). NCBI lineage: Eukaryota > Metazoa > Chordata > Ascidiacea > Stolidobranchia > Styelidae > Styela > Styela clava. The sequence continues at coordinate 3,894,941 of NC_135252.1, forward strand.
TTAATAGTGTGTGTGTTTATAAAGTCACATCATATTTTTTGGAATGCAATATGATTCTTGTTACCTTTGATATCCTTAATCAGAACGCAAGGATAAACAGTTAGAGAAGCATGAAATGAATATGATCAATTTACTTTTAATTAGTTGTAGAACTGTTTCATTGGAACTTCCACTGGGAATTCTATTTCAAATGCAATGTTTTATTTGTGTTTCAGACATGTGAAGAAGGTGAGGAACTTGTTGTTGTCAACCCAGATCAATGCTGTCCCACTGCTACCTGTGTCTGCAAACCTGAGTTATGCCCCGACAACTACATACCTAAATGCAATGCTGGATATGTTCTAAGTCCTGTAGAAAATGAAAGATGCTGTACCCGATATGAATGTCAGTGTGACAGATCTACATGTGAAGTGCAAGTACCAATCTGCCAAGGAGGAATGGTTCCTGTAGTATCAAATCCTGGAGAGTGTTGCCCATCATATGAATGTCAATGTGAAGTTAGCAAGTGTGAACCCAATACTCAAGAGTGTGGATTTGGATACAAAAAAATACAAACTAGCTCTGCAACTGACTGCTGTGTCACTTATGAATGTGAGTGTGACTCTACATTGTGTCCAACCTTGAAGACCACCACCTGCCCACAGTCACCAGGATACAGGTAAAAAGCTGAGAAGTATCCGTGCCAGTCTGTTTATGTCTTGTTTATTTTTTAGTCATTTGTATCACTGTAATAGACTAATCAAATCTTTATTCAGAATTCTTACTACTGGAAGAGAAACTCGTGAATCGGGTCTTGCAGAATGCTGCCCAAGTCAGCCAGAACAATTTTGTGTTTGCGATGTAAATAGCTGTGACCCGGTTAAGCCCACTTGTTCATCGTATCAGAGATTGTACAGAACAAACCCAGAAGAATGTTGTCCAGTGTACGCTTGTGAATGTGATTATGGTGAGAATCTGTTGTAAAACATTATATGATAAACTATTACATATATAATAAACATAATTCGCATGACTCAACAGTATCCCACTGGCAATATACAGTTTACATATCCATATATTTGTCCTAGCCTATTCGATTAGGTAGGCTGTTTCATGAGCTTCACTATGTCAAAGGATGAATATAAAGAATATCAAAAATCTATGTTATGTAATTATAGTAATCACTTATTCATTTCCAGCTACATGTGATCGAGGAGATTTGTCATGTCCAACAAACAAACACTTATCAGAAAAAGTATTGAATGAATGTTGCACAACATCTGTATGCGAATGCAACGATTGTAGTATGCCTGAACCATGTAAATCAGGTTGGACTGCAATTGACAATCATGATGAATGTGGATGTACTCTAAGAATATGTGAGCCAGCATCATCCTGCATATATGATGGGGAATCTCATCAACCAGGTGAAAACAGTTACACAATATTTAGTAAATGGTAATAATATGTTTTTTGAGCATAATTTGTAAATTATGTATGCATATTTATTCAAAATGCAACAGTATTTGCATATTAAAAACATGATAACAGAAATAAAAGACACTCAAACTTTCTAGTAACTCAAAATTATACAAGTTTAGAATCGATACATAGTATTGGAATAATAGCCCTGGCTTCTTGAGTAAATATACTTATACTTAATAACATCAATACAGGATCTGTGTGGATGGAAGATGTTTGCAACGAATGTACTTGTAGCAGTTCAACTAATGTACTTGGGGAATATGAAACAACATGCTCAATTGTAAGATGTGGAACCTGTAGTGCAGGCTACACATATATCCCTGTAGCAGGACAATGCTGCGGAGATTGTGTACCAAATGTTTGCCATTACCAAACTAAACAATACGCTATTGGACAAACATGGATTCCAGAAGGTTTGTGAAGTCTCATAATTCTCTGTCGTAATAATTTAGGCTGGCTGGCTTTTATATGAAAACAGATAAAAAGAAATTTTTTCTGTTAACTTACAATTTTTATTATTTTTACAATTTGATCACAACATTCAGCATAATTAAATTAAATCTATCAACAATGTGAAAACATATTTTAACAAGAGAAGCTCTATACTTTATATTCAGTTTAATAATAGATTCACATTTTTTATTTACTTCATCAATCGAATTGCACTTTCATTTTATAGATGATCAATGCACAACTTGTGAATGTATGACTGACCCACTTACAAACGAAGTCTATAGTCAGTGTACTTCACCATCCTGCACTCCATTTGATCCATCCTGCCCCGAAGAGAACATTGTAACAGATGGATGTTGCTCTGTGTGCAACATTGGTAAGTCCATTTCAGAAAAACAGTTCTGAATATAATTTCAGTTTATTGCAGAGACATCCTGACTAGATATACCAAAAATATAGCAAAAAAAGAAGTTTTTATTGAGCCACATTATTAATAATAAATTGAAGATATGCTACTGTAAATCTACAACCATTCATAAATAACCTTATAATATATATAGGCTATATGTGCAATATTGGCACTCCACAATATTGGCCGGGTCTTGATTAAGGGCCCGTTTGGATAGCCACCCTTGTGAACAGGACATAAAAATAAATAAGGGCCGGTGCTTGAATACCAGCCCTGTGTAAAAGTTTTTTTTTTTTTTTACGGATTTGTACCTGCGGTGCGTAGAAAAAGTCAAATTTTTCATTATTCTCGTTTAAATCATACTTGAGAACTGGAAATGACAATATACGGTATTAATTATTGTAACGATCGATCTTATCTACCGGTATTTTTGTGTGTAATTTTACTTTAAAAATAACAAGCGCCCCTGCTTGAATAAGGGCCCGGTTAGTGAGTATGTTTAAAAAAATAAGCGCCGGGGCTATTAAACGAGCAAATACGGTAGTCTTATGCGGATTGTTTCTTGGTTGTAAAACACATCATGCAGATTCAATAGTTGATATTATTTCAGTCATCAGCAAATAAACTATACGAGAAACAATTCAACATAGGACATTGATGCTGTATGAACTTTGGGGAAAACGATCTTTCATTTTTTCAATCACCAGGATATCACATGTTGTTACAAAATGAGTCTTCTTTCCAATCATACTATGAGCATGTGTTTAAAAGCAGCTTTATTTATTTCAGTGCCAAAGACTGGCTGTACACCAACAGTGGATTTCAATGAAGAACTAGAAGTGGATGGCTGCAAATCTACCGAGAAGGTGGAAATGACAATGTGCCATGGAAGTTGCACAAGTGGATCAATTTTCTCCTCAGAAGCAGGATCATTCCAGAAACAGTGTACATGCTGTACAGCAATTAACACAGAAACACGTACAACAAATCTGACATGCCCTGATGGGTCAACAAAATCCCATACATATCAAGTGGCAACAGAGTGTGCTTGCCAATCTTCACAGTGTAGTGCACCATAATTTTCAGAGCTCTACAAAGATGATTTTATGATGACGGACGGAAACGATTCAGACCAATGATTGAAATGAAATACATACTAAACTAAATGATACCACCACGCTTGTAACAGTTTCAAATTAGACATATCAAACATATTCATTATTCTAATTATACATACTTTATAGCTATGATATATATCAGAGGTTTGTAAGCCTTCAGAATTGTGTCTCTTCTAATTCAATAATGTTATAGTATTCTTGGGTATTCAAAGAGTGGCCCATGCAGGAGTGGCAGTTCTTCTGCAGTATTGAACAAGCGTGCGAGACGAATGATAATTAATTGAAATGATGGTTTTATTATATTTCATTTTTATTTCTTCCAAAATTCCCTTAGCATATTTCATGTTTTCTTGTAGCGCAAGTACAGTATTTCCCTATTATAGTTATAGTAATGTAATTAGACTAAAGCTTGTGTGATGAAAGGCTTTGACATGTTTCGTCGGCGCTCACATCGCTTGTTTGAAAAATAATCTAAGGTTTATACAAATGTAAGTGATAATTTGCGATTAGAAATGTTGACCTGATTTGGCGCAGTTAACACATCTCTTTGTGAATTATCTTGATAAAATGTGAAACTTGGGATGTAGTAGGATTTCGTCGAAACAAAAAAACCTATTGTGTCACGAATGGTCGACCACAATTTTATGGATTCACACAAGGTTCACGGAGATACATTTACTCCTGAGAATTCGTTTGATGTACAAAATACAACGCACATGCAAAAGAGTGTGGCAATTTCAAAACTATTTTGTTACTGTGCGAGTTGACTGTTTTCCGAATGATTATATTCAACGTAACAGATGTGTTCTCCGATAGAGACAATGCTCTTGTAGTGCTATACTTATACATAGTTTACCTTGAATTTGGGCAACAAAAACCATGTTGCAGGGGTTTGTGGTGACGTTGTTCCAGAAATCATATTCTAGCAAAACTTTATCTTTTTTTCTTACTCATTGGTGTAATCTTGTCCAAATGGGGATTGGACAAGTGCACACTAGGAGTGAATTCAAATGCTACATGCTATTGCACTTGTAATTATGCTTAGATTGTTTCGACACATTATTTGATTTAGAATATTTGTGGATATGTTTATAATTATTTAGTCTCAGAGTAATGGTGATTGGTTGGGCGGTTATGGTATAGTTTTTGGTGGGGTATAGGGTTAATTAGAAATTATCTGCTTCTACCATATGCTATCAACTTTTTCTCTTCTTTGTACTTGTTAAATCTAGAAGGTGGATCTTGTATTGTATTGTGCAAGGGAATAAATGCATACATCAAAAGTCGTCTATGTTGCAACTATTGCGTTTAAGGGTATAATATGACAATGCATGTCGTTTGTTAATAGTTATGGTCAATCAGTATTATGGTCATTTTATTTTACAAGCGCACTGGACAACTGGTGCTCCGTTCTTAGTACTGCGAATCCGAGGATTATCCTGCGTCCTGTTGAGATGATTATGCTTCAGACAAAGTCGTACTTCTGAACATCACATACATCGTGATTCGTGGTAACATCGTTCGATTACCAATCGAAGGACAGGATACGCAAGTTCCTAATTTATTCATTGATTGTTCACATTAACTTGGCGATGTCTCCAGCAATCCTTCCGCACATAATCACCATTCGAGCTATTCTGACCCATGCGAGGTAATCAGCAGCGCGGTGCCATGCTTGCTCCTGAGGCTTAGCAAGGTGCGTCAATCGTCGATTCTCCGCACACACTCATCCCCCACAAGGTAACCGTCGGTGCGATGAAGGGCGTATTTCATAAGCTTTGCGGGTAGCATAACCTTCTGGACGAGGAAATGCCAATTTGTTCCTCTGCACAAACATTTCATATAGTTTACCGATCATAAGTATAAGTTTATTTCGACTCCATAATCAGCATAACAATACATTTGACAGATAAAAACAAATAAATAAAAACTGATTATGAAATCAGGGGAGCAAACGAAACCTTAGATAAGGTTTATAACGTACAAAATATAAGATGGAAGGTTTTGCCAAGAGGAAGTGGTACGTGTTTACTCACCTAAAATTATTAAGTTATTTCACACACGCTCACATGCACACACACACACACACACACACACACACACACACACACACACACACTGAGAAGTTATTAAAGTAAGAATAAAACGCGATAAATTTAGGGTATACTATACAGTAAACAAAAAAAATAAAAATAAATACTAGAAAAGAAAAAAATTATTTGCCACACCATATTGATATTTTTGTAATGGTTGCCATTGCCAAATTGATCGATCTTCTAATCGTTAATAAACGGGAATACGTAACACAGGTGCAACACCAAATTGCTGATAAGCTAGCGCTCGCAATTTCTGACTCAAGAATATTTTTTCTGGAATGCGTGACACTTCGGTAGCTTGTTGATTCGATGCAACTTCTATTTTTCGTTGCCGCCGCCACAGGGCATGGCAAGCGTCTTTCGAAAGTAGCGGTCTCCGGTGTTCGTGTCAGCCTTCTGCAACTCGGTGTGATTACAGGTAATTATAACAATTAATCTTGGACGAATTCTGAATATGAGTGCATAAGGCAAACGTATGGCAGCTGCAGATGTAGTATATATCAATTTCAAATGTGAAAGCTTTATGATGTCCCAGCTGAGAATGGTCTAAAATTAGTGTTGTACCAATGCAACATCTTTCCGCGGGAAGCGATTTTCAGCATTGTTGCATCTGCGCAACTTCAGTTAATATTTGAGTTTCCTGACCAGATAAAGTTGTCAATGAGTTTTGTATGACATATGAATTAAATCGAGTAATATAATGGTGCAGTACAGGCTGTTTTCAATAGTCTTGAAGCAAGCGGCCAGATATAGGAGCATAAAATACAGCCTGGATGTAATTATTATTCAAAAATAAGATTGGATATAGATTTGTGGTATCAATAGTAGAGAACTGTCTTAGATAATTCAGATTATTGGATTTTATTTGCTTTCTCATCATTTCAGTGTACAGCCAGAACAATTAGAAAATGGCAGAAAAGACAATTTCAGTCCCAGATGACATTGAAATATTGTGTATTCCAAGTGGCACAGTTTCATACGATGAAGCAGATGAAAGTAGTGATATTGAATTTGAGGATGCTGATCTTAACGAAAATAATTGTTTTGTGACCAGCAATGATGCGGATGATGTTGAGCCCTCAGAAATCAGTCATGCCCAAGATTTTTTAACTGTTGAAATCCATACCAACAGCGAAGAGGACGATAATGAAGAGCCTAGATCAGGTGTGACCCAGTCGTATCTTAGCCCTACTGCAGCAAACTTTATCTGGAGAAAAAGAAAACCAGATTCTGCTGATGTTGATTCAATCTTTAGAGGGCCAGAGTTTTCTGCTGCCCCTGAGTTTTTGCCAACTCCATATTGGTACTTCAATCAGTTCATGGACCAATCCGTATTCAAAATAATCGCTGAACAAACCAATATATACGCACACCAGAAAATAGGAATAAAACTGGAAACAAATGTTGCAGAAATAGAGCAATTTATAGGCATACATATGCTGATGACAGTGGTGAAGATGCCATCTTACAGAATGTACTGGGCGAAGGCAACTCATTATGAACCAATTGCTTTGGCAATGGGCCGAAAAAGATTTGACAAGCTGAGAAATTACATTCATATGGTTGATAACACCAACCTCAAGCAGAAAGGCGACCCAGATTATGATCCATTATTCAAAGTTAGACCTGTACTCGAAAAGGTGCGTAAAAATTGCCTCAAAATTGAGCCCGAGGAAAAACAGTCCGTGGATGAACAAATGATCCCTTTCAAGGGAAGGATCGGCATGAAACAATACATCAAAAATAAACCACACAAATGGGGCAACAAAGTGTTCACAAGGGCTGGGGTATCTGGCCTAGTTTATGATTTCGAGATTTACACTGGCAAAGGAACAGTAGAGAATAGCCGTGGAATTGGTGTCGGCGGAGAAATTGTCCTGCGCCTAGTAAGAGAAATGCCAAGGGGTTTGAATTACAAGTGCTACTTTGACAACTGGTTCACCTCGCTTGAGCTCATAGCAGAACTGAAGCAAATGGGAATACTTGCAGTATGCACCATTGGCAAAAACCGTTTACGCAATTGCAAAGTCAAAGACGACAAGGAACTTGGTAAGGCAGGGCGTGGATCTTACGAGATATCGTATGAAACAACTACTGGTCTGCGTGTTGTGAAATGGTATGACAATAAAGCTGTTTTGCTGGCGTCTTCTTATGCAGGGGTAGAGCCCGTTGATAAATGTGAACGATGGTCAAAGGTAAAGAAGGAATACATACAAGTGGACAGGCCCAACATTGTGAAAATCTACAACCAGCATATGGGGGGAGTCGATTTGTCCGACATGCTCATGTCTCTGTATCGCATCACCATTCGACCAAAGCGTTGGTACCTACGCATCTTGTATTATTTGATCGATATTTCAGTTACAAATGCTTGGTTGCTGTACAGGCGACACGTAGCACAGAAAAACATGCAGCACACGCCATTGCTTGATTTCCGTGCTGAAGTTGCAGATTGCCTTATTAGAATGGGAAAGAGTGCTAATATGAATAGTAGAAAGAGGGGGAGGCCTTCAAATGATGAAGGTGATCATAGTTACCATCAAAGCTCTGCACGGCAGATTGTCATTGCTCCACCCAGAGATGTGAGGCATGACAGATTTGATCACTTCCCAGTGTATTCTGAAAGACGCGGTCGATGTCGAAGTTGCAAACTTGGGATCACATTCACCATGTGTATGAAATGCCGCGTGTTGCTTTGCTACACAAGAGGAAAAAATTGCTTTCTGATTTTTCACACTCTGGCATGATTGAACTAACATTAACGCTGAAATTTCTTTATAAAACAAGCAAAATAAACTTGAATTCAAACAAAATTCTCTGAGTTTTCTTCTTGTTGACGTTCATAAGGTATAGAAATAGGTAAACGAAAGTCGTAAAGGGCAACTTAATTGTAATACAACTATCAAATCAAACAAACGGGAATTTAAAAATGTAATCTTATATCATGCCATGGAATGAGTTATAGAGTCCTAATATTATTCCAAAACATTGAGGAGTATTTACTCATCAGATCATAGCGTGTTGCAAATAAAACGATAAACTCGGCATATTGTACAAATAGTCACTTCTGGGCATAAGTTGCACCTGAGCAACATCCGGTAAATCCCCCCAGGGAGGTGAAGGTTTCAAATTTTTCATAAATTCATCATAAGGGACCTAAACTTAATCATTTTACCAAATTTCAGATTTTTTCTACTGCTAGAAGTAAAAGGGGCCCGGAGAGGGTTAAAATATAAAAGGAAGATTCTGTTGAAAACATATTGCCAAGCTGAAAATAGTTGGAGTCAAATGCCACGTTGCCCAACCAAAGTTGCCAGAATTGGGTGCATGAAGAGGTGGGCGAGACCATTTCATTCCCCAAATTAGAGCCTATTATTGCCAAATTATAGTCCAGATTGTAATAAGTAATTAAAGTTTCCGGTAACAGTAAAATTACTATAATTAAGTAAAGTAGGATATGGAAATAAATTGGTTACAAAGGGTGTAAGTGAGGTTTTTCATTCTTGGGTATTGATTTCAGACAAGGATATAGGAATAAGGTTGTTATTTCACAGGATATCGGAGTCTTTGTTTGATGTTTTCCTTAAGTGTTTTACTTCATTTAATCACTTTGAAGTAACCTGAAAAACAAAAAATAAAACTGCGAGTAGATGTTTCAATGATTGGGTGAAGGGGAACGCGCTGAACTATTTATTACAGGCAAAAAATAATTGTTTAATTAAATGGGATGTATTGTCATTATATAGCGATGGATGGATGATCTATTATGACATTCTGCTTGGGACAGAGAAAAATTTATCACACCATGGACAAAACAATAATGTGCAAGTGTGGAGTGTACCAAGTTTTTGTCTTCGAATACCACCAGTAGTAATTTTTAATATTTGGAAACTAAGTGAGACTTGACTTGTTTTTGAAAAGATTTTTTGGACTTTAACGTCTTCAAATTTGAGGGAAGAGAATTCCAGAGTTTGGGTCCAGTAAAAGACAAGGAATGCTGACTCACAGATTTACTCATGAAAGATACGAATAACTCAGAACTACTTCTTCGGTTGGAGGTATTTTTGACAAGTATGTCATTAAAGCAATTGGGCAGCGCATTATTATGAAAGTCGTAAGCTAGGGATAATATTTCAAATTTCATCATATCTTCAACCTTAAGTATATTTAGTGATTTGAAGTAAGGGTCTACACTTTCACGTTTTCTTTTACCAAAAACTATTCTTAAAAAATTATTACAAATACTCTGCAGTTTTGAGACAGGTGTTTTATTACCATGAAGCCAGACTGAACAACAATATCGAATATGGCTAAGTAGTAAAGATTGAAACATTGCTAGTAGAGCTGATTGATCAACACACTGGGATACTTTGGCAGAAACTGCTAGGTTTCTTTTTGTTTTACCAATAACATGTATTATTTGTGATTTCCATGACATATTTTCATCAAAGATAACTCCTAGAAATTTTATTTCTTTCACTCTTTCAATTTTATTGCCATTATGCAGTAGTTTTTTTAAACAACTCACACTTTTATGCCTGCTTGGATGGAATAATACAAATTTAGTTTTGTTAGCATTAAGAGATAATTTATTAACCAATATCCAGCTATGAATGTTGGTTAGTTCTTGGTTTGCAATCGCGAATAGATCTTCAAGGTTTTTCCCATGAAGAATCAAGTCAGTGTCATCAGCAAACATGATCGACTCAGAGGATCTCAAACACCTGGACATGTCATTAATGTAAGCTAGAAAAAATAATGGGCCAAGTAAAGATCCTTGTGGAACTCCGTGCTTCATGACACGAATATTTGTAGAGAATGAGTTGTCATATTGCACAATTTGCTTCCTGTCTTGGAGGTAGCTCCTGATCCAATTGCATGGGACGCGTATAATTCCATAGTGGAATTAGTCCATGGAATGGTCAATGGTGTCAAAAGCTTTTGAGATATCGAGAAATATTCCAATTGCATGTTGTTTGCATTCAAACGCCTTGGTCAGTTTGTGTACCGAAACATTAGCAGCCATAGCAGTGGAGTGATGCTTGCGGAAACCAAATTGATGCGAGTGGAAAACATTGTTAGTTTCAAAGTAGTTTGACATTCTACTATACATTATTTTTGAAGAATCTTAGAAAATGATGGTAAAAGACTAATAGGCCTATAGTTATAATATCTCATAATATCTGAAACACTACCCTTTAGAGAGGAAGAACTTTGGATGTCTTGAAGATTTCAATGAATAATCCACTAGATAGTGAAAGATTAAATATATATGTCAGGATATCAATAATATGTTCTGGAACATATTTCAATATTTTGAATGGAATACCATCGATTCCAAAACTTGACTTGGGCTTCATATCACGTATGATATTTTTTACTTCTAATGATGTAGTTGGCCTTAAGAACATGGATGAGGATTCTTGCTTCCCAAGATATGAAATGTAATTTTTGTCACAGCCAGCTGGTTGTGGCATACAGTCGAGCAGGCTTTGTGCCACTTGGGAAAAGTGTTCATTAAATTTATTTGCAATTTGTGTATTACTGCAATCAAGTCCAATCAAAGGACAAGAATTTGTTTTATTTTTACCAATAAGTTCATTAATTGTTTTCCTTCATATCACGGCTTCATATCACGTATGATATTTTTTACTTCTAATGATGTAGTTGGCCTTAAGAACATGGATGAGGATTCTTGCTTCCCAAGATATGAAATGTAATTTTTGTCACAGCCAGCTGGTTGTGGCATACAGTCGAGCAGGTTTTGTGCCACTTGGGAAAAGTGTTCATTAAATTTATTTGCAATTTGTGTATTACTGCAATCAAGTCCAATCAAAGGACAAGAATTTGTTTTATTTTTACCAATAAGTTCATTAATTGTTTTCCACACTGCCTTGATGTTGCCTTTGTGAGAAGCAAATTTAGATTTGTAATAATTTGATTTCTTTTTGTGGAGCAATCGAGTATAAAGCTTCCTGCATTCATTGAACTGTAATTTGTGCTTGTCATTTATGTTTTTATTGTTTATTAATTTCTTATAAAGTTTTTGTTTGACTTTGTTGAGTTTGCGTAACTCAGTATCATACCAAGGTTTCTTTGAGATAGCTGCCAGAATCTGGCTTTGGACTTCCTTGCTAATCTTGAAGTAACGTTAGTGCAGTAGTGTGATTGATTGCAAGGTGAAGTCAGGTAGGTATGCAGATAGTATATCCAGTAAGATCCACGTGCAATAATAGTACAGACGGTAGTAGGCTATCGTACTTTCAGTCTAACTAAAGATTACAATAACATCTGCAAACTCAATACAGCCAAATACTCCAATGAATACTCAAATTTGAATGGGCTAAAAATTGATTAATTAGCGTCGAGGTGGCGGTTCTTATTCTCAATAAAATAAACAGGATATCTTCATGCTTCAATTTTTCTATAATTTGACGCCAACGCCAGAATGACGAGGTATTTCACATTTGTAACATAAGACATATATATCGTAAAAATCAAGAACCAATTTTCGGTGCAGCACAAGGCAGTGCCGCAGTATCTCTTTCCTACTTAGTGTTGTTTATTTAACTGCGGTTGACGCTAAAACACTAATGACATTAATAACATCAAATAATTAAATTAATAAAATATGCTTATTCACTCAACTGATATAAATTTATCTTAGTCTGGAATACAATTCAATACGTCGGTAATGCTGAAACAGATCAATTCTTCGGATCATAATAAACGTTGATAGAATATTTATTTGTATAGTATTTATTGTGGTATGCATGACAAATCTGAGCATGTAGCCTATTGGTTAGCTTGCGTGCAGCGCAGGTATGTTAGTCGTTGGTGCAGCACAATTTTTGCAATAGAGGTTTTAGACTTTTCTCGACTAATACAGGAAAATAACGCGAAATGTTATCAATTACTAGTGATTAAGAGGAAACAAATGGAAATAGATAACGGTCGAATCGGCAGCATACAAAATTGATAACTGCCGCCAGCAATAGATTCTGTGTGAAAGAAACAGACTTACTATAATAGGAGTTCTCACCAAATATCAAAGTGTTGCTGTATCGCAAAGTATTTCCAGGCATACTTTTATCAATCCAAAACAATATTCATCTGAAAGTCCGAAAAATCTGCTTTGCAGCCAAGGGCGTGGGGTTATTGGGGTGAGTTTGTTGCTTAGTTTGATGATTTGAATAACAACATTTATAATTTGTTGATTCCCAAAATTATTTTTAAAGTTAGGTATAGGGGGCATCAATATCAGAAACACGCCCCTGTTTGCAACATATGTGTTATGCAAATAATAATATTCATTAGCACCACAATACACAGGCAATACCATCCTAAATCAATATAAAAATACTTCAAAAGAAAAATATAATAATATCAAAGAGCACTTGGTCAAAATTGGGACTATCATAATAAATCCGATTAGAGTTGAGTTAATTTTCAATTTTATACACTGAAATGAGGCGTAAAAAAGTAATGTTAATGTACTTAATCATTATCGAAACTACAAATTAACTGTCTACATTGCCATATTGTGGACTTCAGTATTCCCGCAAGAATATTTCTTAGTAACATCAAATTTATAAGCAAGGTGAGATATACAGGAAGGATACGGCCCTAAAGTGTGAGTATTTAGTTGTATTAAAGGTACTGATAGTTAAATTTAACCTAGTCTATCGTTGCTTTTTCGCCATTAATTTTTAATATTGCAACTAAACTAAAGCTCATCGAAAGACATAATGGCAATTACATTATTTGATTTACAACTAGTTTTGCAAACGAAAACTAACAAATAACACAAAACCACGGAAACGAGGCAGTATTTCCATTTACCATGTATGTTATCTGCCTGGGCTGATGCACAACTTTCAATTGTTACGTCATATTTGCCTAATTGTCATTGGTCAATGTTATGGCAATAAATAAGGAAATCGATGCTCGGTGAAACATACATGATACATTTTTTAGATGGCAGAAAGGGGTGTAAAACTAATATTCATTTTGGATACTACCAACTATCTTTTTACCAGCTATATATGATTCCATTACATTTGAACCCACGTACATTTGAACCACAAACATCTGAACCCACGACAATTGCACCTGCATACTATTGCACCTATGGAATTTTTGTTTTGTTTTACGGATATTTGAACCCGTACTAACCCTAGCCCATGGGTTTTAGCACCAGCATATAGATTGAACCCGCAGCTATACACATGGGTTCAAATGTACATGGTTCAAATGTACGTGGGTTCAAATGTACGGTGGTTCAAATGTACGGTCACTTTGCACGGTCACCGCTATATATATATATTGGGAAAATATCGCGGGGTTCAACTGAAATTTCGTGCTCTTGGGCGTGAGATTCAGTATCCATTGTTTTTATGAGTGTCCGTGCACAGAATCGACGTCCTATGCCAATTTTAAGTCGAAAGGAGGATATTGACTAAAAGGGCCAAATAGTACTAATAGACCCCATTACATGATGGCTTTCGTCGAACCCCTGGTAGCACTCCAGCGAATCCCGGGGATTCGATTGAACCCAGGTTGAGAAACACTGATCTAAAATGAATAACTGGAAGACTATTTCCATAACCTACATGCACACGTAACCGAGCGAAAGTGTGGTTCGCCATACTATTAGGCTTTCCTCTTCTCTGGTATGAATATGAATTTCCTATCTTAGATGTTAACCAACTTTTTGTTAATTACTTGGTTCATTGTTACAGAAAATGCAACGGGGTAATACACAGCGTCCGCTTAAAAACAGAATGCCTGTTATGAATAAACCAAATTTTATACCCAAAGAGTTTTCTAATTACATCAGTCAATAAATGTCACTTGAAGTCTAATATGCAATTACGTGAACAGGGGAGTTTTCCATACAAGTTTAAAATATTTGAAACCGTGCGACGATGACGTTTCATGGAAGTTTTCAAAACAAAACAAAAATCGTTCAATACGATTTCATTTGTGTGGTAATGGAGTGAATGACGTCAATGTTCAAGTATGATGCACATAGAAGATTCTTGTGCGCCACTTCGAAAAAATTTGAAGAAAACAAACTTTAAAAGTAGGCTTTATATACATGTTTGTTTGTATTTAATTAAACGATAATACGACCTTACTTGCTCCCAAAACGAACCTGGATCGTACATATAAAGTTAAATCATTTGACGATATTTTTTCGATTCGAGATGAAATGCAAATCTTAATCAGTAGCCTAATAATTAGTAATAGCATAACTATATATTGTAACGAACAATTATCGTATCCATTACCGTGTTTTCCCGAAAATAAGACTGGGTCTTATTTCAATTTCCTTTCGAAAAATAACACTGGGGCTTACTTTGGGAGAATTTTTTTTTATTTTTATTTATCAAAAACAAAATGAAAAACACATTTTTGTGTGAAATAACTGCTAAACATAGATTATTAATCATTTGAAACGTTTAGGGAAGATTTTTTGCTATCGATTAGGTTAAAATCAAATTTCGCGCTATCGACTAGGTCTTATTTTTAATATTAAAATCATTTTTGAAATTCAGTGTAGGTCTTATTTTCGGGGAAACACGGTAGTAACTGCTTGGATACTTAACGGTAGAATATGGAAATTTGAAAAACCTTACGCTTTGTATTTTTTTGCCATTTATTTCATTAAATACTGATTTTGTACCATTACATATTACCATATTACATATGATCTAGAATAGATATCTCCATAAATTTAATATTTCTGTATGAGGGCAGAGTGGACGGAAAACCGTAGGCTATTTGTGTGAATTTTGTAAAATTAACAAACGCTTGGCGAAGGATCGTAACCTAAAATGTGGAATTTGTCGGCAAAGACAGCGCCGGGCAATTAATTACGTGCTTGGAAGACACTCAGCATGACAGCGGAAAAAAAAAACGCCTTTTTGCGCGAAGAAACTTTGTTTTTGCTAACCTTCGTAAAATCGGTTACAATGACAAAAAATTACAAAACAAATATCCAAATCTGGAAACCAGTAACTGGCAACCTTCAAATTAAAGTATTGGAGTCACGGCTCTAAAGTCGAAGTTCAGAAGAGTTTTTCCAGACTCCGCAGTCCTGCTGGTAGCAGTCGGAAAAAAGATTCACAGACTAAAAGAACGACGGTAGATAGTTCAAGATTGCTGATACATAATTGCGACAGAATATCTATTCTACAGTCTACCTACACGATGGATGTGATTAATGAGGCGATTCCCCCTTTTTTAAAACAAAGAAGACGTGAAATATAATAAAACAGAGATTGATTAAACAAGACATTTTTTACTCGGTAAATCGAATAACTGTTTAGCAGATATCTATTTCCCCCCAATTTATCAAAAATATCGACGAAATCGGTAATTAACCTGAGTTACGGCGTGATTTAAGCAAGAAATAATTTTTTCATCCAATTCATCAACACAGTATCTTTGGTAAACATATATAAAACACATATTAAAATTCAAAAAACGTGCGCAAAGTTTTCCCCAATTTATCGGAAAATCGACAATTGAACTCCCAAAACGTTAATTGAGACGTGATTAATGCATGAAATAATTTTTCCTAATGAAATTACTCGACACAGTATTTTCCGCAGACATCCATAAAACACATACTGAAATTTAAAAAATTTGTATTACTTTGTATATATTTACGTTATGTCGCAATTATTTCACAAAATATTTATTTATGCTCTGATTTTCAGTGCTTGTTTCTTCAGTGAGAATTTTATATGTATGTTCACGAGTTAATATTAACATCAAAATACGGAATGTGAAGATCTCATTTAAGTCGAAGGATGTGAAAAATGATGTCTCTGTTCCAGTGGTTTCTGATTACATTGTTTCAACTTCCGGTACTGACAGAAAAATCTTAGGACGCCTGTTGAGCATAAAAGAATGTATTAATGTATGACTTTTTAATTTAATAAGTAAAATATTTATCATTTTTCTCATTTAATATTCCATTAGCATTGATAGCAACTTTATAAAATTTCATCTCACGCCAGACATGTTTATGATGTCACAAAAAGAATTTATTAGTTTGCTCGTGTGATGAGCGCACAGAACAATGATGGAAACCCTAAAAGAGATTTGTCCAAAAAGATTTGTTTTAAAACAATTGTTTTAAATCATGTTTTTTTGCCTGGTTTGTTCAAAATGGCGGTTGTACTTTTTTTTTTGTATTAAATTGGTTTAATTAAACAAGAAAAGTTTAAGTAAAACTCCGCTTATCGATTCTTATAGTCAATAAACTATTCGAAACACCGCAGGACGTTACGAACAGGTCGATGACTTGCCTGAACACGCCCTCTGAAGCTCTCGCACAATGCTCATGTCCAACTACGCCACCACGTGTTGGAGTTGCGACCCGCCAGATTCACAAAGGCGGCGAAGTTTTTGGTTTTCAGTAAGTATTCTGGTGCCGAACGTCGTCGCTTCGTCTTTCACCAACGGTTGGGAGCCGATTATCGGAACGCTACCGATACCGTAACGAAGTGTTTACCAAATGTCTGGTAGAAAGAGAAGTTGGATATGGTCTTCTTTACCGGGAAATTCCACCTAACACAACGGAAGGTAAAACTCACTACAGGAGGACTGTGTGCAAGTATTGCGACAAAAACATTGTAGACATAGGCTAGTGGATCGTATAATTGGTCACTCATACGTGAGTCTATTTGTGTTTACATTGTTACGGTATTTTAGTATTCTACTAAATTTGATTGCCCCAAGAGCCTAAGTACCGGTAGGCCTACTAATACACTGAATACAGGTACAGTACCGGTATTTATTGCTATACAGGAATAACGTGCGTTAAGAACACGCTCGCTGTGGCACCACTGATTCATGCAGGACATAACCACTGTGGTTTAACTCGGTGCCGTAATCTGGTGCAACTCTAACTCCGTAGGTTAACTATCTATTTCTAGCTAGGCTATGCCCAGCGTCTTTTTGATCCAATTATAATATAATTTACAGTACCCTGGTACTGGGTACCGGCAGGTCAGTATTTACGTACGTAGAAAATTCTGTGGGCCAAAAAGTTTGTACGGGTATAGTCTATCCATCTGTTTTACCCCACCCTATATCTACATAAATATAAAGAAAGAGTCTTTCCTGCTTTTCAGAGCTGCACCAAAACACCGCAGTGCATGAAAGATTATCCAACAATGAAAAGCCAAATGGGCGCCAAAAGGCAACTTTCTGATTCTGCTTCAAGTTCTTCCTGCAAAGCGAGTGATATTTCACAATCAAAGTTGTTATCATTTTTTGATCGTCGAACATCTAACGAGGAAACTAAAGCTCTGCATCAAGAACTAACTTTGGCTCTTGTAACAAAACAAAAAAAAAACCTGCAACTTCGATATTTTTTTGTATTATGAGTTGCATAGTAGGCATAGTTTATCTCGAACTGTATATTACTACGATTTGTTGTGTTGTCACAGATACCCACTAAGTCTAGACAAGAACGTCTACCTCTCCTTACCCTCGTTAAAAGGAATACTGAATGGAGGCTTAAAAAAAGAGGACAGAATAGAGAAAATGTATATGGTGAAATATAAAATTTTAACAGAAAATATAGTCCGTGATAAAGAAGAATTTGCAAACGTTCTTCGTTTTGTAAGAAAAGGAAGATATGAGTTGCTAAAAGAGGTGTGAAAAAAGATTGGAAGAAAAATCAAAATGGAGGACATTATAAAGACTCTGAATGGCGAACAGTTATGATAGCTGGATTGAAAAAAGCAAATCCCTGTTGCATTTTTTCATTCAACTATCACAAAGTGAAAGTTAGCGAAAGCTCTCATTTTCAGAAATTTCATTGGCTTGAATCATGCACTTGTTGTCACAGTTTGTTCAATATCTTTCAGATTTGCCACTTTCAACTTTTGTGGTCACATTCGTCACGCAAAAGGCAAAGTCAAGTTCAGAGAGGCACAGAAAGCTCTCATTTTCAGAAATTTCATTGGCTTGAATCATGCACTTGTTGTTACAGTTTGTTCAATAACTTTCAGATTTGCCACTTTCAACTTTTGTGGTCACATTCGTCACGCAAAAGACAAAGTCAAGTAAGTTCAGTGAGGCACAGTGAAGTTGCCGAAAGGTAATCGGAAATCTTCTTAAGTTCAAGTCACTCAGGCGCCATCATCTTGGTTGTCTGAAGACATTGCTAAAAAAAAATTTTTCAGGTTTCGTCGAGATGACGCGCCAAACAAAAATGTTCTAAAGCAGATCCCACACAACCAAAGTTTACTTAAATTTCATACTAGGAACCATGGATTTTAATTTGGAATCTAACTGCAATTGGAGATGAGGAAGACGAAGGTCAAATCATGATGGATTTTGTTCGCAACAAAGCTTCTATCATCGTCCACACGCACCATATTTTTGGAAATGATAATGACAATCCTAAAACAAGAGAGCTGTGCTCAAATATATGGACACGTCACAAGGTGTCGCTTTTTTATTCTGACACATAAAAAACGAAAATAAGTAAAAGTAATGGCCTTCTGGCAAAAAATCAATCTTTAAACACTGAAAATTTCAAAGCAATTAGTCCAGTATTCGAAGAGAAAAGCGATTTCATCATGACGAAAGAGACGGCTAACAAGAACAACAACATAATATTGAAACGATCGTTATGTACGCTAACGTGTCCAATAAACATGACCTTCTCAAAAAAATGTCACGAAATATACGACAAAAACATCGGTTCTAGGAAAATTCGCCGCGGGAAATTTCGTCGTTGGAAATCTCGCCGCATAGGAAAAATCGCCGCAAGAGCATTTTGCTGTGAAACAAGTATTTGTGATAAAAACAGTTAGATATTTGAAGTACCTTTTTATTTGAAAAAGATTCGTTATTTAAGAGCATACCCTAACAACCTGTTTTTATCAAAAATACTGGTTTTACAGAAAAATGCATTGCGGCGATTTTTTATGATATTACAAATACTTGTTTTAGAGCAAAATCTTTTTGCGGCGATTTTTCATGCGCCAGTTTTCCTATGCGGCGAGATTTCCTACGGAGAAATTTCCTGCGGCGAATTTTCCGAACACGAAAAACATCTTCCTATGGAGCTCTGTTATGCTCGGTGCAGATTTTTTATTTGAATTACCAAAGCCATCAAAATGGCTACTTACAACTCTCCTCTTGTAGTACACTAAGGTCCGTGATAAATGTATATTCAACACTGAATATACCAAATCCACTAAAATTGACTAGTATAAAGAGCTACGAGAGAGCAAGTTCTATAATTTTGAATTTTTTTACCCTTAATATGAAGTTGGCAATGTAATAATTACATTTCAGGAAACATTGGAGAATGTGAAACGTCCGAACCCTACGGAAAATACTCGAATTATTACTCAAAAACATTAGCTGAACAGGTAACATACTTCGTTGACTACTAACTAAATTTTTTCACTCTTATTTTCAACAGCGACCGATAATTGTATTTTTGAAAATTTTGTCTTTATATAGTATAGTTTCTGGTACATAAAAACAGCAACAATGACGTTTTTTTTATATAAACATTACATCAAAATCATTTAAATGGAATCCATTTTGACGGAATATTACATCAAATAATCGTGCTCAAATTAGTATGGAAAAAAGCATGCAGCATTGTCCAGTAAGTGGTGCTCTCGACTGGACGAGTTTTTGGACATATACAGCGCTGATCACAAAACTCTTTGCCAAGGGCACATTGATCTGCGTTTTTCGAAACAAAAATAAGAAATAAGGTTTCTTTGTTCTGGATAAATACATTTGTTTGCGTTAATGGTATCAGGATTATAGTAACCACAATACATATTTTTACCGCGATTCCTCTTCTCGTGAAATTAAAATAAAAACGACCAAAAAAAGAACAAAAATGGGTAAACCCTGATATTGAAATATACCTTCAATCCCCAGCGAATAGTCAGTTCATGAAGGGCGTATATTTTAACATTTTTCATAACATGAATTAGAGAAAGTCGATTTTAGGTGCTTGGGCGATGTAGTTTAATTGACGAATATTTGGTAACTAATTATAAGTAATGTGAAGTATATAGGAATCCTTTAACATTTCTGGGATCTTCTTATAGGTAGCTTAACTCGAGATGAAATGCAGATAAAAAAAATATCTCGACAAAAAGAAGATGCTGTCATGCCATTAGTCTCAAAAAAAAAAAAGTATGGTAGAAGAGGTATGTAATCAAATTGTATTCTAATTATATCTAGTATAGGCTTGCACGTAATTTACAGATTTACGGAATTATTTCGAGTTACGGAAGGGAAGTTACGAATTACGTAAAGTCGTAATTATTGGTCGAGCGCTTTCGCGATTGAAACGAGCTCTCTTCAAAGCAGTCAATTCCGTCAATTGTAAAAAGTGAAAGTTTAAAAAGTAGAAGAAGTTAGAGCTTCGGTATTTGCAGCCGTTTTTCTCACTTTTCTCTCTCTTGCCAATACGTCACCGTGATAATTAATGTCGCGCTTATCAAACAGCAATATGACGACGGAAGAGAAATTGCGTAATAAACCAACGCAACTTCGTCTTTTCGGCATCAGTAAAGCGATTGAGACGGCAGAGAAACAATAATATGACGGGACTTGTCCTTGCTCAATATGTTTTCCACAATGCCTCGCAATATTTCGGCCAAATATAATTAACTGTTTTTACAAAATGCGGCAACTTATTTTGATTCTTGAATACCACCGACACTCGGCCAAATATGTTTCAATCTTGGCCGATAGGATCGTCGACTTGAGTTAGAAAAATAAGTTAATTTTTTCATGAGTGCAAAATAAATGTCAGAATATGCATTTTTTGCGAAATAACTTTGTATTTTCGGAAAAGGCATGTCATATAAGTACGGTATTTAAATTATGCGCAAATAATTAATATTTGATCTAAATTTGTCGCAAATAATGTTACAACATTTAGGCCGCGAAATGATTTAATGTAAAATGAAGCATGGTAATCGGAATAACGTCAATAAGTTGGCATCAATAATTATTATAAAATGCTGACTAGATAGTAAAGTCGAATAATGTTAAAAACGGTGCAATGACAAGTCTTCGTCGCGAGGCAAGCGCAAGTATAATCAAACGAGAGAATACGCTCGTCGTGGCATTGATAAATTGGAAACCCGACATTTTTTTTTAAACGATTTTAAAAAAAGTCTATCGTTTCATAAATATCCGTATACCAGTGTCGGTAATGATAAAATTGATCGCATAAAATTGGGACGGTTAATTTGCGAAGGTGATAAAGGAAATCAAAGCTAGCACAAAAGATAAAAATCAGTATAAAATTAATTTGAATTCACTCTTGTCTTAACATCTGTCGCCGGCGTGTAGTACTGCCAGGAATATGAAAACCCAAACTCGATGTCCCAATCGAAAATGAAGTGGATTCAATTGGTTGTTATGATAGGTTTAAATGTGTGAAAAAATATCGCAATTACGGGGTCATTACGTAATCGATTTGGCCGTAATTACGGAATAGATTTTTGTCAATTACGTGCAAGCCTAATCTAGTACTATACCTATATGTATATATTATTTCAGTAATATATCGAGCTAATATGTCTATTATCTTACCGCCTTTTTTGCGTATATAAAATTTTACTGGCCACGCTAATTTAGAGCGCCAAGTCGTTTTTATTGCGCAAATAGAAACGGAACTACATGACGTTTTCTTTTTAATAAGGTCGAAACATTTTGGAATATGGAATATACAAAAATGGTTGTAGCCAGTTTTAATTCAAGCCTTGGAAGAAGATTTAAGCTACATTTGGGGGACTTTAAAAGTTTGCGTCCGAACAAGTGGTTGACAGGAGAGGTAACAGTATAATTGAGTATAATCATGCTGATCCTTCCGTTTTTAGGTTTCACAAGATTTCAAATAAATATGTTAATTTCACGAATAAATAAATCTGCCCTGTTTCTAACGAGATCGAATAAAATCATATAAAATTTATAATCACAATGTAAGATTAACAAACTGTATTTACAATTGTGAATGTATAGGAATTGAATGAAAAGTATTTATTTAAAAAAATAAAGTTTTACAAAAATTTGTGTCTTGAGTGTGTTAGTAAAACCGGGTTTTTTATATACACGTTACGAGTTTAAGTGATTCAAGAGTCTTGCTGCACACTAACATTTCCAAGGGGTCTTACACTTTCCTTAAAGTCGTGTCCAGTTCCGTGCAGAACAATAAAAATGGCATAATTTACACAAAGAATTTTCAAAGCAATCAACCAGACTAGTGTGCAGCAAGACTCTTGAATCACTTAGGATTGTTATCTTTACTCTTGCTACAGCATCCTTGCAATATACGCATACGGATCCACCGGCACAAAAGCATAAAAGAAGGATAAGTAGTTAGTCTCGCAGAAACCAAATAATCATTACGAGTTTAAACAGGGGTTCTCAACCCGCGGCCCGCCGATGCATATTTTGCGGCCCCCCAAAGAAATTTGATGAACCCAAACATATATCATAATATCTGCGGCGTAACGAATATAAACGATTTTTCAATTCGGTATCATTCTTCTCATCCCTTACAGCGCATGATAAGACTATGGATTGTGTCATCCATCAAATAGATGAATTACGTATTGTTACGTAAAAATCGAGTTACTTTGCTCTTTCATCGCACCCTCTATCTACCTTCGGAAATGCGCTTCACGACGGTATTGCACTGCCTCCAGCTTGAAGGGAATGAGTCATGGCGACAAAGAATTGAAACATAAACGACGAAAACATAGTTTGTAACTCTGCGTGGAACAATGAATTTGCTTTTGCAGAGATAAATGGGACACCCATTCGTCTTATTTGCCAAAGAAGCAAGCAAATTTACAACGACACCACGAACAGCTTCACCCAGAGTTCAGAATTGCATATCCATATGATTGTCATCTTAGGAAAAAGATTTTAAAGTACTTGTGAACAGAATGCAGACTCAAAACTCTCATTGAGAATAAAACAATTGTGAAATGTTTTTGTAATTGAAAACATTGTTGCTGTTAGATATAATTATATTTTTCCTATGTTGTAAAATTTGTCATAGTAGGCGAGGAGTTGCAACTGCAAACTTACGAATGCTATCCAATAACTATGCTTTTTTTTTAATGTAAAAAATGAAAACAAAAAGCATATTAAACGTCAGTATCGGACTAATAAATGAATTAAATAGTACAAATACAAGGTAATAATATTCTGTGGCCCGTCGCATCTTTTGTGGTCAAAATGCGGCCCTTTTATCTGGGAAGTTGAGCACCTCTGCGTTACATAAATTACAGAAACCGGATGAACTTACGAAAAGAAGGCGAAAACTGGATACCCACGATACTTGAACATCCCACTCAAAGGGTGATTCCAGTTGTGAAATTTACGTCATGAAGGCAGGAAGTCATATAAATTCAATTATTTATGCATCAATATATAAAATCTTCGTCAATTGTTTCATATAAGAAATCGTTTTATATTTATCAATCTATTGTCATTTGACAAACAATTTTTTCTTGAATTTTATCACACTATTTAGCGTTGTTTTGAAACTTATATATATGTTTATTGATTCTTTGGGATTTTCGATTTCAGTTCGCCACGATGATGCTGGAATCAAAAAATACATATATATAAAAATTCCCAGTTGGATGATTCAAAATTCCGGTATGAAATATTAAAATATCTGATATCTAATTATCTAAACCTTACGCAGGTAGGAAATATTCTTTTGACAGACTGCAGTTTTTGTGGGGAACGGGAGGAGGAGGGTAAAAAACATTTCAAGTGTTTAATAAACACATTTTTATTTTCATGTTATTCTGACTTTTTTTAAGATTGGATGTGATGTGTGTCCGCGGTGGCACCATGTTGGCTGCTGCAGCGGAGATGTTACCTCAATTGTAGATATACTTTGGAGATGTGAGGCTGGGTGGAATTAAAACGGATTTGATGTGATCATCTATCTGCGTAAACATCATTTGGGAATTGAAAATTTCTTCACGCATTCATCTCAATTATTTTCCTGGTTTTGTGCATCACAAAGCGTATCCATACATACAATACATGGATGATAATAAATAAAGATATGTCTTGTTTTAATCATTCTCTGTTTTATTATATTTCATGTCTTTCTTTGTTTTAAAAAAGGGGGAATCGCCTCATTAATTAATCGCACCCATCGTGTAGTAGATAATCGGTCGCAATTAAGTATATTTGCGACAATTGTTCACTTTAGTTGCGATCAATTCATAGCACATGGCGAGTTCGATTTTGGAAAAATGGGTAACTGTCTGCTAGCTTTGCCCAGGTCTTAAGTCAGGGTGGTCCGAACCCTGGCACGTGAGCCGTCAAGCAACTCCGCATCTGGAGACATATTTTGTGCCTTCATTTTAGTAGAAACACACCTCACCTACGCTGCCGGTTATAAGATTAGTCAAATATAACAATTTACCATAAAATGCATGTCAAAAGAAAGGTGTCAGAGGTATAAGTTCAATGCTTATTGACAGGGGACGTATTTCTTTGTCCACAACAATGGTAAACCACAGTGGGACCTCCTGAAGTATGCGCACCAAGATGGCGCACAACCTGAACTCAGTCAGGTTGTGTACCAGGTTAGGTTTCAGGTTATACGACATCTTGGTGCGCATACTTCAGGAGTAGCCCACAGTGTCTGGTGTGCTTTTACGTAATATTTGTCACGAAAGAGTATAATTTGAAGCGACATTACAACACCAGACACGAGAAATTTCTAACACCTCGCACGCTGCGCCACACCGCCGATGGATCACATAGATGTTGTTCCTCAGTCAAGTGTCTGAATGTGTTTAGATCAGTAATCATTTCAATGAACTAAATTAAACACTAACTTGTGGTTCAGACTTGAAAATTACGACTAGTCCTCTACCAGTCTACATTTTTAAATTGGCCTAAGTAGGATTACCATATTTTTGTGACTTCAAAGCGGGCCGCCTCCAAAGAGAACTGTGATTTGGTAACTTCACATTTTCTGATTTTACTACATAGGCATACATTCAAAGCCACCCCGACTGTCTTCATTGGCCATATTGTCACGGAGAGTTCATGCGCATATTCTTTGTTCTAATATCGGGTTCAGTTCGAAAAATTGAATGTAATTGACGTTAAAGATACAAATATTACGAATTTAGATTTTTTATGTACAACAAAAGGAAGAAATAATAATGAAATAGCCGGCCTTTTTCCAGCATTGAGAATTTACTTATTCGCCCGAGCATGCTTTTTTGTAGATAACACCTTCTTTCAAAATAACGTTGTTCAATGTTACATTCACGTAAACGTCAGAACAGGACCAATTAGTATTGATTTTACATGGGTTGCATAGGTGATAGGTTCGCTAACAATTAAACAAACGAAATAACGCATTCAAATAACAACATAAGCGCTGTGAATTGTCATTAATTCTGCATTTTCACTGACGATTGTTGGCCTCGAAGGGGGTTACTGGTACCAATGACATTAAACATTGTTTAATGTCATTGCTGGTACCCAGCAGGGCCAATGCGTAGGACGATTCGGCATATCCACTAACCGACATACCAGAAGAGATCGCCCGACGATATCGCGAGTTTTGCGCAATTTAAATTATGATTAACGAAATTGGAAAAAGCTTATCAAATACAACCCTAAACAGAAACGATAGGGACATCCATAACTATCACATTCTCCAAAACCAAACTATCTAACAAGAACACTATGCAACCCCAGCGAATGGTGCGAACCGGCTCAATCCCATCACTGCTTACAGCCACACTAAAAAGTAGCAGTCGTCTCATATATTTAAGCTTCGTCTTAGCATCGGTCACGATTTGACCCGCTCGAAAACGGGAATGTCAATTTTACGCTAAAACGAGATTTTTTAATTAAAAAATGAATTAAACTGCGCGATTGAAGATGATAACAGATAGATATATAAGGACTCACTATAGAAAATGCTAGACGCTATGTAGTCGAGATATGAACAATTGAAAATTTCATCCGAAGTTACCTGCTTTTACGGTAGAATTTTGGGGTCTAGTATAGCTTGGTACCACAAGTACTTCCAGTGAGCATAGCATAACGAATTTTGCATATGTTATTCCTAATCCCCACCTGACTATGCCATCCAAAAATTACGTTACTACGACGTCATCATCACGTCATAGGGCTTGTCGAAGTATAATTACGATCGCCCGAAATGCATCTGCGCCGCTGATACTGTGATAACGAACTCGCTAACGCCGGCGATCTCTCTCCTATCGGGGTCGTTGTGACGAAAAAACGAGAGAAATAGCCTGCTCTATTTCGGATGATCGTCTGCGCGTTTTGGACGACCTTCCGCATACTTTGGTGGGCCTTATTACGCCACTGTGACGTCGAAATGACGTTATTTTTCGGTGACGTAGTAGTAGGGGTTAGGATTGACATATGCAAAAATAGTTGAACCAGGCCAACTAGAAGTGCATGTGGTACTAAACTATACCAGACCCGAATTTTGTCTTGAAATCTCACTCTCGGATTTTGCAGTTTGTTTTGTTGGAATTCCTGCGTCTCTGTGTATTGATGACACTGGTACTTCCACTATACCGGTACAGTATTCATTAGCCAGAGGCTCAGTTATCAGGTTCGGCAGATACAGAACCCACATCTTAATCCTAATGTAATGTAAGTTGGCACGGCAGTGCCTGCAGTGTGGCGCATCGTGCTAAGCGTTAGGAATAGCTCGCCACTGCATATATGATTACCCTTTGTGGGTTCGCAAGTTCGAATCCCATGCAGGGATGATCATGTGCGAGAGGATTGCTGGACTCCTCACCGCCGTAGGGTGGTTCACGTAACTGCTGGTCAGTTGCGGCTTCCTCCACCACCAAGTCCATGCTTCCGAAAACAAATAACTGGCTAACTAATCCTATACCCGACCTGGACTGATAACCGGACGAGAGGCCGTGGTTCGCCATATGATTAAGCCGTTTTATCAGCTTTCCTATCCCCCCCGGATAAATATGTGAATGCTATCCTATAATCTCCGAATCTGATCTGTTCTTATTGCTGTATCTGACAATACTTATATTATACAGTGAATATGCATAATCTAAAGAAAATATTACATCCAGGTCCAGGGAAATTTGCTGTACGATACCTTAGAGGTGGCCGAATCACAAAGCATGTTAAGGAAGACTTTAATGAAATTCATAGAAATGGGAACAATACTGAAGCAATAGCAAGTCGTAGCCCATTACATGTGTTAGAGGCGTCATTTACAAAATCATCTGGTGATGCTGTACCATTCGAAGTGGTGGAACTTCAAAGTGAAGCTGTTAAACCGAAGAAATCTGAGAAAATCCTTGGGCGCCATATTGCTGAAGATATTCGATCAAAGAAGAATAAGGAATCCAATTTGCCTTCGATAAACTCTTTAAAATGTTCAAATCTTTCAAGAATGGGACAAGTAGAATTTGCGAGATTATTGAGAAAACACGTTATTTATGGAGACGAAAATTTGATAGTTTTGAACAAGCCATACGGAATCGCTGTGCATGGTATTATGAATTTTCCAGTTCTTTAATATTGTATTATTTGGATATATAAGTTACAAGATTAGGGTATGGACTAATCTGCTCTGGTCGGATTCGACTTATTAAGTTAATATTAACCCAGAAATTAATGCGGTACATTGCAACATTCGTGGTTACTCTTTAAGATAATACCACAAATTGATTACAGTAGGGCGCAGTTCTTCCGTTTCAAGATGTCCCGACATTCAGTTCTAAAAAACAAACACTTGATTTGTCTCTGAAGCGGAGTGGTCTGGCATGACGGCGGATGTGACGTGGTTGTCTCAATAATAATCTTAATTAATTGTAATGTGCGTTGGCCATCACATGACCAAAATTGCGGTTTAAAATTTGCGTTTTTTCGCTAAAAACTCTTGAATGCCACAGTAACATTTATTTTTCGAAAAAGCGGATTATATTTTCTGAGGAATCCAATGGTGATGTTTTTGGATTGCGCTTCCTTTTAGTTTGTTGCGCAGTGCTTGTATGGAGGCTCAGATTGTCTTGTATAGGAGGGGTCACAATCACTGTTATAATTGATGTGTTTCATTGATATGAGAGCTATTCTTGGAATCGGAGAACTATGCCTACTGAATTAGTTCTTCCGTTCACACTTTTTATAGCAGAGGAGTGGGCCCAGATTGGACGGATACCGAACAGTAACTAGTCATTTTTATACCTAACATTCTTTAATACTCCCTATCCACCAACTTGCCGTTTTAAATTTTTTGAAATGATTTGAAGAAATCGGAAATTTTTATATTTTAAGATATGTTTTGATAGAAATAGGAAATTACTTGAATATATTTTTGAACTGCATATAAGCAATGGCGGTTGGACTGATGAATATAGACCAATAACTTTTACTGCATATAAATGTAAAAAATATCTGAATTGGCTATAGCATTTGTACTCACATTAAATCAGCATTGGAAAGGCGTATAAGGTCCAAGTTTAGATAGGTAAATCACTACTTTCCACATTCTCCTTGTTCTGCTTTGGTAAAACAGCTGGACTAATTCACATAGGATCATGCCTCGAAATAATGTAACATTAAGCTCTGGAATTTATTTAGATGAAAGAGAAATGACCACAAGTTTGAAATCGTCTCTTCCAATTTTGTCGAAGATGATATATGGTATAAATACATCCATTCCTCTAACTCTCTGTAACAGACTTGACAAAGGCACCACTGGAGTTACGGTTTGTGCCGCCAACAAAGACATGGCACAGGAAATTATAAAACTTTTTCGTCAACAAAAAATCAGGAAAAAATTTTGGTAAGTTGAACACAAGCGCTATATCCAAAACCTGAGGCATCCGTATCTAGATACCCACTAAATGAGGTATATTTAAAAATTCAGTATGGGAAATAAAAACAACCGTTGTGAAAAATGGTCATTTTGAACACCATCCTACTTTATTATACTGACCATCGTGGCTTCCATTATCGTAAATAAAGTGTATTTCAGTATGCTAACATATGTTATGTATGAATATGTGAAATTCGAGCCTCGTTTTCCTTTCGAAGGGCAGCTACTGTGGGAACACCAAGTCCAAGACATGGTATGATTGACATTCCATTGGCTTTACGGCATATAGATGGAGGAAAAATGTCCAAGTCACACAGCAAAATGGGTCTTGCTCCAGAGCAAAAGTAAATTATAAATGTTTTTGCCATTTCATATCTTTTGAAGTTTGCTTGAGAAACTATGTTTAATAAAGAATTGTGGTATTATTAAATACAATAAATATTTAATGATTTTTTCTCTGAATGAATCTGACTTGAGAATATATTGATATTCATATACCAAAATGCAATAATAGCTTTTCATAATGTATTTGGAAAAGTAATTATTTAATAAAAACTTGCTTTTTTAATACTTAGCCATCGTTTAATACTGTCTTTACTAATAATATGTTATATATCAACAAAAAAGGATTGCTTATGAATCTGGAGATATGATTGGTGTAAGACGGAAGAAGTCAGATATTGCCATCACTCATTATAACACTCTTGATGAAAATAAAGGACTTTCACTTATTGAGTTCCAACCTCTCACAAGTATTGTGCATCTGTATTCTCTTTTTCACTTTCGTTTTTTATGCCATGCAATTTGGTCATATGGTCTTTCATATACATCAGCAGACTTTGCAATAAATAAAATTTCAATACACATTTTCATTGTAAATTTTGAAAAATGATTTTTTGCATTGGCAGCTGGACACACATATTTTTACATACAATATACAGGATATTTCATCAAACATTTAATCACCAGTTAAGCTAATTCAGAATGGTTGATATTACACAAACCAATTTTAAAATATTTTCAATTGAGCTACTTTAATTTCAGCGGTTAAACATCAGCTTCGTGTTCATGCTTCAGAAGCTCTGTCCTGTTGTATACTTGGCGACCATAAATATTCATATGCTGACAATTTGCTTCCACAACGTTTACCTCGAAATATATTATCAATGTTTAATATACCAACAACAAGGTCAAGAGATATGCCAATGCATTTACACTTGAGGGAAATTGTAATACCAGGTAATTTTTTTTATTATCTTTTTCTCTGGTTGTTTTGCTATTTTAATTGTGATAATTTTGCGGCACTCTAAAAATCACTGGTGCTATGTTCTCTTCGTTCAAGTAAATGCTTCATGGAGCTATTCATAATTCAATATTTGGAGACTGAAGTTATCAGTTGCATACAAAATATAAATATTACCAATTTTCAGCAGATTTTGAATCTACTTTTTCTAGGTTTTCAGTTTCAAGTTAATATTTTTTTTATTAATATTATCAAGTTATCATATGTTCTTTTTAATTTATATTTGTATGCTATAAATTCTTCAAGCATGCAGCTTTGTATCCCTTGATAACAATACTTTCCATATGAGAGCACAAACTTATCTCTCCATTTTTATACCTTGGTTATTTACATATTTTAAAATATTGAATGTTGTTCATTATTCCAACATCATATTTCTTGTTGTTGCTAACGTGTCTATCGTTATTTCTAGGCTGCAGTGAGCTGAATTTTCTCTCTGTAACATTGTGAATGGTTATTGGTAAAACCCCCAATTAATTCAATATTAAAGCTTAGTGATACAACCATGCAAAGAAGCAATAACAAGCCTAACTATAAAACTACAAAATTGTTTAGTGCAAGTTTATTTCACAGGGATTTTAGAATCTGCAAATGAACCTAATCTGTTAGTTTCTGCGAAACCATCAGAACACATGTATC
Organism: Styela clava; assembly: GCF_964204865.1. Classification (NCBI taxonomy): domain Eukaryota; kingdom Metazoa; phylum Chordata; class Ascidiacea; order Stolidobranchia; family Styelidae; genus Styela; species Styela clava. Next base: position 3,926,334 of record NC_135252.1, read on the forward strand.
GGACTATGAAAATATTCAGATTAAAACCAGGTCCTGTAACTGAGTTTGTGTATCCTTCACATTTATCAAGCAAACCAAAAATCAAACACAACAACCCGCATATGGAAGAGTTATATGTCGATCCTTTTCCTGATAATCATGATTTAAGTCTATCAAAAGAAATTCAGCGAGAAGACTGCTATACTGTTTATAAACCAAGAGTTAAAGTTAAATTTCAATATAATAAATGATAACGTGTGAAAAATTGGGTTGTGAAGCTTGCTTCGTTGATTGATTGTTGTTAAATGGTTGCTTGCGATAATTTAACGCAAATTTTGAATGTATGTTCATCTACGAATATGGAGTTGCACAAAATAAATTCTCCGTAAATCTTATTTCACCCGTTGTTCTTTTGTGCTTTTTAAGTGAAGAAAGGACTTTTATTAAAAGTTCCAAGTCGTTAGGTATATTCCGATAGTGGATTGTTGTTACTATATCACTTTTCGCCCGGTTAAACGAGCTCTATTGCTTGGATTTCTCCGTTCATTTATTTTCACTTAGCGAAGCAATGGGGTTCGGCACGGCCGAAGGAGAATCTACATCTTTCTTGGATTTATTTCGAACTATTTAGCTATATGTGACATAAGAGATGTATTGAAGCAACCCACGCCAAATGTATCAAGATAAGTAGGTTAAATTGGTACCGTCGTCAGAATCGATTTGGCTAGAAGAAAATGAACATCTTTCTTGGATGTATTAATTTAGCTGGAATTTTTAGTACGAGTATTTAGCTGAGAAGTTTTTGATATTATTAGCAAATTAATTCTATTTTAACAATTCTTTAGAGTATCGCCAACTGTCCAACGATATGCCTTCGAAGTACACTGGACTGTACAGTGCAGACCTGCTATAAACGGTTATTAAAAGAATTTATGATAAAATGTTAACGTTAAAATTTTAAAAGAAAACGCTATATCCTAGCTTTGTCCATATTATATCATGTATGGGTTTCTATAAAAGATGCGAAGATATAATGAGATTTTTGTAACTGAGATATTTCGAATCGCATGCTTAAGTTTGTATAATTATTTTTAACACTAACGAATTCTTGCTCCATTGTTTACACTTTTCATGACAAAAAATAATGTTGGCTTTGTGTAGGAATTTTGGAATACAACTGACCACTATTGTCGTTTGAATAAGAACCAATGTCCATTGTTCTTGGTTCAAAGTTATTTCTATTGTTTGCTTCATTCGTCTTAACAATCAAATTGATTGTCACGCCTTTGCCTCTAAGATTGCTTAATCTTTGGCTCGGATCATGCTTATTCACAACTGAAATCAATTCAGTTAACTGAAGTGCGTACTGTCTATTCTTGAACAACTTTTGAGCATGTTTGCTCTTATCTTAAGTGAAGAGTAACTGTAAGAGCGTCACCCACTTGTCAGATGCCACACGAACAATGACATGGCTTATGGAGAGGGTCTGATTTGAGAGCAAAAGTAGTTGTCCTTCATTTCGGATTACAGACAGGCACAAATTTATTTCTGGCACACCATACTGTAGCTGAGCACAGTCGAATGGCCGTAACTTCAGAAATACATATCGTAGACCTAAATAGGAATAAATGCGAGATTAGTTATCCAAAATCCTCCATTTACCAGAATACAGGACAAGATTGCGACGTTGATGATGACGTGTTTGTCCATGAAAGCGTGAGTAGCCAAGTTTATTTTTCTAGAGCGAAAATTTCAACTATATAAAAAATACAAAGAAAAAATGATAATCACACAATTTTACTGGAACAGGGAAGCCTCGTAGAACCAAAGCTGGTTAGGGAGCAGCGATACCCACGGTTCTAGAATCTAATTAAAAAAAAGATCGGGAAATGTAGTCTTGGAACTACTGGTATTGCCGCGATTGTAGTTTTAGTTTTGAATATTTCCATACTTTATAAAAACTATAATAATAGCCGACTAATATAGTAGCAGGACAATATATGTGCAAATGAATATTACAGGGTATGAATATAAATGAAAGCAGTAGTGGGATTCAACCGGTTCTATAGAACCGTCTCTTTTATTAGATCAGCGAACCGGTTAGCATTACATGACTTTTTATAACAGAACCGCCTGAAAATATGACATTTGTATGATGGAACCGGCTGACATAAAATTTGAATCCCACCATTAAATGAAATATATACACAAAAATCGTTACAAGTAACTTCAAAAAACTTGTAAACTAGGATGGTAAACAAGTCCTGCATTTTAGAAAAAAATATACACACAAGAAGAGCAATTTTGAGTGTGATGCAAGGTAGATATGCAGCAAAAATGAAAATTTGTTATCTAGTTACAATTTTCATAAGCATGTTGGTTCGCAACGCTGATCTGTCTCCCTGGCAACGCATAATCTCCGACGATAAGGAAGTAGGCTATACCATTAATGATTGATTATTCAATACTATTCTCTATTTCAATTAACCTAACACTTGTTATTTGCACAGCTCCGAGTTGCACGTGGTGATATTACACATGATGCGCCAGATAAAGAATCAATCACTACAGTCAGGATAAATCTTCCAACGTCTAAAGCTGTGACGGGTACAGATGTGACTTGTCAGACTGACATTCCGTCACCTCCAGACAGCGCAAAAATAAAGCCTGAACAGAAAATTTTCGCGTCTTCTGCTCGACTTGTCACAAAACGCCACCATTCATCTAAAAGTTCAATTGGGAAAAACACCTTTTGTTGGAGACACGATGCATATGATATTCAAGGCGCGCCGGCAAGACCTTCAAGTCCATCTTCTGCCATATCGTGTGACAAAATTGAACATACCACAGGTTAGTGATATAGTTTTAAGTCATTAGGAGTTTAGGACACATTTTTGGTAGATTGATTTATTGAATTTAGCGGATCAAGGCATCCGTTAGCTAGCGCCAGTGTCCCGACAATAAACGAGCCAAAGAGAGCGGGAGAATTGTTGTTATATGGACGCGAAAGCCAAATGTCAAAATGGTTCCCATAGTTTATTAGGTAAAAATGAAACAGCAAAACCTTGGAAAAAAATAGCAAGTTTCGTAGGCCTCAGAATAAATTAAGAAATATAAAAGCAATAATAAACGACTTCTTCCCTTTTCAAGAATCGAAAATTTGAAATAGATAGGTCCAATAGTTGTAGTGGGAAGCGATTTTTTTCACAACAACAACCCTTGGCATCCCAATATGACTAACGAAAGCTTCTTTTTCAAAAATATGATCCTAGGCGGTTTGATAGGATACATGATGACCCAAAAATAGCCGATATATTTCGTAATTACTTATACGAGAACGGAAAAAAGTTTTTAATTTTTGTTTGCGCTTGAAATTCAGATTGTGTATAATTAAAGACGAGAGTTCCATGACGATCTGTACAAAAATCAAGTTTTCTCTAGTCTCTAATCTAGAATATGTTCCAAATGACCTCCTTGGTGTTGGAGACACCTTTGCATTTGTTGCCCAAAATTGTCAATCACTCAATTGGTTTTCTTCTGAAGATCACTTTCTGCTGCCAGGGCATGTCATTAGCAAACATAATACTCACTGAGGCATAGCACCTCCGAAGAAAACTTTACAGAGATAATAACACTTAGTAGTGCACGGGCCTAGGTAACCATTTCCAAACGTGCCATAATCGGTCCGTATCGATTTGAAGACGAAAATGAAATTATCCAAACGGTAAATATGGAACGTTACGTAGTGGTGTTGAGGAAGTTCTGGACATCACTTCGACAATGTAGAGAGATTGATCAAAATGAACAGTGGTTCCAGCACGACGAGGCGACCATGCAAACATCAAATCACATCCTTGATTAGCTGAGAGAACCTTTTCAGGAAAAGCTGATCACCAGTATTTTGGGTACAATCATACACAAACAGAAGTTCAAGTGCAAACAAATTTAAATAATTTACTCCATTTTTACAATTTTTATGAGTTCTGTTTTTTGGGGGCTCACCCTGTATTTCTAGTTGAAAGTTCACAAATATTTCCTTAAACAGAATTTAATATAAATTAAGGTAGGTAAGGGGTAGAACGAATGCGAACATATATTGTGCATATATTGGTGATTAATTTCAATTATAACATTTTGCTACTACATACGTGATTACTTTTGCAGAAGTTTCACGACAAATCGTTCTGCACCAAGGTTCTTGTAGCATCTGTAAATCAGCGAAAGAAAGAAGACTAAATTTGAAAAGTAGAAAAGAGTTGACCGCACACAGAAAGGTGTGAACTGGATAAATTTCATTGTAGAGGGATTTCCTTACTTACATTCGATGGTGTTGTCATAAACATTGCATGGGCAATTACTTATGATGGTGTTTTCAGTTACGTTACGTTTATTCATGTAAAACAGTGTCAGACTCGATAAAGAAAACCTGGTGACTTGTGTTTTGCAGAAACGTCATTGTGAACAGGCTGCAAATAGTCTATATTTTTAAAACCTTACTACGCGGGATATTGTCCCAATCTTACTCAATAGTAAACTGGATAGTCCATGGTGATCCGGACTGAATCGTTTTGTTCATCTACATTGGCTTCTTATATTTAAATTTCCACTTTACGTTTGTCATGGGAACTTAAGAGGCAACACTTTGAACACGATCTACCTTTTTAATGCGTATGCTTATTATGCATTGTTAGCCACGCTTTGTACAAGTAGTTTACGTGCAAAACGAAATTAATACTCTTTTTTTTACAACTTCATGATTAGAGGTTGAAACTACAACGTTATACATCATATTGTCCATGGTTAATTGGTGAATCAATCTCTTGAGGTAGTGGATAGAATTTTTACTAGAATCTTGAGCGACGTCATTGTAATTAGATACAGTTAACTAATGTATGCAGCAATATATTATTCCATACCAACAGAATCATAGTAAAAATTGTTATAAATAATTGAATGATAATGATAATTACCAGCTACAGAAGCTAACTGAAATATAAACAATTTTAATAGGTCTCTGTTGAGCCCAGTCTTGCAACAGTGAAAAACTGCCCTTCAAATCTCCTCCAGGATACTATTCCGAATTGTTCTGACATATGGGCAGAAAATCAGACTTTTTATTTGGGAATAAGCCGTGATCGTGCAATCAAGACAGCTGATGGTGTACGGAGACGAAGAATTCGCAGTGTACCGACTCCTTCTGAACTGGCAAGTAACGAGATTCGACTTACAGTTGAACGTCCTGTTAAAGATATTTCTAACAGTAGACCAAGATCAAATTTTGTATATATTTTACAGAATAGATGTTTTTACTGTCAAGAAAGCATCTCATCAATCGATCTAAAAAACCACCCAACAACTTATTGCAAATTGCATTCGTTCCGCATCAGATCACTTTCTTTTACTACAAAAGGTTAGATTTGCTGAGATTGTTGATTTTACTATTCAATATCAGTTGCTCAATTGTAAAGGTCTGGCTTGATAAATCAAACATACTACAACCACTCATTGGCCAAGTTCCATTGGTCTTTTGCCTTATTATATGGTGTTGAATAAATTACCTCGCCTCTAATTTTAGGAAATTTTTATGATTTCATTTCGGACTTATGCGTTGCGCCGTTATTTTTTAGGTCAACAAGAGTATTGCTTACCAAAATGGACAAAGTCTTCACAGTCTGGACGTAGAGATGCAAGTCTTTTTAATATTTTCTAGTTTATCATCAACAAATATCACATATATGCTTAATTAAAATCGCTTGCGAAAACTTGGAAGAAGTATACCAACTGTTCACGTCTTACCATCAACTACTTCACATCTATGTGTTTAATAAAACAGTTCGAAGAGAGATAGAACTTTGAGTTATCTTGGTTAAATATTAGCATGGTTGGTAGTCTAGTTATTATATTTGTATAATATCCTGAAAACTTCCAATATGGTCATATGTATAATAAAATAATTTTAATCTTATACAACTAATTAATCTAGGTGATATTTTTTAAATTTGTTTAGTGGCTTCTAGTCCAACGTGTTACGAAAAAAATTCCAACAGATCCACAGATATTGGATACTAACAATGTAAAACCTTATTATTGCGAATACGGACCACAAGAAATGATTTTTTGTTTGCATGATTTAAGGACAGTATCTTATATAGAAGATGTCTGCTGCCAGGTATATTCTCATGTCTTACACTTGTACAGTATGGGTAAACGAGATTGTATTTAACGTATTTCCTATATTCTCCAGTTTTATGATTTGTACGTGTATACGCAAAACAGTATTGTATATAACAGTAACAGTATAATTTTTTTATATATTTCTATGTGCTTAGACAACGATATAACATATAAGATTTTCTGAACAGCACTTTTTGCTCATGTCTCGCCAAGAAGCGCTTGATGGAGGAAAAACTGTAGAACTTCTGTTTTCTCCACAAGGTCCAGTTGTTCGAGAAGATAAACACTTGAAAGGTGAATCATTAGTGGACAATCTTGGCAAGTGGTCAGATTGGCAAGCTTATTAGATAAAAATACAGGGTTTCCTTTAGTTTTAGTCATTAAATTTATTGCCAAAAGTTCCATACACACGAACCTCTGGTGGTGCTAGTAGAAATTGTTTCCCATCAAGCTGTGTTGACTTGAAGTAATTTGAGTCGCAATTACTATGTACTCGCTGAAATCATCGTAGCCCCTTGGCCCTCAAATAAATTTGGATGTTGCTCTATAGCTGCTTCAGACTCTATTTATGTTGCGAGAAAAATTGCATATTTTTTACAATGATTTTTACGATCTCTCTATTTTCAGGTCGTAGTTTATTCTACTTCTGTTGTCATGTGGAAAAATCAAAGCCAAGGCGTTCTTCATCCTTTACAAAACCCGCGCCATATAAGCCGGGATCATTGTTGGGTACAAAGAAGGAAGACGACGGATATAAAAGCATATTTGAAGTTAGCTTCAAAGGCTCAGCTGCAAATAATTCCTGCGCCAGCAATCAATTAACAAAAAATGCTTCAAGTTCTAAGCCTAAGCGAGACATCGCGCCTCCGGTACCATTTGACTTAATTGATGCTAATACCCAAATGCTTTCATCTGCTTTTGCTTCAAATGCTGGCATCATCGATCTTGCTTCTTTTACATCCACTTGTAGCGCTAACACATCCAATAATAATAATTTTTCGGTAAGTGATACAGTGACTAGTTAAAAAACTATAACTAAACTACCGGTTTATTTGATATTGCAAATGATTCACCAGTAGGCTATGTGGGCTGGTTTTATGTTCCACGACACAAATGTCTTGAAATAACTCTTCTCTTCGACAAAAATTCAAAATTTACTTCAACTTTCGAAACTAAAATAGCTTTATGTTTTATTTTCATACAGCAAAAATTACATATTTCTATTCCATCCACTTCACCTTAATCCGCCTCATTTAATTGGAATGGAGCTTGAATGGTCCCATACATTGTAGGCCCGTTCTATTGCGGAAAGTTAGATTTTTACACTTTTGGGTAATAATATCGAGATAAGAAGGGCTGGTTAACAATATGTACTTTGTATTTTATTCCTGGCTTCTAATTAATATTTTCTTATTGGCTACGCTTCAAAACTGAAGAAAAATTACAATTTTTAAATTTTGGCGGGGGAATTTCATTATAACTTTCATTATAACATAGTCTGGTGCTATTTTTCAATGTTTTGATATTCCAGAGATGTGTTTCTTTTTCAAGTTTAAGTCTTTTTAGTCGCAAAAATATTTTTTAAAATGGGTTTGTATTAATTTCATGAGGATTTTTTTTTACATATAATACAAAAGACACATCTCTGGAATATCAAAAATACTAAAAAATAGCACCAGACCATGGTATGTATTTTATCGAGCGAATTCAATACAAATAGTTTTGACTAATTGAGAATTTTTAAATAACTTAATGCAAACTTAAACTGGAAGCTACTCAAAACAATGTCCTTGCGATGTTTTCACCTCTCATTCAATTTTCTCCTTAAGGCCAAATCTTTATATAATATTCTCAACGGAGATTATTACGAAATCAATCAAGGTCAATTATTAACTATTTGATGGCAAGAAGTCTCTTACAAATTGTAGATGGAACCGAATCCCGATCATCCTACAGTATTGGTATCGTCATCTCAATTTCTATTCAAAAGCGACCTGAATAGCAGTAGTCATAATCTTTTGTGGGATTTGTTCAAGTACCAGATGAGGCCATTGACATCAAACAACAAATTTTTTTATAACAATAGCTTAATATCGACAGATTTTGGTTTACCCGTTCAATACAATTGAGAAATTGTTCGTAGGCCACGAAGCGCCTCGGCCATTAGACACACAACTTCGAGAAAAAGCCACAAAGGACGCTAGTTTGCCACATAGTAACAATACGCGCAACCGATTACAATGAAAAGTAAATAAAATAGGTAGTTGCCCTCTCAAGCCCGTGTTTATATTAGCTTGGGCTAACTGATTCCATTGATTTGATATTAAAGTCGATATTGGCCAGGAAAAACATGTTTTGTATTGCTCGGTCTTAAAAGGATTTATAGCCTCCAATGTGACATTTGCAACTATACTAGTCGTCGGTAAGATAAAATAGGCTACTTGTCATTTATTGAAAGTGTGTTACATTGGTGTAATGTTTCAAATATTTCTGGTATTATCGGTACGTCTTTCGTTACAATATGTTATCTACAGCTGGATAGAAATGAGCTAATTTTTTTTTAGAAACGACATTTCGAGGAAAGTGGATAAAAAAATGCGGGTATTCCAATCTAGGGCTGGAGAGCAAAATTCCTTAATTTTTTGTAATTTAAAAACTCATTCATGTTTGTAATTATTGGGGTGATATAACGAATAGGGATTTATTTTTTCATGCTATATATATATATATATTTATCTTACGCTTCAATTTCATGCTATTGCTTCATGTTTATGCTTAACCTTTCTGCACTATATTGTTTTAGTTTTCTAAATAATTGACAACATTAATTCAAATAAAAATGTTAAGTCTAGGAACTTACAGAAAGAATTGATTTAAGATAAGTTTTAATTCATAAAATAACTGCCAGAAATAGGAAAGAAATATCAAGATGAAAGATTAATTTGTTATTAATTTTTTAACATTTTTTTGTTAGAGCACTGAAATTAATAAAAAGAAGAGTGCAAAAAGAACTAGAAAAGACGATATGAGGAGAAACTCACGCAAAGAACATGGGACTGGAAAATCAAAAAAGACTGTGACTTTTTCCGATGAAGTAAAGGAAGAAAAGGAGAATATTCTCCATCCAGTATGCGTGGCTAGTTATTACATTTGCCTTTCTATTCGAAATTAAAATCCAACAGAATTACGAGTCGGTTTTAATATTTCGAGATTTTGATTTACGCGTGGATATCAAATAAAGTATTCAATGTTGTTTGTCAAACAAATAAAGATGATTTACTGACAATACAATTATGCTTATGATAGATTTATTCTTCACTGTGAAAAAGTTGCTTTGAAAGCCTGCCTGCACTTCTAAACGACATATTTTAAAAACATTTATAACCTTGATAATATAGTTAGGTTAATCGTATAGGTAATCTCTTTTTCTATGGGTATACCGTGCTGCCGCTCTTATGTGAAAATAGAGACTGTCGGCGATCACCCTTTCCATTTTCAAAAGTGGATTTGAATAATGAAATCGTAAATAAATTTTTAAATTTTTTTTAAAAATTGAGTAACTCAAATATCTCCCCTTTTTACAGAATGATGAAAATGCGGAAAACGAATTACAAATTCAGAGACGATCGAGTCTTCCGCCTCCACCAAAGCTCAACTTAACAGACGAAGATGATGATGGTGTTTTCCATAGAAGAAAGCGAAGGTATGCAGAGTATCGCAAAATGTTACTCTATTTTACGAGTATTGTACTCAAGATTGAATATTATATTAGATTACTGTATAAGTATTCATGCCGTTCTTCAGCGATACCCAGCAATAGTGTGGTTTGCTTGAGCATCTTTGTCAGAACTATTTTTTATCTTTTTATCTATTAGTTATTACATAGATAAACAACATAAAACTGTTTTCATATAAACTAAGCCATCGTAGAACTATGAAGAAATTCGAATTTTTGATCCTTCAAACCATTTCATCTTTCACATGTCTTGCGTTGGCTGTAAATTGTAAATAGCCACGTGCTGTGAGACTTTTGTGAATCACATCTGACCGATACAATAAATACTAAAGCAATAAATTTTGCAACCTAGTTTTGCATTGACATCGTGCTATTAGCATTACCATATATGAAACTATAGTCTGAATCAAATTCAGTATGATGGGTTTTCGTCGAGCGTTTATTACGGTATTGACAAAAAGCGCGCAAATATTTAACATTGGAAAGTTTGGGTAAATAGTAGGCCATGCCTTGATCTCTTCCAAGGTTTATTACAAAATATGACTTTGATTTATCGTACTAAAATTTGTTATCGATTTAAATACATCTTTTTTGAGTGTTGATTTTTTTTAGTTTCACTTATTTATAATTTTGTCACATTCAAACCTGATCCCCACTTAAGCCCTTACTGTCAGTGAACGAACCTGCTAAAGTTTGTCTTTGTATTTCTCCAGAGAAAGTGTTGCAATCAGTTTTGGCAAAGAACCTACAACACGGAAAACTGTGAGTTATTATTCTGTTTTAAATATAATTACTGAGCTCAATGATCAACCTATAAGCAAATAGATAGGATTTGTACATGTTCCAAGCCTTGCAATTTCATTACAGAATTGTTATTTCATCAACTATATATAGTAGTTTTCGAACCACCCCATGTCTATTGGAATATAGGCATTCGATTCTTGGCCTTCTTAAGAATTGACAGAGGGCACGAACGTTTTGTGCCCTTACATAGTTCACACTTGAATTGTCTATTTTTTCACTTGATCCTGGCGGTCCTGACAATCTCGCGCTTGGTTAAAATTCAGAATAGACATTGTGAAACGGCTATATAGCGACATTGCAGTTTTCAGAAAATTTTCTGACTTTGATAAAAGACGACAAAATCTAGACACAGAACGGTTTAGGAGAAACTTGGAGTTTCAGCCAACGCTGTATCAAAACAATATGCACGAGCCCCTCGTGTGTATACTCTTAATAACAATATTTGTTGTCAAGTAGGAAATTCAAATGTTATACTAGTATATTAATACCTTGGAAATTGTCTCGACTCCTTTTCCTAATACCGAGCTTGTTATCATGTATCAACTAGATTTGCCAGTTTTCTTGGCCACAATTACAAAATAACAAACAGTAAAGACTATACTTGATTCCAATGAGTACCCCATGTATAGCACGAAACAATGGAAGAACATTCCACACAGTGCACGTTTCATTAGACTTTTGGATTTCATGAAATCGTCTATATTCCTAAAAACACGACAATGAAATTTGCTTAAGCGAGGCAGCAGTAAGGTGTATTATTCGAAATCTTTCTAACCTGTACTTGGTAATTCAATATTCAATAAATTCTCATATTTAATTGGCCTTGTTAAAACGATGTATGTTCAAACAGATTAGATTCAGAAACATTCAGGTTACGGGGGAGGTAGAAAATTTCACACATGACAAATCAAATGCTTGTTTACCGCAACTTTATCTCTTCTCTGTTGTAATTTCAAATATATCATCGATAAAATTGATTGGTTTTTCTTCTATACAATTATTAAATTGAATCATAGACTCAGAATGACAAATAGCATTTAATGGTGAATCATTCTGCGTTGTTTACAACTGAAGGAGGAGCAGTCATGATGTCCCTGCCGGTACACAATCTTGTAATTTAGTTTGTTGATTTCTTGAAACTGGATAAGAGATTCTCGAAAATGCAAATACGATATTTTCTTGCTGTACTGTTATTTTCATTAAATTTCATTGATGCACAATTGCATAATTCAGATCTAACGTGAATACCGATGTGAACACCTTTTTGAAAACATCTCTTAAAACCGGAACAATTAATTAATTGGCCCATTTCCAACCTGCTATTCAAAAATATACCACATATGATGCCAGTAATGGTGACACAATCATGACCGGTTATCTTTGTGGGATTTTCGAGCGTGAAGTTGCGCCTGCTTCATAATAATGTCGTAACGTATTGTTTCCTCGAATTGATAAAATATTACGCACTACTGAACCGGATACGTCGTTGTTTGCATTACGTGCTCCGTGGAAAACTACCAACTTCCTTATTTTCTTTTTGTGCTAGTAAGCACATCGCTGGAACATTTGAAAGGTGCAATAACTTAGAACAAGCGATACACTGTCTCATGATGTTTAAACTTGCGATGTTGTGCAAATAATGACCATAGAATTTTAATAGTTTCCAAAGCGGACAAAAATGACAGAAAGAAGATTTTCAATTTTGGTTTTAGCTACTTGTGCTATGTGTTGTTCTACTATTCAAGGCCATCGTGGATCCTGGATAAAATTTAACGATGAGTACGAATTTAAGATATCTGAACTTGGCAAAAATGCTACAAGATCAGAGGCAAAATCTAATTGTTCTACCGACCATGGCAAATTGGCGAAATTGAAAGATGTCGCAGAATATTTCATGTCCATGAACATAACCGGACAATTTTGGATTGGTAGCCTGAGTGTCAATATCTGTTCAGGAAAAAGTAGCAGCAGACAGTATACTATTGGCGTGATCGGAAATGTCTCCGATATTTTTAACTGTACTGCAATCGTCACGAATTACAGTTTTATTGGATTGAAAAGATTGTCCTGCAATGATCAAATGGGGTACGTTTGCATGAGAGAGCGTACTACATGGTCGGAATGGAGCAACTGTTCTTTGCCATGTTTTGGTAATCAATCCCGTAACATGGTAATGCCGAATAACACTATGATTAATGAAACTAGACCGTGCAATGGGACGGAATGCTCGGTCTTAATCACAACCACAACCTTTGTAAGCACGACGGAAAGCGACATCACGACCACGGCAACAGAATATGTCACCTCTCGCAATACCGAGACATCCAAAACATCTAAATCGACGGCATCGTCTACACCTGAATTATCAACAGCAAAATCTGAAGTAACAACCAAACCATCCAATTGCCGACCGCTGACGTGGTCTTTCGACGGAGGAAGTTTTTTGATAGGCTTCATTTTACTTTTGCCGCCTCTTGCAGCAGTAACCGTAAAATATTACCTAATGCTGAAAGCCGCCAAGTTGAAAAAAACTTCTGAACATAAATACCAAGATATAGAAGACGTTAAAAAACCTGGGACAAACAACTACGCTGGTGATAGGAAAGGTTTTAATGTACAAAGCGTTTCAAACAGGCCTCCGCACTACGAAAATGTAGTTGGAGAATCGGCTTCAAACACAAATTCTACGTTGGGAAATCAGCTAAATCATAACGACGGCGAATTTTCGGCATACGAGCCTGTTCATCATGATAATAAAGAAGATGAAGATGAAGATGGATATATCACACATCCGGAAAGCACTCCGGGAAACACAGAGCAGTTTGATGGCTATGAAAATCCAATTTCAATCAAACGAACTAAAGTGACGACTGAATCTTCGGGGTACGTCAACTTGAAAGTTTTAAAAACCAATCCTACAATTCCCAATGTTGCTCTTAAACCACAAGTTGCTCTAAAGCCGCCGAATCCAGTCATAGACCGGAAATCAGCCGCAAATAAGCCTCCCAGTGGGTCCAAGCTTGATCTAAATAGCCAGAATGTTGAAAATGCAAATACGGATGTATTTAAAGTTGCACTCAAACCAGTTGTTAAATCTACATCCAGTCCAACAACCAAGCCAAAAATTGTTTTAGAAAAAGAAGCTGGAAGGAGACCGCAGTATGCGCTTAAACCTATCGAAAAACCAAAGAAAGATATGAAACCAACTTCCCCAAAAGCCAGAGGTTCGATAGACAACATTGCAGATGCCAGAAAGGCACTCACTCCCGTTAAAAAGTGAATGTATTATAAAAATACACTGGACATTTACGTAATAGTACCAAATACACCAATAGTCATAGATAATTTTAACTACTTCTTTAACCAGAAGTTTTTACGTTTGAGAATAATCGAGCTTCAGGTGGCTTATCTGTCTGGCATGCATTGCAATAATCTGGATAGACGACAATAAGAGCACGAAATGTGCAATTGGTGTCAAATATTTTTCAAGGCTTACGATTATATGTTTTGGTTATCGCCATTTTATCAAAATTTACGTTTTTGGGACGTTTAATGATCTACAAAAACTGAATATAGTAATTCCACACGTCATTGCTTGGCCAAATATATATCGTAAAGGAAGTTATAGCAATTTACTGCAGTTTGCAGTTTTAGTATAGTTGATGCGGTCACGAGTGGATAGTTATAAAGCTTTTGGTTGTTTAAAAAAATATGTCAATGTTTTAGTTTATAAAAAAAAACAAATACTTCTCCGCGTCATACTCATACCACACTATATTAAACTCATTTAGCCCAAGTAGAGTATGGCTGAAATGTTTTATTTCATTTTTATTTTTGTTACTTCAATGAGAATGGCCAATGTAAACGCTATTTTAAATCAGCGATAACAAAGTCTGACAAAATTTGTGTTGCAAATGCATTCAGAGCTATTCATTGGAATTTATATATATTTACGCTTGCTATATTCTTGCTTGAATACGAATCTTGTTCAATTAATAAGATATTCATATTTTACGATCTGTAAACGATTTGAATTTCCATTGCGAAATGTTATTTCAACTTCTATGATTTTACCTTATAGCAATATTTTGACTTCAACTTAAAATGATTGTGTTCGCTTAATTTCTTTTTTACATTTGCACTTCATTTATTAACAGAATATAAAGTGGATATTATTAAGTAAATAAATACACAATAAAAACATTGCAACAGACACTGAGAAATGACATATCATTCGATTATTACAGTAAATTCCCAGAATCTTGCTGCAGAAAGAATAATATTTGTATTAGAAAGGTTTTAATTAATCAAGAACTGCATACTTTTTTAACATGGATAAATTTTATGTAAACAATTTGCTTGAAAATTGTGAAACGTACCGTTGAGGAGGATCCATAGGTTATATGTTTGTCGTAAGAGTTAATATGTCATTTAAATAGTGTTTTTGACTGACTAAATGAAACTGGTTGAAACAACAACTTTTTAGTCATACTGATGTTAGATATTAAAAACAATGTGTGAAGAATTTTCAGTAATAAAATATTTAGAATTCTCCATACGGAAATAGATTTTGTCAAGAGAATTTACACATCTACTGCGTACGACTAGGAATAAGTTCAATTACTAAAGTGTACTCATATAGCCAAACATGTTTTGCCTTTCGCATAAACGAAATATTATATTTATCATTTCAATTGAGATGTGGGCATAGTTGGTAGTTACGATTATTGACCGTGATTGTGCCTCCGCGCACTGTAGCAAAGTCTTAGTTCATTGTATTGAGGTTGATTAATTTTCTTACTCAATATTTCTGTTCAAATACAGACGTACGTGTACGAATAATTTTTACATCCCGCTTGGAATGAAAACCATATAATGTGCACGGCAAACTATTAACACCACTCTAATAATAAAATTCGTTTTCTATTATTTCAAATGTTACTCATATATTACTCATTCTGTAAACGCGTGGAAGTGTGTGTGGGTTCAATCTAAGCTCAATGGCTTCCTTTTTTTTACCATAATTTTATATTATGTATTATTTAAATTATATATTATATAAATTGATTATAGCAGGACAAAGTTCGAAGCCATGAAGAAACACCAGTGGTTGCGTCCTACCAGAAAAAGCAATGGAAAACTATAAATGTTATCGTTTCGTTTAAAAACGTGAAATTTTCGGGAGAATTTTTTGAATATAAATCTTTGCAGGTAATACCTATATGCTATTTGTGTACAAGCACTTTTTTGATCTACCATTAAAAGCAACGGAAAAATAGAAAATCACCAAAATGAAATGATCATTCATACATGGATCCTTCTATTCAGACAATTCATTTTTGCTTTGTTGTTTAAAAAATTCGAATCAACTTTTATTGATCCCAACTGATTGAAAAATTCAAAAAGTATTGGATACATTTAATCGCGGTATCTGCATTACTGTCAATATTATAATATAACTATGCAGCATTGCATTCAGCCTAGATGGGGGGTAAGTCATCAATTGGACATTTTATATGTAAATGGGACCTTTCAAATAACCATCACCATATAATTCAACAAACATCCAACAGCTACCACTTTCTCATGATGGACTAAATACCCTCATTGTGATGAATTTGAATGAGTATCCGGTTCTATTATTTCAAGCCAAACCGGACACATTGGCATTTTGAACGCTGGTAACCTCTTATGTCTAGGTTCCTCTTTATACAGTATTGTTTGCGAAAAAAGTGTAAAATATCTCATTAAATATGTTCATTATCTATGCGTTGTTTGTATTTCATTGTCACAGGACCTCTATACTTGGTTGCGACAAGAATTACTAAAAGAGGAGTTATTGACTCCTGGAGCTGATCTTCTACTTACACACGAGAATTTGACATTTCCTTTGAAAGCAAACACTGCTACAAAAGTTTTATCAAGTCTCCCGACTACAACTTTTTACTGCAATGAAATTATTAAGGTATACCTTGTCACGAGAATCAAATATTTTATTTTAGAAATATACAGATATTTCCAATATCAATTCTATAGGTGGCGAATTTGTGCGTGAGCTCACACTTTTAGGTCTGAAGCCACACAGACAACTGACCATTATTGAGCCTATCTATCGAATAAAAATAAAAATAGAAGTATTAGAACGATGCTGGGGACATTTTTCATTTTATTACTAGTGTGCGCGCAAACTAAATAGAAAATCTTGGCCATTAAAACTCATGTAGGCATAGTTCGAAATTCCTCAGTTTCGCTGTATCACCGACAGATGACGGATAATAGTTCCGTTTACTGGTTTGCCACGTAACTCACTCTTTGTATCAGACTTACACAAGCTGTTCTGCCGTGTCTGTTTGTTCCATGCATAACAGTTGATTTATCTGACAGGCTAGCATTAACGACGGTGGTTTCGGAGAATCCACTAGTAAGTATGATACAAGATTTGCTTTACCTTTGGATACGAGAGAATTGGAAGGATTGAATCCGGTGCAATACCTTGGCAGATACTGTATAGTCAGCAGTACGTGGAAAGCCTTTTACCTCAGCGTGTTTTCGTCATATGATAAATGGAAAAAAAAGTACGATTCAACTTTATATTAATCCTTATAATCTTGACACCGTTGGCCCAACGAAAATGATGTCTCAAAATTGTAGTGTCCTACTTTCACCCACTTATCTCTCTTATTCCATTTGCTTCACACTTATCCTACTGTTCTGAGTTGGGGTAAATATAAAATTGGAGTGAATGGTTATAGAAGAATTCAACAGCGGTGAAAGTAGAATTCACACTTTGTTCTATGTTTAGGATAGACATAATACTTTGGCAGAAAGTTAGAGTATTTTTATCGAGTAGGATTTATGTAATTGGGACGAGCGTGGGGCAATTGTGGGCAAAGCGGGATATATGTGATATATGAGAAACAAGTGAGACATGCTTTTTTGAAACATCAAAAGCAGAACTAGCGAATTGTTCCTATATCTACGACCTAATTATCACTGGGTTATAATCAGGACACGTTTATGTGTTTAATTTAATTCCACTTAGAAGGCACCATTATTATATATTTTTAGTAACATGGTAAATATTGTTTATCGCTATTTCGCGTTGTATGTGAAGTAATCTTGTAAATTCTGAAATGCATATATATGTAGGTAAATTCCGTCATTGAGCGTGTATTGACGATACACGGACAATAAAGAATTTACTACGTTTTCAATTGTATTTCAGAAAATTGAATTACAAGCAAGTCTGTGCTGCGATGGAAAGATTATTTGTTGAACTTGCGTATCCTCTGCTTAAACGTGTTGTTAAATTAATGGGACTTGACGTTATTGGAGAACAAAGCACAGCCGATAATAATAATAATAATACAGCCGACACAGATGACTGGAAGACAACATTTTCGATCGGACCAAATGAATTTGTCAGCATGTGTTCCTTAGCTAACCGAATAATTTGCAGAGAAGATGAAATGTAAGTTAAAACTGTGGTAATAAGTAGTTGTTTTACAATAAATGAATGCCGCTAATGAATCCACTATTGTGGACCGTTCTAGTTATTAAAACTTTGCGAATTCAGTTACTATTGACTATCGTGTCAATGTAATCAGCTGACTCAGATGGTGGCTTTTTATCGCCGTCGTTTTAAACCGAACACTGAGCTATCGTATTCTAGTGTTTGGAGTAGAGATGTACCGATGTATCGGTATCGGTATCGGCGATATCGGCCATTTTTTCAATATCGGCCATGTATCGGTATCGGTTAGATTAAGGCCGATATTTCCGATATATTTACCTTTTTGATATGGTCCAGAATGTTTTAAAAGATAAGTTGGAATACTACTTTTCAATTTATTTTTTGTCTGGAGAGATCGTGAGCTATGAGCCATACATGTCCCCACCCCCACGAGAGAATAGGATTCACGTGTTTTTAGCTATTCATCAGACAAATTAACTTAACTAATTTGGCTATTTTCGCTGTCAATTTTTTATATTGACATTTTTAATATTACATAGTAATTATGAAGAAATATATCAACACGGCACATAACATAAAACAATTAGACGCCCAGTTTTAAATCATACATTGGAATTGTGGTCCTTATTAACGGCACATGGACTTTTGGCACGGGTATAAATTCTGACTGTTTGTCGTCAAGTACGAGTGTCATTTAGTCCGTCGACATCGATAAACTAAATCCCGACACAATTATCCCTCTACGCAGGTATTAATTTTGTTTAACTACACAATTTCTTTATAGATATATTGACATGACCGCCTAGCCCTAGACTGTCACAAAATATATGATAGCAATTGTATAATAATATAAAATAGTAAAGTAAAAAAAACGTCCTCGACGGATATAGGTAGGCCTTCTTTTGGTCGGTGCTGATTGATATTCTTTCATGTTGGCTTTGACTTACTTATTGCGTCGACGATTACGATTAGCCACGAAATAAAATATTTGAAAAATGCTTTTAATTTGAACGTAGGACGGCGGCTCTAGAATGTGTGGGTGATATTCGATATTCCTTTAAACACGAATAACGATTTTTGAAGGTCGCGATATTAACATTAAATTCATATTGGACATCCCGGCTTATGAGTTTCAATTGAACACCGAGATTACCAGCGTTAGTGTACAATGTATCTTAATCAGTTAAAGCATATGGATACCAAACATTAATTTCATATTATGCGACATATATATCTTTTTTCTCGATCTGAAATATTGTGTACTATGAACAACGCTCTAAGACCATTGTTTTAACCCGTCTGCCCTACACAGCACACCTAATTAGGTAATAATTACATAGTATCGGTATCGGAATATCGGTGATATCGGCCTTTTTGTAGTATCGGCGTATCGGTATCGGTATCGGCGTTTTTAGCTGGTATCGGATCGGTATCGGTGACAAAAGTGGTATCGATACATCTCTAGTTTGGAGGACAAAATAGATCAACGTAGATTCAAAATTAACCCGAACTGTTTACGTGGATAAATATTACTTTTAACTTTTAATTGAAACCAATGAGAATTTTATAGAGCAGCTCACGGTGATAAAACATAGAGATTTGCAAGATAAATTTATGATTGCGACGATGTCGATATAAATTTCATATATAGTTATTGTTACACTGTCTGTACTGATTTTCCAATAATGCAGAACGCTGGGACTATAGCAGAAATGACAAGTTTTGCTGCCGAAATTATTTAATTATTTATTTAACAACTGAAATATGCTCATTATAGTGATGGATTTCATGTGAACACCATAAAGCAGAAAAATACTCAACTAGAAGATGCCGATTTCTTCAACATCGAAGGAAAAATTCGAGATTATAAGTTGAATCCACTGACAAAACGCTTGTTGTTGTATGTTCGAAATAAACCAAGATAATGAATTTGTTTTATCAGCAATCAACGTGTAATGGAGGAATCTTAGGTCAAATTTCTTTTATAAATTCAATGAACACATGAAAAATAATAATCATGTTTAGGTTAATTGTGAAAAAAGTATATATATATATATATATAATGTACTTTTTGAGAATCGATTCATCTGCGGCCAGGTTTAATGTATATATGAGATAATTGAAATATATATACAATTTTTCTAGTCTCAGTTTGATTGAATTGAATCCAACTCTGTATATATTAATATTATATTTGAGTTTTCTTAAGACATGATTATGCAAATGGCGTTGGACACAGTGCAACTTTTCCGCCTGGTACGGACTGTCGTACTCACTACTCATTTGCTTCGAGGATTATTTTCTCTTACTGCACACAACCCGCTAAAGCACCGCAAAAACTGCACTTAATTATATCAGTAAATTGGTCGCCTTTTGCTATAACTAACTAAAACGTTAAACGGGTTCGTGATGTAAATGATATATATAATTATTTATTGTATTCCATGACGTATATTGTATACAGTCTACAATAATTTGTACTTGCGTTGGGTGGCAGTAGAGATTAACAAAATATACTCGTTTAATATCTCACACTACCTAGTTTCGCAACTATAAATTCACTATAGTTTTGTGGAATACTCACTCTCTTTTTGTCAAGTTCCCATTCACCTTGTTCTGTTGGGTAGTTTAAATATCAAATAGTGTAGTTAGGCACCCATGGTGGCAAACATTCGGAGAATATCAAACAACTATGCCACCATTATTAGCTGTTAGATCAATTACAATCAAGAATTTCATTTATGCGTTGACCAAAATCAAGTTGTGAAATGTTCTCTACTAGATCGAATAAAAGTTGCAAATGGCCACTAGATCTTCGACAGTCATTTAGGGGATTTACATAAAAAATTCAAAGTCATATACGTATGCAGCCAACTCGATATACATATACAGCCGTTTAGATGATGTACGTGCATTATTCAGTCGTAATCTTCCACATGATATGTACACATAACAAACAATACATACAAATTCAGCCGATTGTAGTGCATGAATACGTGTAGTATTTAATTTGATTAATTATTCCACAGTTCACTGCCAATGGCCAAACAATAGTTCATTGAAGAGAGAATTGCTAAGCCTTTGTTGTCGCCAGCCCATTCCTTGTGTTATGAACGATTAGTTGGTAAAGGACATTATGAGCGATTACCAATGAATGATGCTTATATCTAAGCATATTATTACATCAACTTTATACGTGGAATTGATTATTTCTTATATTTTATTCAATAGTCTTTTTAAAGTTTCCGTAAACGTTTGTATGATATTGTATGTATCAGTAATCATGTACAGAGCAGAAGTTCTCGGGAAAAACGTTGGCATATAGTTCAGCTGTTATTGGTATCTACACTCAAATCTTTATACGACCTCCAGTCAATAAGTTAGAAATACATAAATACACAATAACTCAGATGTATCTTTAGTTTTTCGTTTATTAATATGCAAAGCTATTAACGACAAACAAGATAAAATAATTCAATCAGCAAAATCAAGTGCAAATTGGTTCGAACGAAAACTGAATAATAAACACATATGGAATAATAGACTTGACAAAGCGACATTGGGATATGTTTTGCAGAAAAATATTTCCACTAAAACGTATAACACATCTTCCAAATATCTTGAATGTTGTGTTGTGCCGGTTTTATCTCAAACTTGTAACTTGACATAAATTTTGCTGAACCAGAGTTGCGAAAAAGCAACAAAAATGAAATAATAAATGGAACTCACGTTGAAATTTGAGGAAAACAGTTCGCAAAATAAAGTAAAAGACATCACCAAAAGATAGCTCGCAAGAAACAAACGTTCAGAAAATATAAATAAAATTACCGATAACAACTGAATGTGGCAAGAAAATTATAATTCAAAATGAATTGATATTAGAAAATAAAATCAAAGGAAAAAAGGACAGGAGTAAAGAAAAGAAAGATAGTAATACAAGTAAATATTACTGAATTAAAAATAATTTTAAGCTAAATATTTATACGAGGGTTTCAGAAAATAAAACTTGGTCAGAATCTACACTGTGAAGCGAACTCCTTCCGGTATCGGAGTCATTGTCATAATTTGAATTTGATTTCAAATCTGTTGACATTGTCTTTGGGGATATGTGATGCGATGCATTTTGAAACCTTAACGGGTCTTTAAATGTAAAATTACGATCATCAGGGCTTGGCGGAGGAATAGAACGCGGCGACTTGGGAGCCGTGACGTTCTTACGCCAACCGGAGTTGTTTCTTCTGATAAGTTTTTGTTGTTGCAATAACAATTCTTGCTCTTTTGCGTCGACCGTCGGTTTCTTAGAAAGCTGATTGGGCTTTGGAAGTAATTCTGGCTTTTTCAGTTTTGGTTTCATGCTTGCTGGTGGCGGGGGTGGCGGCAAAGGTTTTGATGACTGAGTGGTGGGTTTTCCTTGTGAAGAAGTATGGGACAGAGAATTGTTGTTTTGTTTAGTATTAATGGGAAATACAAAGTGATTGCCAGCCGCTTTTAGGCTGCTTCTCAAAACTCCATTTCGTCCAAAAATAGGCTTTGACCCCTCTGAAACACTTGGTATTGGTCTCGGGCTACCACCGTCACAACTGCTGTTGCGACTACCGTCACTGCTGGCAAAACTTGTGGTGCTCCCAGCTGAAGCGTTGCCAGAATCGTCTGTGTTATTAGAACATTCGGCAATTGCAGTGGAAGAGAGGGTACTTGGTAACAATCCGTGATTACGAGATGTTTCTTTATTCAAACTGGTTTTAGCGTCAGATTTGCTTCCCATTGTTCTAAAATCGGAAGGATCTTCGTAATCACTGTCATTGTAACGCGATGGTGACATGAGTCCGTCAGGTAAAGGCAACATCGGAAGTAAACCGGGTGTGATAACAGAAGGCGTGTGAGGTTTATGAATTGGCGCCGTACGGGTATTCCTGTTGATTGGTTTGGGTAAGGGGAGGTCCGAGAAAGATGCAGGGGGATTTGGTTTTACGCTAACTGCAGTCTGAGGTCCATGCTGGTTTGTTGCAATCTCAACGGAACTGTGAGTGTGTTGAGCGTGTTTCATTTGCTCCTCCATTTTGCAATGCTCACACCACATCCACGGTGTCAATGCTTGATTCAATGCAGGGGTGGTTGTTGTGGATTGTGCATTAGGGTTTATTGGCCCTTTTGATTGTCCGTTTACGCAATGTGACGTTGGATTCGGTTGTGTAGCATCGATATAATGCGTATTTTCATCTTCGGACCAGCGGAGCGTTGTCTCTGCTTCAAGGACCGCCATGTGCGAAGCCTCTAAGACGTCAAGATAATTTCTCTGATGAACTTCAAGGTCATATGCTGTTAAGAGTTCGCCATATTCCTCCCATATTTCGGGATCGACACCTTCTTCTGACATTGCTAAATCTCGGACGCATTTAATCAAATTTTCACCTTTAGCCTGTAAAATAATAGTTCGAATATGAGTTAATATATCAAGGACTTCCATTTTATGGATTAGTCTTGAATAATCAAAAAAATAATTATTTTTGAATGTTTTGATTAACTTTAACAACGGCGAACTTTTGAATAATTTTATAACAAAATGAACTTCTTAATTAAACAAAAAATGACATTTACCTGAATTAGGTAATCCGAAGTTCCCAATTTGTGCTCGACTTCGTCTATCTCGGCGGCAAGGCGAAGGCTGAGGTAGAGACTAGCTTCAAGTTCTGTCCTTGATGCTCCAAGCTCTAATGAAAGCGCTTCTTTTCCTCCAGTTTTTACGTCGACTTTCATAGTTGAAGACGTTTCCTTTTTGCCGGTTTGTTCATTCCAGCTCTTTACTGAAAGGAGTTCGTGACCTGTGTCATCATCGCTGACTTCATCCTCATCACTGAACCCGAGCATGAGAGCAGCGGCCTTTGTAACAGGATTTACTCCTTCAGTATTTCTCTTTGTTGAATCGGTAGAAACACGCCAGACTTCTTCTTGCATGTCTTGGAGTATGATTTCAGATTTTCGTTGCGTTTCTTCAATTTTGAGCTGCATTTCGACAATTTTCTCACAACTTTTGATGTACTGTTCTAATTGTTCAACGTCTTCGCATTGAAGTATCCATGGCGTTGTAACTGGGATAGATGGCCCACTCAAAAGTGTGTTCAAGGCGGTAACACTGTTTGATTCTGAATCCATAAGGCCGGATAAATACGTGTCCTAAAAAGAAAATATAAAACTGAAAGTTTCAAATTATAATGAATAATTATTAGAGTGTATCAATTCTTTATTTCTGGTATAACATTTGTCCATGTAATATGAATATATACGGACCTGCACGTAATTTTTTCCCAAAGCTCTTGCACGCAGGTTGTGAATATCATGCTCGATTTGATCAATCTGTTTATCCACATCCGCTAGACGATGCCGTTGATTCTTAACAACGATGTCTTGAGACTGTATCGTTTGTAGAACTTCGTCGCTTTCTTGATCTTCGCTTGAATCATCTGTAAAATAGAATAAAATTTCATTATAATTTGACTTTAACGCACCTGAAGGCCAGGCAACGCTATGATATTAATGATACGTTGCCATACAAATACTAAGACTTAAAATATATTTCTTGTTCAAAAGGAGTGTCGCCTATGATTGCTAGCCTCACATGTAAGTTAGTTTGTTTTGTGCAAATCCGCGTATTAGAAAATGTGAAGTACCATGTGATTATATAATAGAAACAGGTGAATTCGACCACTGTAATAACATTCTAATACCAGCTAAATTATACTCCTTAATCTCGAACAAGTTGTCTCAAAGTAGGACTTTGAAATATTTCACGAAATGTTCAAAACTCAATGATACAATATAAGCTACGATTTTTACTAAATACCAAACGCCATTGATTCTGTCTCTTGGTCGCGAAATTTGATGCGTTTTCTAAGCTGTGACACCGTCGCATTGAAGTCGCGTGACAACCTCGCTTTACGGGAGACGCTTCACTGCTGAAGGACGCTACGGATCGTACACATTGACTCTGCCGCTCTATTTTTATGTTTTTGAATTTCTGTTTTCTTATATGATTTATCGTTTTACAACCCATTGCCATTTTTTATTCGAAGCTTGTTTTGGGCGAAGAAACAAAGCTTTTTGTCTCGTGTTTACTAGACACCGAAAACGCTATTTTTCGTTCTTTTTACTGTTGACAAAATTTAATGTAGCTGAAATTCGAGGTATATCGTACTTGATCAGGTACCCAAAGCATAATACGTAGTCCAACGAATATCAATGGACCAAGTTATCACACAGAAACATTTGCTCATGGCGAGGTTTATCTAATATAAAGTAAATTTAGAATACAAAACAAAACGGTTTGAAAAGCAGACTTTTTTCCAACAAAAAGATTAGTATGAAGATTCTGCGTGTTGCATTTAATGAAATCGCAGTAAATATTACTTGCAAGTAGGGCACGAAAAGTGTGTTTGCCTCAACGCGAACTCAACCCCGTAGGGTTGTGGGAAAATAGTAATTGGTTACTATTTCATTGTCTTTATTTTTCTCAAAAAGGGTTGTTTTGTCAATTTCATAGTTCGTTGAATGAGAAAGGAAGAACTAATCCCCGTTATAACTTATCTTCCATTGGATCAAAATCCAACACAATTTAAACTGTTTGTACCAGTATCGCAAGTTACCAGAATAAATATCTAATTATTACACTTTATAAATGCACAAATAATAATTGCATTCAATATAATTTGCTGTATTTTGTGGATTTTATATTCATAGTTTAGGATTATGTAGTATTCATATTTTGTATATTTTATTAGTAATTGTAGGTTATTACATAAACAAAGGACTGGTAATTGATTCTGTAAACATACTTAGATTCAGTGCTGTGAGACAGTAACTCTTTCAAAACTGTATTATTATATGGAGGGATTATGACGCATGTTCAATTGTTGTCGCCATTTATGTCTTTTAACAATATTTTGTCGAGTAATTAATGCTGCGAGTGCTTACTTCCACCGTGCAATGGGCTGCAGACAATTGGCGCTTACTTGCTAGAGTCCTCGTTCTTTCAGTGTTGGCTAGCAAAAAACATACGTTTCCGGGCGAGGTGTTTTTCATAACACACGCAATGTCACACCTCCAATGAACAAAATAATTGAAAAATTAAGTAAAGACGGAAAATTAAATATTAATTGTATATTGTGGTTTGTAACGGCTTTTTCCGGCTCTCAAGCGCAAAATTCTTTTTAAAACCAGGCCAATTTGAAATGACGAATAAAGGGGGTATTTGTTGACATTGCGGATATGCGACGTGCTTGTATAACACCTGCAAAGACTTTACGAGCAAGGATCACCTAAATACGGAGAAGATAGACTTGCTTTGTTTTCAGTCAAGCTTGGTGATGAACTGAGTGAAGTCACACGCATATAATCTAAATTTCCAACTGTTCGAAATCTTGTCGAGGGCTAATGCGGCGGTAATCGCAAAATTGGCATCGAAGTAAGCTCTTTGCGTGATGCGATAGCTTCTTGTGGTATTAAGGTCGGGTATTTTGCAACATTTATATTGACAAGCTACGGCGTCCCTATTTTGTGTAATTATGTTATCTTGGTCCGGATATACGAATCTATGTAATTAGTATACTGGTGATTCATACAAACAGAAATATGCTCGGCTTCTTTGCTAATATATTTAAATTGGGCAATTTGTTCGGGGAAGGAAAGCCCTGTTAATCACAACATCTCAATGGTGTCGGCGGTTGAATTACGATCTATTCACGACCACTATACATGCTTCAAAGTTTGTACAGTGGTTGTAAATATGTCGTGACTACACGTTATTTTAGTTTTATCACAAAATTCTATACATAACTTGAGAAGTATTTAAAATTCCTAATGCGTGTATTCACTAAAAGCTAATTTTAGAAAAAATAAATCTTTCATGTCCAGAAACAGGTTGCCTTATTTTACAAACTACACGGTGTATTAAACTATGCGTATATATATATGTATATGTATGGGTCGCATTTCAATTTTGCCTATCCAGCTTCTGATATTGAAGCTGCTGTTTTCGCGTCGGTAATGGGTGGGTGGGCTTTGGTGTGGGTGGGAATTGTCCCATATTATCTGAATTTTTGGCATTGTATTCGGTTTTCAATACACGATATTATACCTAAAATTCAGAACGAAAATAAATTGTATGGAACTATATTTAGAACGGTGAATATAGGTTTATTTTTTTATATTTTAAAAATAGTTGAAAAATTTGGTGAAGTATTGCAATCCACCAAATGGCATAACCTTGTATATTTCTCGTCATGCAAAACTAAATCGTCTGGAAAATACATAATGGTATGGAACTTTTCACCCACGCAAAATACTTAAAAATTTATAAAGTTCAAGAGAGTGATTTTCGCGTGATATTTCGGCCCCGGTGAACCAGTTTACGGCAATGACGTATTGCGAATGAACCGAATATTTTCAAAACTAAAATCATTTAGAGCTTAAATGTCCAAATTTTACATATATGGTCTGTAGACCAGTCCAAATTATGAATATCCAATGGCTTTGTATGTAAGCTTATTAGATATTGGAAAAGTTCATTCCTATAATATCATTGCCAATCTGCAAAATATCTTCGCAAGAAAAATAAACGACATTTCTTTATTTCGTATGAACAAAACTTCAATTACCAGCTATTCGGTTTGAGTTTATCATATATAAGTATATCGTGAGATCTCATTCGAGGCTTGGTCGGATGTCATAAATGATGGAAATCTGACAGCGAATAGAAATTTTATGCCCATCGGGTTCACGATTAGATCGATATCTACATTAATTGAGTACAAGCTTGAAGTCAACGATTCTACGAATACAATTAAGAACGTACTGAAACTACTGAAGTATAATGGTAATTAATTTTAGCCACTTATTTCATGCTAATTCACGGGTGTTGAATACCAAATTATTCTATTCGCATTTTATTGCATGTATATATAGGTTTTATTTTGCGAGCTAATCGATGGAACAATTTACATATCGCGATACAAAATTATAAACGGACTGTCAAAAATCTCTGATGGGTGCCAGTAGGCATTCGTTATTCCAAAATCAGAAAATCAAAAAATTACCATGACGAATCGTGGTATTTTATCTGAGCATTACGTAAAGTCTCGATTTTTTTTGTCACGAATAAGAAATGAAGTTTTTGGTTAAAAAGTTCAAGGCTCGCCCTCATTTAAATAGGATTTTTCAATTTTTGACACAATAAGGGGTAATATTATATTTGAAATAAATTCCAAATTATTATGAGGAATTTACCGCTTGAATAATTTTCAATAAAAATCTACTTGATAACAAAATCGGTCACATGTTGAGAATCTATCGAATAAATATTGGTGGAAATCAAACACACATCTTACAATATCGCCGACGATTGCCGAAATTCGAACAATAGAAATCAACCACAAAACGGAAGATGTACTCCTAATGCGGCCTCTAGAAAAATGTTCTTCGAAACCATTCCCAGTCAAACATGAACAATATGAGAATCGTGTATTGGCGGATTATTCCGACCATAGTCAGGCTTGATTACAAATAGCTTTGATTGACACATAAAGATTAAAACCAGTATTGAAAATCGAAATTGAATTATTTTAAAAGCTAATAAAATTTAAAGAGATATTTCAACACTTTGGCAGTAAAATACAGGAAAATAAATTTACCTTTCAATTGACATTTGGACTTTTTAGACAATTTTTATGTAATTTACATTTCTGGGACTTTTAGAACACAAAGAGGACAAACGTAGTTGTTTTTGTTCGCAGTTTGTTATTTATAGTTTACAATTAAAGCCGATCGCTTGATAAACCATATGTGGTGCTAAAATGCTTTGCAATTACGAATACCAATATAGATACAAATCTGTTTTATCTGTACAAAAGATAAGAGATAACGAAGGACGTGCCTGAATCGACGACCGACCAACGTCACGCGAACACGATGATAAAATCTTAATAGGTTTACTTCACCTCTGGCAAAGCTGGTATCGCCTTGCTTCAAATTGTTTAATAAATTATTTAATTACTATAAATATAATTATCATGTAGCACCTAAAATTACCACAATTAAGGCGTCAAAAGATCGTAGGGTCAGAATAGAGTAGCTATTAAAATATCGCTCTGAGCTAATCTTGCGCTGATGTATGATTAATGGCAACATATTGGCGCGATCTTGCTCTGGGGTTGCGCTGTTCTATCTTAATTAATATTAGTTTTATATTATTTTCCGCAACCTAATATATTTGTTTAATATCACACAGTCGATAGTTGCCACCTTTAGTCGGTTTCCAACAATGAATATTTTATAAATTTTAATTTGAGCTACAAATATCACTGTTAGGAATACCAGGCAAACGAATAATTTTTTGTATCTTCATAATACGGTCTCCGATGAATCAATAAATCGACCCAGTAGGAGAGATAGAATATAGGTATGCGTGAATAAAGACATCTGTTAGATAATGACACGCCACTAAGTTGGGACTTCAATTAAGCAAAACCTAATTAATAAGTTTAGCCACTTAAGACGCATACGAAACCTAGGTAGAATCAAATTAATCAGACGGCGCGATTGTTTTAAGTGTCTTAAGCCTTCTGTTATTCCTATCAATTAAACACAACAAGCAACTTTCGATATCCGATGATCAAATAAATTTTAAAATATACTGACCTTTAGAAGTTGGTTTTTCTTTTTGAACTTTGTTGTCGTTATCGTGTTCTGGGCACTCTATTTGAGCGTCTTCTTTGCTATCTGGTGTGGCAAAGTTTTCTGTATCAGCTTTGTCAAGGCATTCTTTGGATTTAACTACATTGTCGCAATTTGCTGACGATTGTTCAGTAATTATTTCCGTTTTCGTATTGTCATTACATTTCTCTGTTTCGGTATCCACATTCTTAGAAACAATTTCTTGTTTGTCAGAAGACTGATTGTTCTTTTTAGTCGATTTTCGTTTCAAGTTTGTTTTGCGGAATGATTCTATTATATTCAATGCCGGTTTTGAAAATCCTCCCAAAATCGACTTGTTTTTCTTGGGTTTGCTTGAAGAATTTTCAGCAGGTTTGTTCAATTTAACGTTGTTTAGTGGTATTCGTCCGTATGTTAAACGATTCAGTTCAGGGAAATAGTAATCGCCACCGCTTGAAGTTTCGCTGCTCGTGCTGCAGCCCATTGAGCTTGTCATACTGTCACCGCTAGTTGTCGTGCTCGAGTCGGTCGCCGTTGTGGCAACACCACTGTAAGAACGACCGCCGAGGCCGGCGTTGTACGAATGGTTTCTGCGGGGAATAGGTCCTGAAAGTTCGATAAGAACCGACTTTTCATCATCGGCGTCTTGTGCATTTTCGTCGTCAGAGGTGTTCGTCGTCGTTGTGGTTGTTGTTGACGTATCATCCGTGCTGTAACGATACAACCCGGATTTTTGGGACTTCGATCTCGATCCTCGATGGCGCGAGGATCTTCGTCTATAGTGGTGGGAAGAATAAGGATAATGTGGGACTTGTCGTCTTCTGTGTTGTCTGGATCCAACAACACCATCAACAGAACTCATACGTCTGTGATTTCGCCTTCTATATTTACAAAATTCACGGTTAAATGTGCCCTGGCTTATTAATTGAGCTCTGTCAGATCTTCTGACGAGACAGTCTGGGTCTGCTAAAAATCCATCAACGAATTTTTCTTCACTGAGAATAAGTCCGTTTCGTTTTTCCGAAGTTTTTATTTCACCTTTAGTAATTTTGTTGTTATTGTCGAAATCTTCGAATAATATCGTTTTGTTTTCTTCTTGGTTTGGAAGTTCGTCAGAATCTACAATATCGTCCATGTTTTGTTTCATCATGACAGCACGTTGATATTGCTTCATGTTGCGTCTTATTCTACGTTTCTGGTGATGTGACATGTAGTGCAATGAGTGGTGGTCATTTGCTGGTGATTCCTCATTGTCGGCAGACTTTCCGTTCTTTTCACGGCTTGGAAGATGACCACCATCTCTGTATCTAATATGCTTGCTTTTCTTAAGAGATAGTTCAACGTGTTTTTGTTCCTTACCCCAAGCTTGCCATACGTTTAAAATCCTAGTTCTTGGCGGGATTGGTTTCTCGCATCCCCGCCAATTTTCAACAATGACGTAGGATTGTGCCAATTCTTTGATCGGCTTTGCATTTGAAGAATTTGAGCTCGACTCGGCATTAGCCTGATCCCCGACCGAGGTCTTTTCAGCAGTACCGTTTGCACTATCGGTGCCGGGGTTTGGTTGCGTTTCTTTTAAAAGTGCCAATACGACATCCCAGCATGTTGTGCTTTTTGTTAGTCCAGATATTTCCTTTACTTCCCTTCCAACTCTGACTGCTATAGTAGCCATATTGTAAATGTATTCCTTTTCGACGTATAGAGATAGATATATAAATATAGAGTGTTCACAAAAACTCTTCGTTCAGAATTAATCTCATCAGGATCATTAGTACCAATAAACGTATAGTCGGTACAAAGTATATCTGTAAATAAATGAAATGATTATAAAACGCAAAACTTTATAGACGATGATATTGTCGCCAACTGTCGCATTTTGCAACAATACCGTCGTTATCTGCACGATAATTATCGTTAGATATCGCCGGAATGTCAACAAAAGATTGGTAATGAGTTTATTTAATACTAGTGGCATCTGCTACATTAATCATATTTCGCTCACAATGCTGCCCAATTACATTTTTGCGCCTAGATTTTTTTCAGAGAAAATAAAATAAAACCACTGCTTACGATAACAAACCGAAATATAATATAAATAACATTAATAACTAAGGTTTCTCACTCAAAAATAAACTGAACTTGTCCTACACTTCGAATTTTGTTTGAGAACCCGCAAGCACAGCTAACTGTACAAAGGCTAGTTGAGAGTGAACGGCGATGTCTATCAATCTATTAGGTAACAGCACGGCGGTGATAATATTACATCGACTATCTCGCCTTTTTCTTGCTTCTGCGAAATCTTTTTTCTCGCTTCTCGCAATCGCACGTCGATAGACGCTTTTGCTCAAGCCGAGGTCTATCCGCCAAATAAGCCCTCGTTTCCCTCGCAAAATACCGTATATTTTCACGACAGAGGTAATTCAAAATTTACGCCTTGATATCAAACTTCATGACTTTAATTTGACTGTAGCAGAATATAGTTCACAAAATGACAGGGTCAAAGTTTACTAATTCAATTAAATGATATGAAGAATTCTGATTTTTTGACTTAGCAATTGAGATCAGGATACGCGAATATGTTATTCAAATTACTGAAATATTATCGACTTGGGCACTCAGTATGGGTGCTCCGATCAATTATATAAAAGGGTTCAGTTCAGGTGTGGAACAATAAAAATACAAAGTCACTACCAATGCCAAATCTTTTCCAAATAGTTCTGCATGATCTACCGACATTGCATGTCGACTTGAATTTCAAGTCAAGACGAATCAATTTGTTCTGCTTATGAATTTGTACTTGTCGTACAAGCTCACATAATCCGCGCTGTAATTTTATCGCCGTGGTTATCGCAAGCCGGTGGTGACTAAATTGAACACAAAACTTGGCGAAAAACCAATCAACGAAACACTAATACAGTTTATTTTGAATGACAAACTGAGGTAGAAATTATATATTGATAGAGGGACATCTTTTCATAAATTTGAATTGGTATAGCCGACTAGTCATTAAATTATCGCATACATGCTTATCTGGCTATAATATTAAATTTGAAATATTCCAAATTCAAATATTTAATCATTCGAAAATGGACGATATCTTACACATGTTATAATGATATATACAATTATATTATTTTTTTGTAAAAGCAATTTAACGGAAGCTCAATGGCCGCTGATATTTTTAACAAAGTAATTCCAAACATAGAATTACTCCTCCGTGCGTGACGTTGTCAGCTATGCAATTCCGCAGGTACAACGCGATTTTGTTCGTATTAATCTTCATAATCCTGTATTAAATAATTAGTAAATTACCTCTGTATGATTTGCACCTGATTTGCAGCATTGAGCAATATTTCCAGCGGAGATGTCATGCTGTGCTTAAATACCCATATGAAGTGCACAAAAAGAATTCGATTATTTCGGATCAGATACGCCCGAATTCTAATCTATCATTTACACTGGTTAATCAATTTTCCACGTTTGGCATTTTTGTTGCCCAGAAGTCTTGTAGATTCTGATTCTTTCAAGGGAACTTTGAAAAATATACGCACGCACGAGAAATAATCGACTGTCGAATAAAAGTGTAATGCAGCTAAGACTCTTCGACTTACAGACTCATTTAAATTGAAAAATTGCTATGTTACTGTTCATGGAATGGCCAATTTTTGACGACCCTTTAATCTATTTGAGCCAGAATGTACCTTTATGAGAAGAGAATCTTGGTTGCCAGCTCCTGGGTGAGAGCCAATACTTAAATTAATAAGTTAAATAAGTTAAAAATAAACGGCTGGTTATTTATAGAAAATTGTGTTTGTATAAATTAAATGTTTTCAAATACCTCAATCTAGTGTACTTGGACAGAAATACCATGCAGTATATAAATTAGCAGAACGTTACTGATCTACTTCTATCGGCCTATTTCAACTTCAGTTTCATTACTTTTGTTTTAATTTCGAAAAGATGATATTCCGCAAATAATAAAATACCTCCACCACTGATTACTTTAAAAATACTGTATATTACAACATTTATAATGCAATAATACATCATTTATAATTGGTTTAGTAACATCGAGCCCCGCAAGTTTTGAGGCTGCAATATTCCGACAAAAAAGTCTTTTCTTTTAAGTCTAAGAACCGTTCATTATCTTGTCACGAACCTTGTGGTTAACTCCTAGCGTTCTGCAAATTATTTATTTTTCTATTTTCAAATATTCCTTCAGCTTAACTTTTCACCGTCTGCGGTAAGACGCATGGTTCAATTTGGGGTCTTCAAATCCCGTCAATCCTCCAGTCATCCCCAGCATACAGCCGTCTTTCCACGTTTTGCTAAACGCCAATTATCCCGAACGGTGACGTCAATTCGCGGTTGCCTGCCATGTTTCTGTTACGCCACTCTTTCACCGCGCGGACTTCAACAGAATAAGCTGGACTGGTACTCACCACCAATTACGACCCCATTAACTTTTATGGCGCAAAACCATGACGACTATACTTCTTCAATGTCGACATAAAAATCGGTAAAATACTCCACTTTTGTGTAAAATGTCCTTATATACGCACACGTCCGTGCATATCAAATATATGAATCAATTGTGTATTATGCTTGGTCAGGCGAATCACACGAATATTTTTTACTGTACAACCACAATTGAATACTGCCAAAAATAATAATTTTACTCATACCTTTTCAGCATACACATAACTGTTGTTCCTTTTCAAAGTCAATTACTGACGTTAATTGGATTTCGTACACGCGAATATCTTGGAAAAGAAAAACTTTCGTCTGGATATTTTCATAAATATGACCACAAAACGTCAATTCAACCTTAATTTGTGGAATGAAGTACGAACTGATCAAAGTTACCGTGCCGCGTATATCAGTAACTCTTTAAATACAATTAATAAATCTCAAAAATCTCAAATCAATGTGGTAAATAAAATAATAAACAAATAAGCAAACAATAAACAAACAAACGTACCTTTGTAAACAAACTTAATTTTTATTTTATTTGTTGTTTTGTATTAAGTTTGTTACAAATAATTACATCGCGCGAATCTTGTTTGTCGAAGTTACAGCGAAAAATAAATATACTTGAGTCTTGAACAATCAAACACAGCTTGGTACAGTAATACATTCTACCTATTCTAAATAGAGTAATTAAACGAAAACAGACTTTCGCCTTCCTATAACTACAAAGGTCTAATGTGTTGATTTGTATGGACCTGACTTGCATGACTTGAATTAATGAAAATATAAATCTCAATAAACTTATTTGTATGACAAAAAAACTCGAGTCAAAAACACTATATGCCGTTGTACGAACTACACCCGACTACGCGGCAATTGTCACGTTAGAAAACACTCTGTTGTATTTCAACAACCCCTTTTACAGGAGTACCTAGTACAGCACACTAATCAATTCAAAGTCACATATTGATTTTTAATATACTCTCTCGATTGGTCAGTTAAGCGATATAGTTCGTTTCCCAGCATAAGACATCGAAGGAACACGCCTACTCGGAATATATATATTACCAATATTTTTGATTAGTTCTGACCAAATAAATCACTTTCTAAGTATCATCGAACCACCCGAACATTATTATTTCTCCTCGACCGGGATTTCAAGGTGAATTGCTAATGACACTAGAGAGTTGTGACAGATGGTCAAAATCAAGTGTCATCATTTGCCTGTTCACATTTCGCTCGCTTTCTTTGTGAAGTGTAGGTAGACAGGTAGAGAAGATCAAAGCTTTGGTAAAAGATCAATACGGATTTGTGATAATGTAAATCAATTGTTGAAATTTTGAAACGTTTTTTTTTGTCAAACTCAAGTAGATTTGAGTAAAGCAAGATAGAGCAATTTTTTGTCTTCTTCGAAACAAATATGTTTGACTTAATTTTAAGCCGATTTTCTAATTGTGCAAAAGATTCGAGAATACTTCTGACCGCAAACCGTCTAATTATTTAATTGTTCAAAATAAAATATGGATTGAAGATTCAAGGCAGAATTTTAACGAAAATATTGATAAGCATGAACAATATAAAACTGCACAAGCATTCATGTTTTGTTAATAAAGCCTTATATTTCGGCTATTAACTGTATATCGACCCAAAAACATGAAGTGTAAAATAAATGAACAAAATCAATCTGAAAACAGAAACTACTTCATCTTTCGCTTTTTTGTTTTCATTTTACTGCATTGCACTTGTACAAGACCAATACCATATAGCGATTCTGTAAATACTCTTTAGAAAATTATTACGTCAATCATTTCTATTTCTATAGAAATAATGGTCAATCCACCCAGCAGTGATGCAAATCTTAGAATAAATAACTAAGCCATGCTTTTGCATCTTATGAACCTTTTGCACATAATTACTTAAGTTTCATTCGTTGGTTCAATTCATATACTCACTAAGGTCAAGAAGTGCAAATTACTTCATATGAGAAAAATGCTCATTTACGAGATTGGACCATGTTTGTTTGATCATATGTGCATTGGTTATTATATCAGCGAGAGTTATTTGGCATTGCGATATTTCAAAAAGTAAATTTTGCGTGTCATGCCCCGGATTTTTAGAACAATGACATCCATTCACATTGTATATTGACTTATATTAATATCACAGGAAGGAGGGAGAAGGCAATTAACGTCCTTTGTTAGGAACACCCGAACGATGTTGAATACATATCAAGAAAACGGCGCAAATGAAAAACAAAAGCATTGCTATTTGCAAGGACGCCAGTAATGAACTTTGGAAAGGAGTTAATATTGGTATTGTCGAAGAACATTACATTACGGCGTGTCACTAATTCTTTCTTTTAATTAAACTAAAACGAATTTCCATCCGAATGACTGTGAATAGTTTTACAAGATGATTGGCAGCACTAGCCTTTTAATATTTATTGAATTAATTCAATTATACAAGATATCATTTATTCATTGCAAAAATAAACCAAGCCCAAAATTATCACACCCCAATGGCTACAGGTGGTCGTATTGTCCTCTCTCTTGGGAACAAAACAAAATTCACTCGTTGAAGTTTTAATTTAGTGTGACTGATAAATCTAATTTGAATTGCAATTCTAATTCCAAAACCAGGTGTTTTTAATTATTGAAGAAATTGTAACGGGATAGTGTTTCATTAAGAAACAAATGCCGCGTAACTAAGCGATAATGCATGACAGAGAAACTTAATTCAGACTGCATTTTTGCATGTTAAATTAAATTTAAACGAATTGAAATCTCGGAATTGAACTGAAGTCTCGGTAGATTTGGTTACTCGTTTTTCGATGAATATTTATGAGCGCAATAAAGATATATTCTATGCTGCCGACTGCCGTACCCACTATTATTGCCATGCATGATTTATGTATTGATCTGTTCACGATTCTTGCATAAACGGGTTATCAATTCATTCGCTTATAATGGAGTGGTTCAAACTTAAAGTATTCAACACTGGTAAATTAGAAGGCAGTGGACGACTAGCAAGGTAATCGCAGTTGATGAATAAAACATATGGCTGTGCTTTTGCGCAATACTTGAAGGTATTGCCATGTTGTAGTATGAAATTGTATAAATGACTATTTGTTACAGTCATCAATCTGTTCGTGTTGAGGTTGTAGAGGAGCGCGTAACCTTGTTTGGGAAGAAATAAACCCAGCAAGTAATCAGTATTTGGGGCGCAACTCATTATATTTTCAACTTGAACTGAAAAAAAATTTTCTCCTTTTTTTCGTGTCGTTCACTCTATTCAAGCTCTATAAACAACTATTCAATTTTAAACAAATGACTTTTTTCTGGCGATAACCAGAATATTATACGCTTAATCTATATTATTTGCCTTGCACTTTTGGTACATACATTGGCAAATTTTCAACATGTAACATTTCAGTTTTGCTAATGATGTCACTGGAGTAGAATTTTTACCGTTTCCGCAATCGTGCTGGCAGGACTCAAGGTGAGGTACGGTCGGTTGGAAAGCCACCCCACGCATACATATTTACGTTACGCCACTTCTCAGCGACCAAAAACTAAGGAGAAAGGGGGTTGCAAATGCTAAAATGGAAATACATTAGTTATGTATACCAGTCTATATATGTAGCAATCTATGTTGGGTTAAGAGAACAAATATATAATGTTTCAACCCGCAATGTATGACATTTTCAGCCGTGCAAAACTGAAAGTGAGGTGAATTTGACTTAGTATTTACAGTTTAAAGTTAATCAAGCACTGAAATGGGTTATTGAAAATGTATCATATGTCTAAACCATCACAATTCTTATATTTAGAATGGAAAATGAATGTAAAATACAGTACGCAAAAACCGCGGATGTAACTAAACTCTTAGAAGAAAATGACTTGTTTAAAAACCTGCGACCGATTTCCTAAACAAAATCCGATTTACAAACAACTATTTAAGGATATCAATGAGGCTAAACGACAATTTCGTGTAAAAAGTGAATTTTTTCGACAGCTATATCCTCATCAAATCCATGTATATCCCTCGTTCGCGGTACATTTGACTGCGTGAGCTTCACGCCAATGTCACAGTCGCTTCTCCTTGTTTACCACAACACTTTTACTTTAGCTTTAACGAGAAAAATTGAAATTTTTTTTGAATCTATGTACCCTACAGTAGAGCACATATAACTTGCGCTTGACAAATTTAATATTAGCGTACTAAAACGTTGGTATAATGAAAAGTCGTGAAAGATTTAGCAAAAATCGCAACTCTTTAAAATTTAAACAGAATTTCAAACAACATAAATATTTTTTTAACAACACCGTCTGCATATTTACGCAGCTTCCTAGCGACACCAGTCAGTATTTACATACAATCATACAGTGTGATAAAATAAAATACTGTAATTAATTTCCCACAGTCAAAGATACTATGTGAATCTCCGTGGTATGTATAAAATAAGTATAAAAAAAAATGTCTAAAGTTGGGGAGGCATTTGATGGCACATTTATGAAATAGAAACATTTCATGTAAGAAGTCAGAAACATAATTTATTTTTATTTACTGTGATGGAAAAATTAACTTATTTGCATTGGATAGGACAAATGGGTTCTTCAAATAAAAATTCTTTTCGAGGCGATAGTGTGCCATATTTACGGTGTGCTTCACCAAAATCTGTGACGTGAATGAGTCAGGTGTCGCGTGGAATTGAATTGCAGGATGCTCTGTAGACTAGGTTTAAATATTTTCGATTTTTCTGGTTACAACGAAATCCTATCACAATCGCTTCTCACATTATCGCGAAATAGGAGATTCCTCATTTTTATCGAACAAGAAATGTCAATCTGCGCCATTTATAGGCCATACATGCTAGGAATATTTTAGATACAATATATCGCTAATGCTTGGGTCAAAGCATTCCCTCAAAAGATTTCAGGGACATGTAAGCGGAAGTTTTAAAATCTCGTATTCCGGCGACACAGTGGGATATGTTTCGAATGGAATAACGCGTTAATACGGAAATACCGACATTTTAATGGCAATTAGAAGGATCACGCATATAGAATTGGCTATCACTTGCTATCAGAAAATGCTGCGGGATTTTGGAAGTTGGGTTTACTAAGACCAGGCGAAGAAATATAAACTTTCCTAACGTTTCACTTGGTAACCAATCATGCTTGGGGAGATAAAACATTTCGTATTATGTAACAGTATTCAATAACATGGGGAATTGTGAGGCATTATTACAATTGAATGTCGCCACAGTACAATATAATCTGCCTGTCAGGCAGAACAGAAAATATTTCATTAGATTCAAAATTTGAAAATATTCCCCACCAATCACGGGCCTTGGTAATTTAAGTACTGACTAATCGAATTTATCATCATCACATGTCTGATCATGCATTTGAATTGTGACTTTGAGGCCAAATTGGGCATATTGTTCCTCACGTGTTGTATGTTGTTTTTTCGCATTTTCTGTTGTTCCAAATACGTCTAATCTTTAGTAGTGGGTCCGTCGCACGCGCCTGGGTGTCTGACCAAAATATCGCGTATTTGTTAGAAAAATAGGCCACAAAAAGGACACAGGGCCAAACAAAATCATCGCGTTATATTCTGAACAATGTCAATAAAATATCATATTTTATTTTTGAAATATTATTTTTAAAATAAGTCTTGCTATCCCCTATAACCCTTAATTGTTTTTCGTGTAACCCTGTTCTATCTCGGGCATATTTTGGTCATGATTAGATTTTCTGTGTTCACTCTAGAACCTAACATAATCATATTTCTATACAAAACAGTCAAAGCGGAATTACAATAAGCGCGTGAAAGCGAACGGAAAGGCGCGACCTATATTTTTAAAACCATAAAAAGGGTTGGACCACCCGTCATATTATTATTTTAAATATAGTGCGTTATATTATACATTCCAGATAGACGAATATATAAATAACTTACCATATAGTGTTAGATTATTCTAAATCTCGCAAAGAATAGTTAATCGTGCGAAACGAAAAAATGGTATCTAATTTTTATATTTTACAGATGATAAACAAGCTCATACGATCCAATGTGCCAAAACCAAATCCACGTCGTAAAACGTTAAATATTGATAAAGCATTTACAGCCAGCTATACGAGTCACGACTGCGGACAATCATAGAAAAAATGTCTCATTAAAATTTATTATTTGTTCAAATTTGAATGAAATCGTTTAGTCCTATCCTAAATAATCCTTTTACGCTACGTCGTGATAAACTTGGCCTTTTATCGACCTCACTGGTCAACAAGAAACGAAAGCTTTCGGTCCGGTACGTGACCACGACAACTAATAAAGCCGTACGGTCTAACCAATTATCATAATCGGCGCCATGTATCATTGTAACACTATAGTCGATCCTGCGTGATTTAATGATAAATTACTCATTCTTTTCATCAATGTATCACAATTGATCGAAAAAAACTTTCATAAACTCTATGTTCAGGCACCATACTTATTGGAAACTACGATAGCGTAGGCATGATCAGTGACTTAAAAATACAAAAAAGTTAATCGTATTTAACTGTTATCTAGTATCGCGGTCTTAATAATTATATCTACCAGCTGAAAGGCTTCATTGAAATTCTTTAGTATTGTATATAAATGTTGTCTGAATCTAATTTCCTTTTCCATATATACTCCTATAAGTTCAGAGCGACCAAACGGCTCGCGGATAACGATAGCAATCGCTGAAGACATCGCGCTTTCGATAAGCTAGCTCAGTAGTCGCCTAATATCGTCTCGGCACCGCAATGGCATAGAGTGCGAAACTCATTGTGTCTGATCGATTGACATCTCTAAGATTTTTAGAATTCAAATGGAATGATAATCCGATCATCCTCTATCAAGAATGGGGAATATATGATACAAGCCTCAAATCTCGTGCTATCTACACCCCGTACTAGATGGAATACATACTGAAGACTAACTAATCATCAATGCGCAGATTATATTTGGATTATGAATTCCCTCCCTATAAGTCATAATAAAGTAGATTTGAGTTGCTACCGATAAAGACCAGCAGAGTTGAAATCAAGAAAAATCTTTTAACTTAGAGCTTATCCTACACAGCCGCCCAATACACACGAATGTCTTTAATCCGTATGCACAGATACAATATGCTTCTTATCATCTCCTATCTATTAAAAATGTTCAATATCACCATATTGCTAATGAGGATTTATTCTATGGCTGAGATTATTTTGGCTACTTGAGTTATCCAATTTTATACACAGACTAATAAACAAGGAGTAATTTTACAAATTCTTTACGTGTGGAATATAATTTCGTTGGATTTATGACAACAATTACTGTCGAATAATAAGTTTTACTGGAATTGAGAATGTTAATTCGACATTAAATAAGCAAAACTGAAAATAAATTATAATGGAAACAAAAGTCACAACCAAAGTTGTTTAGGTTTAGAGACTTCATTCGTTTAAAAAATAAAATAAAAGCTACTGGTAATTTTTAATCAATTTCCTAGTATTGGCCAATCTTGACTCTTACTTGGAGAGCAGACGTTGGCGCAATTGGATCCCTAATCCAGGAGTTTAAATTGTTTATCTGTTCTATAAAATGTATTGGTTGCTAATGGCATGTCACATTCAGATAGTGCGAATTTTCAATCATTTCATATTGATATCACAGACCCCCGTCTTCTAATTAAATAGTTGATAACCGTGCAATCAGTTGTTATACTTCCTCAGCAAACGCGATCATGGTTCAACTCCATTTGTACGTCTGTCATTTTTCGCAAAATGTGTAAATCTGGTCATTAAGAAGCGTGTTTGTGGCATCTATCAGCTCAATTTTCTAGTTTATTTTCTAAGAAATGTGTACAAATTGACTACTTAACGTTCCCGCGTGATCACCATTTCCGCACAAAATTTTTGTACCTTGAAACTGAAAGTTTTCTTAATTAATTAGCTGTGTCTTCTTTTTAGTACTTATTTGCATTTTTAAACAAATTCTAGTATAATCACCTACGCAGCAACCGGTATTTTGTCGGGCTCAAGTATTTTAATTGAATTTTTTGAAATGAGATATTTGAAACATTTTTTCCTTTGTAACCAATTCATCTGTGCCATTTCGTACGATATATGTGTAAACAATAGTTTGAATGACCGACTATATCAGTCCTTGAAGGATGAATCAGTAAAATAGTATATAACCGCCGTTTAAACTGTTTCTGTCATACTGGAAAAGCATAATTCCACATACCAGCTCTTTTTTGTTTTTTAACGCAGGCAATCAAAATATACGCCGCTTGTGCTGAGATAGTAGCAATTCACTTGATATAACCGGATATCTTTCAATATCTGTGACGTGAAATATTTGACCGTGACCAAGACGAACGTGATTACGCAGCAAGCCGTTTTACAACTCATACTTTCTCATATTCGGAAAATGGTATAATTACAAACAACGTTGACCACCGTGTAGTACAGTCCAAATAAAACCATATTTGCAAATAATAATAGTTTAAAATATATTATACTATGGTCAAAGATAGGTCGGAGATATATTTTTAGGTCGTAGAGCTAGACGGGAGAATATTCGTAAACACTCAGTTTCCGTGACTCGGCTGCTGAAACCATATACTAAATTGAACATATAATAATGCTTCGAGCAATTAAAGCGTGTTAACATCACCGCGTCCTTCATCTCGCTTCGATTTAAATTAAAATCCGATTTTATTACCGCCTCTAATACTGAGAATTAAAAATTTCACGCTTACTAAATATTCCAACTAATTGAACTGTTCAACATCATCGGTGTCACGCGAACCTCTAAGTAGAAATCAAAATTTTTTCTTGTTTGAGATTTATTTAAAATTTTAAATTAGCTGGTATTTGGTGATTGCCACAAACAAAATTGTAATTATCACTTCAAGTACCTTGAAATGTGATTTCTGTCACGAAATGAATTACATCAGCCTAATATTTTACGTAATTAATTCTAAGAAATTTTTTTTGGGATGCGTGAAAATAGAAGTTAAATCTCAAAATTTCAAATTAAACCAAAAAAACAAACAATTTATCCTTATTTTCAATTTTGTGAATCATAATTTCCGAGACACTGAAGAAAGTATCCACCTCCCGAACAAATTATGGACCACAACTAAATTTCCGGTTTTCACATCGACCACTTATCACGCACT
Source organism: Styela clava (assembly GCF_964204865.1). Lineage (NCBI taxonomy): Eukaryota > Metazoa > Chordata > Ascidiacea > Stolidobranchia > Styelidae > Styela > Styela clava. The sequence goes on from NC_135252.1 coordinate 3,969,882, forward strand.
GACATAGAGATCATTCAGGTGATTTGGTTGGACCAAACATATTTTATCTCGGAAAACAAAATTTTTAATACTTAATCCAGGTTTGTAATAATTTGAAGAAAATAATGGAAGAATAATTTAATGTTAACTAATACATTTCATGTGAAATCCAACATTTTTGTGTATACTATAGTCGAATTATTACGTTACGAATCGCTTAAAGGTTCTGCAGTGTTTTTACGATAAATCTAGAATTTTAACAATGAAATATTTTTTTGTCGAAATCGTTGAAAATTATTTATTTTTCATGATTTTGTTTGTGAACGGAAAAGGAAAGGGCTTGCTTTAAATGGACCGAATCGGACGTGTGAAGCTAACGAATTTCCTGTTTTGATTTTTTAGTTTTCGCGCCAAACTACTTTAATCCAAAAATTTTTAGATTAAGATATTATAAAAAATATTAAGATATTATCAAAGCAAAATGTTTACCCACTTACCAAATTTTTTTCTGTATAAGTTTTTACTGCGACCAAATACACATCCCATTTTTTAACAAATTTTATCAGCATATTTTTGTCTATTATCTGTGGCCAGATATGGTTGACATACACAATTGATAGTCGTTTCATATACGTTTTATACTTGACTGTATATAGTTTCAGACCAACAATATTAATCAATTGCTATAATTTGACGTGACAATTTGTCACTATCTACGATACCACAAATTCGAGTAACAGCTAAATGGAAGTAACTTATACTATATTTTTAAAATTCAGTAGTATCCTCGACTTTTCATACGGTCACTAAATTCTGATTTTTTTTATTTTTGTTGTTTTAACCTAAATATACAGTAACATACTACAAACACTCTAATTTGGCGTTTTCGTGAGAGTGAGATTGCCACTGTTGCAACACAACAACAACGTCAAATTTTGAAATAACTTGTAAAACTTACTAAATATTTATCGTTATTAAAACACAATAGGTTAAAGCTATGCTTTGATCAAGATACCATTGAATATCAGCCATTGCGAAGAAAAACAGACTGTAATGCAGCTCAGAAGGGGGAAGGAATAAAATTCACTTTACAATGCTTTTCAAATAACTGACATATTTTTACAGCATAGTTAGGGTAACAGTACAAAACATTCCATAGCCCACGCAAACAGTCATTTAAGGAAGTCCCGAAAGCATAGAGAAAATTGAAATTTATGATTATGGCTCGGGAGAGCAAATAGTTGGTTGCTGGCGTATTGACTCTACGGTTCCTAATTAACAACCTTTTATTTGGGCGATTCTTTGAAGATAGCGATATTAAATTGTCGTATACATACCACATATCAATATTATTGCCCGCTTATTTGCAGTATTTGAAAAAAAATATGTTACAAAGAACATACATATAATAAACAAAAAAGAGCTCGCTCGTCAAAGCTAGACTAGTTCTAAGTCAGATAGTTGAAATTATAAACATTTCTTCATATTATGATTCTAAGGTATCATTTTTATAAAGCGTATCACACATGTTACCAAAGCATTATTTAATTGAGTGTATCATATTTTATCTTCCGAGACTTATATAAAAATATTTTTCTTGTCCATTTTCTGTTTTAGAATCTGGACATTGTATTCATGGAAAATGTGTACCCGCCTATCACACTGGTCAAATATCATAAATCTACCGCTGAAAAAATGAGTTCTGTAAATAATAAGTTCCACCACAATGTCATTCGGGTAAAATGCAATCAATAAATTAACTTCAATATTATCGTAATATACAAATATCCAATATATTATTCCTAATAATTGATCAATTTATCATAAATATAAGTGCGGAGGTGTATTACGTAAAGTATTGCAACACAACACGGGTTAAATTCGCAATCCGTTTGAAAATAAATTAATTATGAAACAAAGAATATTTGCATTATGGTGTTTGATGTGCATCGGACTATTTGTCTTGTGTAAAACGTTCGATCATACTTGCTGAGCAGTGTTGTTAAGATTTTCGAAGCATATAGAATCGCAAAAAATACTCACAAGTATGTCGAACTTTTCATTGATGCTGCCAAAAACAAAATTTCTCAAGTGTCAAAATCTTTTAATCGATTTTTTTAAAATTTAATCACTCTTACCCGTGCCATTGTCGGCAAAATTGTAAAACATCATGCATATTACTCCGCTGACATCAAATTATCGATTACACAGAAAATTTAATAAAAACAGGTATATTGTATTTTCGGTTATATCGGAAATATATCATGCAAATTCCTCAGTTGAGTATTGAGTTTAAAATCACCATGCTCGTAAGAAAACTGTTTCATTATCAAATTTCAGACATAGTAACTATTTCACCAATATGTCGTCACTCCTAATTACATAATCCAAGCTAAAAACATAAATACCATAATTTCATTACTACACGCTGGTGTGGTATTTTCGTCCTCTTTGGAAAAGATCAAAAATTTTGTTTTCCGAGGTAAAAATACGAAACAAATGATGTCACCCTAATTCGGATGATTCGTCGGAGGAAAGTCGCACAAGTTTTGTTTCAAAACTAATTTTTGACGCGTGGAAAACAAAGACGAATGGCGACGACCGTATTTTTGTATATACACTGTTCATAACAATAAAAAAAATTGAATTCACTAGTATTTGAAACATTGTATGTAGCTGGCCATTTCTGCAGAGCGTTGATAGATCGTGGTAAATCTATGATATTGTCTTAACGAATAAATACAGTCATTTTACTACATTTTTCGTATTGTGTTTATGTTTTGTAAAGGGAAAGTGCGACCCGTTGTGGTTTAGCCTTTTAACGTTTTTGTCAATTAGTTTGTGTTCAAAATATTGGTCGGAATACTTTCATATCATGCCTTCTTATTGTGTTTTAAACCGTCGAAAAATATGATTTGAAATTTGAAACTCATCAGCTCATGCGTGATGATATTTATGTGTTTCGTGGTCTACTAGGTATAATTTGATGCCTTAGTTGAATTATTCCTAATTTAGTATGGGGTGACGTTAAACTCATTATTAGCTAACTATATAGTGCATAAAAGTGTTTTGTTTTTGTATGATGATAATAGGACAAAATTGGGGCGAAAAAAATATTAAATTAGTTAGTTAGTTTCAATGATTTACATATTAATATTAAAGAGAAAATACATGCCACTATAAACAAGAAACGATTTTCAATATTTTCAGTTTTTAATATACCTTTCTATAAATAAATTTGTGTTAAAAATAATATTTGAATTAAACTTCAAATTTTAAATGTGATTAACGGCGATACAAACTTGTTCCGAGTCTTGTTCTGAGGTACGATGTTATTAAGCACTTTAAGCATAACGTAAAAAACGTAGATAAAAAAGAAGAAAAATCCTGCCCCTGACTCTGCTGGAAAGAGGCATAAAAACACTTAAATTGGGATTTCACAGTAATTAATCACAGAATTCCTTACAGAGACACTGAGGTTAGAAATGAAAGTTTCTGGTTCATGGAGTGAAAACAACGGAACGTTTCCAAACTCACGCTTCCCTTATTGTTTTGAAATTTAATTGCAAGTACCCCGAACGGAAAACACGAAATTTGAACCGGTGATATGGTCTAACTTGTGTTTTGTGTTGGTTATGGATTTCCATAACATTATACTATGATTGCGTCAGAGCGGTTTCACAATAAAAACATGAATGCTGCCTTTAACATTTAGAGTTGTAGACTAAAACATTTGACTGGGCTTAGGTGAAAGTGTAAATCTACCCAATAAATCTTTTGTTTTAGATGCAATTATATGTCTTAGCAACCTTGAATGATAAATTATATCGAATTAGCAAAATTTATTATTATTAGGTAAAAATACCCAACGAGTTAACAGGCATTTCAATAAATATGTTGGCGGAGAGGGCACTTCATTTTCCCCCCTAAACGCTTAGCAACCGTAACATATACCCAGCAGAAAACAGTTTCTAGATCTGGAGTGTATTAGTATCATGATCAAATAAAATTCCACAGCACTTTTCACTTAAAGTCAAAAAACTTCGTTCAGCCTTCCCGTATAAGGTTTACGACCTGTTCAATATGATAATGGATACGTAGCAATGTCGTTTTCTCACCTTTTTGTTTTACTATTATTTTACTTTATTTTATTGCTTGTAAAATAGAAAACCTCGACACGTGACATTTACGATCTTAAATGTAATCGAGGGCTTTGGGAAAGCGAGTGAGGACAATGGAAATAAGGCTATTAGAATCAATAAATGTCCGAAAATCGGACGAAGTCGTTAATTTCGGCTTAGTTGGACAGATACCTTCCCACGGGAGAAGTAAGTAATTCGAAATGCTAAATTTGTCCACACCTTACATGACCGAGCAACTGACTTTTTATACTTTTTAAGCTCATACAAAACCTCACTCTAGAGTCTAGGCTGTGCCATATATGGACCAATCCTCGAAGACACATTCTATGTCGAGCAATGGGGAGTTGATATTACTTTTTACAGCAATAAACTTTTAGATACTGAAAACAAAGAACGGGTTTAATTTGACATTTGTATCAACTAACTTAACTAGCAGGTCATAAACAAAGCATGTAGATTCTCTACGCAATAAAATTAAGTATCCAATTGACATCGTGTAGTTCGGGTCAAAGTTCTAAATCAGTTTGTGAATAAAGACTATAGTTGTTTTTGTTGTTTGCAATGTCGTAATAAAGGGCTAAACGAGTTGACATTTTATTATGTTTATGTTCGGTTGAGTACGAAGTGCTAACTATGGCGTCATTAATGTGATAAATTGAATGAAATAATTGTTTTGTTACTGCTGCAATGTTAGTTTGAAATGACCTACGAACTTCTTCTTATGAGCAATCCTTTTATGGGAGTTTAAAACTTTACTTTTCACAAATTTTTAAGCAGTTAGTGACAACTAAGCTGTTCTTTGTAAACTGAATACAACTGTTCTATGGCTTCTATTTTACGGGGTTTCTTGTGCGTAAGTTATTTTTTATGCCCATACAGCTCGTAGAAACGTTTCTATATGACGAATTTTCTCAGCGTTTATATAAAAAAATTAAGATAAAACGACGAAATATATTTGAATATCTTATTTTTCATAATATAACTTTAATTATAAATATCAGCTATATTCATAGACCAAGCAAGTGCCAAAAAGTTAACTCACTTCTGTCACCTGGCAATAAATCTCTTTCCACACTCAGCAAATATACTGGAATATACTCGAAAATGTCGCTGAGATAGATCTTCTGTTTACACAAGGTAACCTATTCTTGACACCGCGTGACTTTTTGATCAATTCTCGCCTCGTACACAATACACACACACGGGACCTTTCAAGTTGTCAAAAATAGGTCCAGACTCAGACTCATGAAAAGCACAAAAATTTGTTTCTGAAAACCGCGAAAAGTTATGTCAAAGAACTCAACTAGATTAAATATGGCTAAAGCTGGAAAACAACTGTATGTTTGTCTATGACACGGAGTTGGTTATCATCTTTTTTGTTATTATATACTATAGTTTTGATATAGATTACAAGTCACCCGAAAAGTCATGTTACGTTCACCATTGATGTGAGAACTATACGAGCGGTCCACAAAAGTTACCAAACGTTTATCCCGTCTTTACAAATGTTGTCATAGTTCCTTTCATAGTTCTTACCCGCTCATGATAGAACTTTTCATAGGATTTGGTCAAGAAAAAACACAGAATCGTAAAATAAATATTTGGAAATGTCGATTGCGGTTTGAAGGAAAAATAGAAAATTACGACTCTGCTTTGTAATCACAGACAAATCGGTTTCTTTACCTTGTCGGGTCATGTGAAAGTCACAGAAACAACAAAGCATACTTTTTACCGTACAAAATCCCTGAATAAATTAACAATCTTACAAAAGAACCATACATGATCAAACTATTTGTTTAGAAAGTTTCATAAATCTGTCACTTCCATCTGATTAAGAATCAAAACATTCACCACAATCCAAGTATGCTCCATTACCTATCTATGAATTTAACATGTAGCATATACAAAATAAAAACCTCCATTCACATGAAACGAATGCGAAATTTCGCATAAAAACAGGTATATCTTTCGTCAATTTTTGCGTAGTGAAGACTGTAGTCAATTTCAAATGATGACTTTCATATCATTTTATGTAAGTTTAGAAGAAATGCCAAACACATATACTAACAAGCATTCTAATCTGTCTCATCTCTGCTCACACAACTGCGACTACTGTCTACCTTGACAAACTACGCCCAGCCTAAATTGGTAACAAAACAATGTAACAAAAGGCTTAGTTGCAAATTTCTGATACGCAACATCGATCAATGTCCAAAGTATAAGGAGGATACGACAACAGCAGAGAAAGTAGATGATGAAGCAGCTAGAATACCGTTACTCGTGCTGTTTGAATTGTTTATTCTCTACTTGTGGACGCAATTAGTTTCTCATACGAATGTAATATCAATACTGTAGATTGATCGAAGACCCACAAATATTTCGAATGCTAAGCTCACTACAGCTTCCTACTGTATTTCCCAACATTGTCTTCCGAAACCGTGTATAGTTTAGATCTAACGTTTTATCGAAAACATATACACAATATACCAATTGCATCTGCCATTTGATGGCCGTAAACCTAGTTCGAATAATAGACTGCGAAAAGGAGCTCATAAACGAAGCGAGGTATCCTGCCGATTTTCATTCATACTATTACGAGTTCGCATGTGCCGAAGAATGTTGTTAATCGTTCGACAGTTTAGTAACCTATTTTCTGGTCATTAGTAAAGACATTTCCCCCTCATTCGCGAAACCGACAATTAACTGCCCATTTTCGCCGCGTGCGACTCTCGACTCTGCAAGGCGTTAAAAAATGACATCACTATAACGAGTGGGGTTGCAAAATGGGCTATTGGCGCCTGTCATAATTTTCCTTAATTATAAACACAAAGAATTGCAGCTTATAGTCATTTTAATGTACCGGGTGGTACAGACAAAACGACGCCAACTTGAACCAAAAAATCTTAAATGTAAGCCCACATGATCCCGATGTAATTCAGTTCGATGCTACTGCTCTGCTGCAGTATTAGCAAATGAAAGTATGAGTTCATTGAAATGGTTCGGATTTACATCTGAGAAACCAATTATACAAACTTTCACAAAATTTCCGTTATATCGCTGAATAAAGGTTTGTAATTCAATTTTTAATGTAGGGCAATAATTCATAGCGTTACTACAAACAGTGATGACAACCGTTATAAAAACTCGTAAACCCGAGTAAATCGTACAAATACTAGATATTTAATTCCGGTTGATGAATAATATCCTATTACGTCATCGAGAACTTCAGTCGCCGTAGTAACTGGAAACACAGAATAAATTTCCCGCAATTTACATGAAAAAGGAATGAGGTCGAACCGGCCCACATAACTGAAGAGCACTTTGAAGTGTAGAAAGCGAGCATCTTGACAAGACGGCACGGCGGGCGTGGGCGGACGAATGAATGAATACCATAGTACAGAATGTGCCTAATAGCAAACATAGTTTACTAGGCATACTATAGGCTACTTTCATATGTAATATAAAGATGGGCCAAATAAGAGAATACGAAATTCTATTCAAGTGTTCACGAATTATTCATTGTTCTCACGTGGCAGACCTTAACATAACACATAGTTCTTCTGAGGTATAGGCATACCGCACGCCGTTTGACACCCGCTGCGAATATGTTTATTGTTCACAAAGGGTGGCATCGTTTCTTTCAAAGCATTACTGACCAATCGCCACATAACAATAGACGGACTAAATGACTGGGTCATCCAATAAAATGGCATCTCCTCTATCTTAACTGAAAAAGAAATGTGAAAGGTTATGATTCTTACTTTCAACCATGCGTTTTTATATATCTTAACTTTTGTGTATGGATTTTTCATAATTAATTTTATCGTATTACGTTGGAACAAAATAACAAGCCATTCCTCAGTAGGCTTCTTATCCGTGATCGCAATTTTCACAGTAGTTCATACATAAAAATGATATCTATTTTTAAACAAACATTTTTATTCAAATAAAACCATACGTGTTTCATTATATCACTAACTTGCAAGATACAAACAGACACGTAAACCCACATGAACCTCCACCAGGAAGTAGATGCAATAACAATCCACTTGACTTTGTTGATTTCATTAATTCATTAATCAAACACGATAACAAAATTATCAAGCTCAATTTGGTTTAAGTAGTGCATTTAGGTTCGACATCTCAATCAATCAATTGCAAAATAACCGCAATAAAAGTATCAGGCTTTTATGGCACAAAGACTTGGCACGGTGCAGCCATGTTGGTAAGTTAACTATCATCATTTATAAAATGACTACTTCAGAAACAGTGGCTTTTAAAGAACAGACAAAAAATAAAAGCTATAAATGAATAGAATAGATTTTGTGATACACTTGAAACCAGAATAATATTAATATTATATCTGTTAAATGTGTAATCTTGTAGTTGTGACCATTGGGATAATTATGGTACAATAGCCTCTCCTCATTTAGTGATAACAAATAAAATGTTGAGACAAGTTATATATGATACAGTATTATCGTAGTTAAATTTTTATTGCCTGTGAGAGAACCAGGCTAATACATCTGTCAATGTATTGAAATTCAACTTCAACCTAACTTAATCCAATTTACATTGTTTGTTTCGTCATATAGTTTTATATACCTTGAGTAAAACTTTAACAACTTTTTACGACTGAGACACTCGAATGTTTACATGCTGTGCTGAATCCATTTCTCCAATACAATGGTTTCTACTCATTATTTTACGGTGGGAAAAATCTTTCTGCACCATTTAAAATGATGAACTTTATAGGCCGTTTGTGCCACTTTTCATATAACGACAATGACCTTTTTGAAAGGTTTCCCACATAAAATACTGTTTATTCAACGAGTTATAACATGATAATGTGTGTTTGAGGTAAACTGCATTTTGGAATTGTTCTCATCTAATTTATAGTTAGGAGACATTTATGATATGGTATACAGTTTATACTCCGCTAAGAATTTTCTTTGAAAACCATCGATTTCCCCTTCCAAGTCGTGCAAGCTTATAGTCTCCTCCCTTCGAACACACACAATCACGAGACAAAACAATTTTCGAGTCAGAACCACAAGAGGAAGTTTCCCGTCTTTTCTATTATTCTCTGAATAGGAGGTTCGCTTCAAATCGCGTTTTATTATAGTGGGTTAGATCAAAGACTCAAAAAAGTTAAGTGAAATAGTGTGGTTTGATTTAATTTAAAGTTGAATGAATTTACAATCATTTTAGTATTGTTCGATTCTGAACTTTAATTGTAGCGTTTTATCAAGTTCAGTGTTATTGCCACCAACTTTGTTTTTGCTTCCTTCAGAGTTATACAACACAAGACAGAAAGATGGATTTGAACTAATCTGGTGTGAAAATCAAACATAGTTTGTTTGAAATTGGGAATAAAAAAGAAATCGTGTGAGGGTTATCTATGAAACAAATCTGATGCAATCAGGACATGTTTTCTGACAATATGCCAAAGTGCTCGACCGCCACAAACCACTGTGGTAGCACTGAATACCAATATAGTTTTATGCTATTTTAAGAAAATGTCGAGTGGTGTTTATCTAGTTTACGCACGTAAACCATGTGACGTAACATCCATTCATAACTACAACCAAAATAAAAAACGAAACATCATTGAAAAACCGTTAATGGAATGGTGAAATTTTTATTTGCATACATTTTTACAGTTTTGGGTATTAAAACTAGATACTCCGTGAAAAAAATACTCCATTTCAGCATAGATATTACGAATATAGATTGAGATGCGAATAGTCTTATGAATGATTTGGAGGAATCTCAAACATTTTTATTTATATTTCAAAATGATAATGCACAAATTTTCCGCTGATGTACATCTCGTCATATGCTGTCGATACGAATAAAGTCACAGAATTCCGCAAATGCATTCAAAAATGATAAAACGACTTTTCATTCACTTAACCGTACAAAAAATTAATATAAATCTTTACCGGAAAACATAGAGGGCGTTCAAGTGGTCATCTTACACTCTTAAGCAACTCGCATCAACCTTTGAGGTTCAAACGTTTTCCCGGTTGTATTTGGTCTGAAGTGTTTGTTTGATTGGTTGATTATTTACGGCCTAGTTTTATTCTTTTTCTTTCTATCAAGTGTGGCCTATTTGAGATTTGACATAAAACTCCCCAGTTTATTGATAATCGTGCCTCGAACGGAGGTAAGTAAATGCTCGTTTGTTTTGCCGAATTATGTAACTAAAAAGGCCTCAAAATTTTTCTAGACCAAGCCGAGTGTTGTTCGAAGCGCATCGATAAGTGATTGATTGGGACCAAAAAGGGTCTTTTCAACCTATTCAATCATCTATATATGTCTTATGTATACTTGATTTCGTTTCGAAAGTTTTGTTACTTAATTCGAAGCATTTTGGCGTTTATTTTGGGCGGAATAATATTTATGAGATGTTTCCGCAGTCGCTTAGTCACAGCGTTGTAAAAACAAAAGCCCTTTTTTCAAGTTTGAAACTTGAATGGATTAAAGATAATGTAAAAATATTTTACAATATATTGTAAAACTATTTTTTTAAAAGCTCTCAATGACTTTGGTATCTTGGAAAATGACAAAGGTTGAAGAATTGATTTTCTGATAATCCCAAATATTTCATTTCCATATCCGAAAATGAAAAAACTGAACCTAAAATAACAATTTTAAAATAAATATTTACCTAACTTCAAATTTTTTTAAACGTACAATTCAGAGTCATGTTACTAGTATTTAATTTAGAAAAAATTCATTCTAAAAATATAATTTTGAAATGTTTTAAACTTGAAAGAATAATTAGGCCAAATTCTAAAATTATTTTCATACATGACGTTAAATTATGTTCAATTAATTTCATATATACGTGTCACAAATTAACCTTCTATCCCGCTTCACATTAAGTAAATAAAATATATTTATTTATTTAATGGACAATAAAACACAAATGGTTTCTAACAAGGTGATATTTTACTTTCTAATGATCAGAAGCTTCCACTTTATGTTATTGTTATTTGTTGTTTTTATATTGTTAATATCAACACTTTATGACGGCATTAAAATATGAAATCAAATTATGACGTGGATTTTTTATACCGTAAAACTATTCAAAACGAGTCGAGCTTATGTTATGGATAATATTGGCAAAGAAGACGTGGTAAAATTGTCGAAGTTCTAAATGAATTGAACGTCGCAACAACGTCCCTTTTCCGGTGTTGACACATGTTTTATTGCCTGGATTACAGGATTTCTAACGCCTTTCTTCGTTTTGAAGCGTTTGCTCCTGGTGTTTCTCATTCAAATCTTACTAGAACGAAAAGTCTTAGTTTCTGTTCGATTCGAGAAATCACGTTTTGATCATCGTTAGGGTAAAAAACATTGCCGACGTGTGTACAAATATATGGAAAGATTGACATATCTAGATGGATATTTTCGATCAAACTTACAATTTCTTATTTTATATTTTAATTTGATTTCCTTGATATAGCATTGATATATCGCTTACTTTCCAAATGGCTAAAACACCATTGTAATATTTCATTCCATACCATCATGCAGAGTTTTAATCTTGAACTAAGTGTAAAATAATATATGCATCGTTCCACATATGCATTATTATAATTTTTCATAACTATACTACACATATTCATAGAAGAGTGACTCAAGCTTAGTGTTGCAGTCATTCTTTTAGTTCGTTTGAATGCATACTGTATGGCAAAAAAGGTAAACAGGAATGTAGAGAAAATTCTTTAAAGAGTACACACTTAAATATCAGTATCAATTGGAAATGAATATATATTGTATGAGTCGAGAAACGAATCTTGTATTCGACAATGTTTTAATGATAGTATCATTTCTTTAAAAAATTATTAATGTCTTTCCATACACTCATATCGCGCTTTTAAAAATATCTCGAATATGTTAGAATGCCAAATAGGCCCCAACGTCACTCATAGCAAATGACATTTTGTGACCAGCCGCATCGCCAGGATGTGGGTTTCCCGTCCGACAAAAAAGACCCGTCTTAATTTCCGTCTTTTGTTTTCTATTTGACAGAAATCTGCGATTTTTAAGATAGTGGTCAAAATTTAAGCGCGATAATATGTATAAGTGTTAAAAAGCGGTTATGAATCAGAGATGGCGACTATTGATTAGTTTTTGGATTCAAATATCACGCTACGGCAAAGAACCGCTAAAAGGCTCAAGTTTCGAGTTTGGATCTGGAAAAACAAACACAGTTCGCGATAATAAAAATATGACTTTTGGCGAATCCCTCACCTAATTGACATCCTTTGGCCGTCCACAAATATTAAAGATTTTATGGCTGATTTTGCTTAAAGTCCATAACCGCCCAATTTTCGACTGGGTTTTCCTATTAGTAACTTATATAATTCTGATCGTCAATAGCATTTGAACCTCATCTAATGCCAACGATAGAAATCATTTTAGACATATGCTATTTTTCGGCTGTTTCGGCGATTGTACGTATACCTCATTTTATTTTCATTCAGCATACAAGTTTATTGTCATAATTAATGTGGATATAAGTGAAATAGATATTTAGTAATAATATAAGCGGGTAATTTTTTCTAGCAACAATAATATATATTCGTCTCCCTCATTTTTTTGCGCTAGCGCTCATTCCTGAAACATATTTAGGGAATAAGGTGTATTACTGGTGTCATGTGCTAGACAAGATCATCGACGTTTCTTTCAAACGTATAAAACCAAACGATTTATAATAAGATAATCTACTTGCAAAAACATATAATGAAGTCATTGTTTAGAAATACGTCGATATATAGAGACTGCTGCCATGTGATGTGGCAATTGCTGTCAAATCTAAACGTTTTCAGGGGAAATTATATATAATTGAGGGCGATAATCGTTTGTAGTTTATGTTTGAACACAAACTTCCAACGTTACAGAATATAAACGGATTTATTGTTTTGATTAACACGTGATAAAATCCCGATAGTTGCTGACACTGTGCTCCGAGACATGTCATATATGAAAAGCCATTCCCCCATACATGGCAAAACACAAAACTAAAATAAATTAAACTAAACCATGCGTTAATCTTACTAAGCAATGACATAGGCGTTTGACTTGTACAAGAGTTAATGATGGAAAGTTTGCTAAGAATGACTCAAGCAACTCTAGGTATTGTTGTTCAAGGTTTATTTTAAGTTAGTTATCAAATATGTCACCACAAACCGTGATGGCATGAAAACATAGCATGATATTTATAGAAATCATTCAGTGCTTGTTGGTTGCTTTCAGCAACATTATATGTGATTAAGTAATAATTTGCAAACAGATTCAATTCAACATATAATACCATCCACCGGATTCCGAAGTTATATAATATTGTAGCATGCCCAACCTGTAGAGATATGGCGACCATCGAAAATCTGAAATGTTTTCGTATTTTCATTGCATTAAAATATCATTAGCGAACCAATATCTTGCGGAATCAATTTTGTGGTTATAGTAGACAATTATTTAAAATTTGAAAATATTTTCAATAAATATCTTTGTCGCTCAATTTATTATTTTTTTCACGACCTGTGCAGTTGTGCAGGTATTCTCAATAATAGTCACTCACTTTTCTATCTAATCATTCATTAAATTTTACGCAACATAGTCTAAAATATAAAAAACACAAGATCATAAATAATATTTCTTTTATTTAGTTGTTGATATTTGATATTTGACATATCAGCCAGGTATGATCGCCAAAAATGGGCGGTTCGCGTGAGAGTGTCGCTGAAGCAAAATTCGGCGGTTTAGATGTAAACGATGCTTGTAAATCCCTAATTGGGGACAATTTTAGAAAATTTCTATTGTCGGTTTTACTAAAAATAGTGTCAATTTTCGGCGACTTTTCCCTAATCGAAATACCTCAATGACAAGCAGCCAGTAATAGGATACTGGTAAGTCAGAACTACATATCGAACGACAGTAATGACACCCGCATAATTTTGTCTTATTCCGGCCTGAGTGATGAGCATGCTGATAAAACGCTCAATTACTGTCAATAGGCCTATTTCGCCTCAATTTCGGAAGTTTTTGCGACATAGCAACATGCTCCTTCATTACATCACGATGTAACTACAGAATAAAGTCACTGGCACCCGTAATAAAACAATGGAAAAAATTATTAAAAAAAGTCAATCATAACCGGTTTCCGTTACAGCAATGGATGGACTCTTTTGATACTTTTTTCAAACTTGTTTTGACTTAACCAACCATTCACATAGCTGATTCGAGATATGACAAGCAAACTCACTGCAAAATTACAACAAAATGGAAATAATAATTTCAATGATTATTTTTGCATGGCCTTTGAACTGTAATAGTAGAAATTGAAAAATTTTATTTCCGTCGAAGTGCATAATTCCGTAACCTTTGATCTTTTTTATGCCTTCCAAAATGTCCCAATGAGGTAACAATGGGAATATTTTACCCTATGCCATGAAAGTTGAGCATATCTACTACAAAGATAAAATAAATGATTACATGACCACTTGCTGCGAAACCGTGTTTGCTCTATCTCAAAAATATCTTTCAAAAACTAAAAATATGCGCAAAATGCAGCAAAACGGCGGGTGTAGTTTATTTATTTGGCATGTGTCATCATTTGTGCATGTACATTGCTTGGAGATAACCGAATAATTTACAAAAGGTTTCTTTGTTCCATTCGATATATCTTATAATAATATCTCTGTCTGAGTTCGTTTCCAAAAAGTTTATTTTTATATCGAATCATCGTTTTACTCTTCAAAATGATTTTGATAATCAGTTCTGATAATAAAAAAATTCTAGTTTTTTATATAACCTGAAAGAAAAGAATGCATTTTGCATGAAGTTTTAATCAATGTTTCCAGTAGCACTTTCTTTTTAGTGAGAACGCCTTCCTGTTGTGCATGGCTCAACAGACGCAAACCTAATAATATAAGGCCACTATCAACTAGCACTCAAAAAATGATGTACTACAGTAGGTCGGAGCTGAAATTAATCGTTTAATCAAATAACTGAGTGTGATCAACTATAATGTGCTTTGATTTTCTAGTGCCAATATAAAGTCCAGTCGAACTAGTAAATTTTAAAGGAATCATTTTGTTTCTTTCTTCGATTTTAAGCAATGATCTATTTGTTTTAAAACCTCTTGAGGACTAATAAATGATAAAAGAATCATATAAGAATCATATATTTCCTCTCCTATATACTTTTGTTTATACAGAAAACCACGATACCGCAATCATTCTACGTAAGCTTGGCAAATGATCACGGCAGTTCGAGAGTTTATCCATTGAGTTACGTATTTGCCTTTTTATATCCGACATAAATTTTCGAAAAATAGTCGTAGAATATTCTCCAAAATACCTATTGCGATAGTCTGTGATAGTCTGAAATTTGCAGAAAATTTTGATTTCCGATAACAAATAATTGCTGGGTTTGGAGGAAGTAGATAAATGTAAAAATAACAAACTGTTTGTTAAAGATCTCGGTTATTGCATCGATTATAGCGATCAACTGACGTTTGTTTTGAAAAGTAATTAGGTTTCGCACGCGCACACAAGGATAGATGAATACGAAGATAGATAATGAAGTTCAATTCAAAAATTCCGAATGCTGAGTTAGAGGTTTGGTATGTTGGTTTATGGGATACGTATAATTGGGTGGGGTAGGGGCGTCGAAGTTCTTCAAGTTTCAATTTAAGTACAAAATATACTCTTCCTTTTTCTCTGCGACAACATGAAACGTAGATAATTTCCTTGACTTCTTGACAACATCTAGGAGCAATATTATAAGCTTTAAGCGGGGCATAAATTGCTGACAAAGTGACAATTTTAACTATTTATCTTTATAGTGTTGTAGAATTTGTATAATAAGTTCTGCAATAGTTGGTTTTATTAGAAAATAGACCTGAAATATTGATTACAAATCTACATTACACATTACTTGATAGTGCAAAATAAAATAACAAATTTCATAAAATTCATTCATTCATGAAATACCAAAAATTCATTGGTTAATTCGGAATCCTCATACAAATATATTGAAATCCTCATCATGGTACACTGAATAGGAGTTGAATGTGTTTAGAAAAGTTGATGCAACGTTGCTGTTGGACATT